>NC_081428.1:75663922-75995157 GCF_949786415.1 Peromyscus eremicus | reverse complement strand
AATATCTCAAAGACAATTCTAGAACAAATAAACGAGAAGCATGGAACTTTAAAACACACACACACACACAGGAAAGGAAGACAGAAAATGTGGGACACCATGAAAAAAATGAAACCTTCAAATTATAGGTATAGATGAAGGAGAAGAATGCCAGGTCAACGGCATAGAGTAGATCTTCAGCAAGATCATAGAAAACTTCCCAAACCACAGAAAGATACACTCATACAGATACAAGGAGCACACGAAATAGACAAGACCAGAAAATGAAATCCCAATGGCATATCATAGTTAAAACACTAAGCATGTAGGAAACACTGTATTGAAGGCTGCAGGAGAAAAACCACAAATCACATATAAAGAACAGCACATCAGAATACAAGCTGATTTCTCAATAGAAACTTTGTAAGCCAGAAGAGCCTGGAGCAATGCATTCCAAGTCTTAAAAGACTACTGATGGCTGCTTTGTTGACACCCATGGGAGGCCTGCTCCTTTCTGAATGGAAACAGAGGAAGAGTGGATGGGGGAGGGGAATGAGAAGAAAGAGGGGAGGGGAAACTACAGTTGGGATGTAAAATAAATGAATAAAATTTAATTAATAATGATAAAAAAGAAAAGACTATGGCCAACTGAAAATCAAATATCCAGCAAAACTATGGACCCTAATTGAAGGAAAAAAGAAAGTTTTCTGTTGGAATCTCTAGCCACTCACCAATGACTGTGCATGCGCTGGCAAGATGCTTAGTCATTCCAGGCCTTATATCCTACATAATCCATGCACTGTGTGGTCATGTAATTTGTGCTCAGTGTAATCATGTAATCTATGCGCATGGATGGAGTACCTACATAAACCCATATGCGCATGTGCGGGGCCAATCCATACAAAGTGGTCACAGACACCTCCCCTGTCTCTCCCTGCATGACCATTTCTCATAGGCCTAAGCACTCCCTTCTGTTCCCTTCCCCTAATAAACTCTAATAGTGGGTTTTGTTGTGCCTTGTGGCTTTTCTCGCAAGGTAAACAGTGCCAATTAATGAATAACACTGCGCCACATAACTCACATTTTTCATGACATAAACAACCTAAAAAAATTTGCATCCAACAAATCAAACTTAAGGAATATATAGGAAGCAATATTTCAAGCTGAAGAGAGGAACTGAGCTAAAGAGAGGAATGAGCATGGCAGACAGACTATGGAAAAAAATACAAAGCCCATAATTATTAAAATACAACTTACATCGAGAAGACAACAACACAAAAAAATGACCACAATTAACACAAACACTTCAATAATAACTTTAAATATCAGTGGGCTCAATTCTCCAATCAAGTCACAGACTGACTGGATGGATCAAGAAACATCTATCTGCTGCCTACAAAGAAGACATTTCAGCTTTACAGAGTTAAAGAATAGACAAAAGTACTCCAATCAAATGGGGCTAGGAAGAAAGCAGGCATCATTATCCTAATATCTAACTAAACAAACTTCAAACTAAAACTAATGAGACTAGATAAAGAGGGACACTTTGTTCTAATCTAGGGATTAATTAACCATTAACAAAGAAAACATTACTGTCCTAAACATATATACAACAAAACTAGGGTGCCCTATTTCATTAAAAATCAACTACTTGATTTAAAGACACAGATAAACATCAATCCATTAACAGTAGGTAATTTCAATATCCAACTTTCTCCAACACATCATTTGGCCAAAAAATAAACAGAAATGGAGAAAAACAGAAGTGACATTATACAACATCATACAAATAGACTTCACAAGTTATCTACAAAATACTCTATCCAAAGACAGAAAAATATGTGTTACTCAGTAGCATATGGAAGCTTTTCTAAAATAGACCATATCCTGTGACACAAAACAAATCTACAAATTCAAAAAGATCAAAAGTATACCTTCTATCCTATTTAAGCACAATGCAATAAAACTTAAAACAAAAAATTCTAGTAATAGTCAAACTCATGGAGATTAAACAACTCATTACTAAATGGTGACTAGATCAAAGAAAAATAAATCAAGAACAAAATACAAAATTTAATGGAACTAAATGAAAATAAAAACACAACCCAATGAAACCTCTCGGGCACACAGAAAATAGTCTTAGGAGGGAAATTTCTAGCTCTAAGGATCTACATTATTAAATCAGAAAGAACACAAACCAAATGGCTTAATGGTATAGCTCAAAAATTTAGAAAAATAAGAACTAACCAAGTCCAAACCCAGCCAACAGCAATAAAGATAAAAATCACAGCAGAACTCAAGGAAAACAATAAAAAGAATCAGCAAATCTAAGAGCTAGTTCTTTGAGAGGATAAACAAGATTGACAGACCCTTGGCCCAACTAACCAACAGAAAGAAAGAAAAGATCCAAATTAACAGAATTAGAAATGACAAGGGAAACATTACAATAGAAATTTAGAATATTATAAGGGAATATTTTAAAAATCTGTACTCTTAGGTGGAAAATCTAAAAGAAATGGATAATTTACTAGATCCAGCCAAACCACCAAAATTAAACCAGGAAGAAGCTAAGAAATTAAATAGACGCATAACAAATGTGGAAATCGAAATAGTAATAAAAAGCCTTCTAGATTAAAAAAAAAAGAAAAAAAAAAGTCCAGGACCAGATACATTCACAGCAGACTTCTATCAAACTTTCAAATATCTACAGCTAGACCTTAAATTATTTAAATTACAGTCAAAAACAAAAAAACAAAAAAAGAAAGAAACTGCAAGATCACTCCCAAACTTCTACAAAGCCAATGTCATTTTAATATCCAAACCAGGTGAAGACAGAAAGCAACAAAAAAGGAAACTACCAGCCAATATCCTTAATGAATATAGATGCAAATAATGAAAATACTCAGAAATACTTAAATATTTATTTATACAAACTTATTATGAATGTATAAATTATATTTATAAATATATAAAAACAAATTTATTATGTTTATAATACAATTACTCATAAATAAATAAAAAACTTACAAACAGAATACAGACATACATTAAAAAGATTATACACCATAAACAAGTCGGCCTTATCCCTCAAATGTAGGAATGGTTCAACATACTCAAGTCAATAAATGTAACAAACCACGTAAATAAACTAAATGACAAAAATCACATGATTATATCAATAGATGTAGAAAAGGCCTTGGGGATAAAAATCTAACATATCTTCATTATAAAAGTCTTAGAGAATGCAGGATTAGAAGGAACATAACTCAACACAAAAGCTATATATGAGAAAACCCACAGACAACATTACCCTAAATGGAGAAAAGCTTAAAGCAAAATACCACTGAAGTCAGGAATGAAACAGAAATGTCCACCTTGGGGTGTCCAAAGCAGCCTGACCACACTGCTGCCATGACTGACAGGCTTAGAGCCCTAGACACAGCTGCTGTGACAGGCTTAGGGATAGGCAACACCTGGATCCAGGAAAAGCTGTAAACTAACACCACCCAGGGATCCACTCAGGGATGGGCCAACATCTAAGGGGAAGTACCTGACATCACAAACATTCCAACCCTTAGATAAGATCGACAGATGAATCTAAGCCTAGCACACACCTATTTCCCTTTTATAGATACCCCTAGACAAATGTCAGCCAATCAAGGTCCTGAACCCTAGAAATTCCCTCAATCCAACCTCTGTTATGATAAAACCCTACCCCAACTGGGCTCGGGGCTCTCTGTTCTCATCACTGTGTCAGAAAGACAGAGAGACCAAACTCCAGGCTTGAAATAAAGGCTCTTTGCTTTTACATAATGGGATTCGGTCTCTGTGGTAGTCTTTTCAGGGTCCTCGAGATCTAGACATAACATCCACCATCCCTATTCCTTTTCAACACTGTTCTTGAAGCACAACATGGAGCAATAAGGCGAGAGAAAGAAATTACAGCATTACGAATAGGGTAAGAAAAGTCAAACTATCCCTATTTGCAGATGAAATGATACTATACATTAGAGACCACTGTAAAACCCAAACTGAAAATTTACCTGACAGGTTAATGGGAAACTGAAACTAAGAATATTATCTTGCAGGTTATGAGTTCTGTTTATAGTCAAAACAGTTTGTAAGGATTATGTCCTTAATTACGTCACCAGCCTGCGACACATCACCACCTAAAAAGCGGGCATGATCTGTGTCCTCTTTTTCCGAACTCTCTCCTTCCGTACTCCCTGGGCGGTCCCTCTCTCCCTCTCTCTCTGTCTCTCTCACTCACTCTGTTTCTCTCTCTCTCCCTCTGTTTCTCTCTCTCTCTCTCCCTCTGTTTCTCTCTCTCCATTAGCATGGCCGCCGTGGGTGGCAGACAGCCATGAGCACCGCTTAACCAACATTTGGTGCTGTTGACTCGGATAGACCACCGAAGACCTGCTGTGACCACTGCCACTTGCCGCCTCCTCCCCGATCTGGCAAGACCATGAGACTGCGAGCGCGCGCATCCCTCGCCTCCACTGGAACCCCACATAGATACCACTACTGCTACTGCCATGACTCTTCGCCACAGTGAGTGAGTCCGCTGTTCTCGTGGCTGTACTCTAAGCTATATTCTTTGCAACGGACATCCTGGGGGTTGTCCTCGGGCTGTGCTGGCAACGGCAAGCACATCTTCGCTCCTGTAAAGGGGGTAAATGCTGTCTCGGATCCACCGTGGACCAAATGCAGTACAGCCGCAGCCCAGCCCATCCCTGGGACAAAGAGGATGGCGAACTTGAGCTGATTCATAAATCTCTCTTCACTCTCAGGGACACCCGAGATTGGAGTCTGATCCCGGTTTGTTATTTTAATTTTTTATTTTTCTCTTGGCTACAGCCATGGGACAAAGGGGCGGATACATTTACCACCTACATTGGTGGATAGGGGCAGGTACCGGTAAACCTGGCCACATAACAGCGTCGCGGGAACTTCTGCAAGCGAACAGGCAAATAAAAGAGTTACTTTCCAGCCTGGTCTACAAAGTGAGTTCCAAGAAACGCGCAAAACTACACAGAGAAACCCTGTCTCGAAAAACCAAAAAAAAAAAAAAAAAAGTTACTTTATCGCCAAGCTTTCTGCTAAAGCTCTCAACCCTTTTCCCTCCCCATTTCTGCCTCTGCCACATGCAACCTTTTCTGTCTGACTTCTGCCGGCAGTGGGCAGGCTCAAATGGATGGGCTTGGGCGGCTTCAACGACTCTTGCCCTAACTCACCTTAACTCCACCCACTCATTCTCAAACTGCCTTGAGAGACACATACAGGTCTGGAAGCGGCTAAGTTTACAAATAAGTTTACAGTAGTCAGAATGGCTCCTAAGCCAAAAATTAGCTTATAGCCTCAGACAAGTCTTCCAAAAGGATTGGTTTATAGTCTGCCTACTGGCAGATCTTCCAAAAGCTGTCCTTAAGCCAACAATCATTAAATAATAATAATAATAATAATAATAATAATAATAATAATAATAATAATAATATTTCAGGACACAGAATAAAATGTATCTCTTTCCCCAGACCTCCCCGACTAAAATTTAAGCATCTGGAGAGCAAGGCTCCTGACCCCACAGGCAAAAGAGTCATCTGTGGCATTTAAGGTGTGCCAGGAAAGAGATAAAAGCTCAAAAACAAAATTGCCAAGTGCTGGCACTTGCTGACTCCCAAAAGCTGTTGGGTCCCTGTTTTAAGTGAGGAAAAAGGCCATGGGCTAGCGAATGCCCTGCCAGGCCATCAACAGCCTTGTTAAAAGTGCCACCTAGAAAGACAACCAGTCAGCTGACTGCCCCCAGGCGCCAAGACGCATGGGTACATCAAGCTAAGACCTCCAGCAGACCTAGGCTTGGCTACAGACAAGCAGGGAACCCAGAACACAGCAGGGACGTGACCCGTTTCTTTCCTTCTGGACACCAGAGCCACTGACATGGTCCTGGGAGTTTTGGGATGTCACCTCTCCTTTCTCTATTGTCGGGCACAGAGGACAGCCTTACCCACCTCACCAGATTTAATTGCACTTTCAGAGTTACTTAATGAAAAAAGATTTCCAGCTAAGATAAGGGCTCATTGACTCACTCCAGATCTACTACCTGTGTTTCTCACGTGCATACAGACAGGTCCCTGATCTTTGCCTTGTCCCTAATTCAAAAAAGTAAGTTCTCATGCACCACAAGCTTTTCTCTTCCCAGTTCTCTGTTCTAACTCACTGTTCAGCTAATGGTACAGGACCACCACAGAGCCAGAGTCCAGAGATCATCAAGTAAGAAACTAACAACTAAAAGGTATTTACACTCCCAGACCCAAAAGAGTCTGGGTGCTACAAAAAAGACTTTAATGTAAACATCTATTACTGTGAGATGCTTTTAACAATTGATCACCTGTCTCCTGGATGCCGAACTAGTAAAGGAAACAGGTGCTTTAAAATAATCTGTCTCTGATAAAGCTTAACATGTTTCAAAATCCATCTGGACAGGCTGGATATACCAACATAAAATAATAATGATTCTTTTCTCTCTAAGCTTTTTTCTATGTCACCAGCATCTTGTCAGACAGAAGGTTCCCAGACACAGCCAAGAGGGATACATGTCTCCAGAGCAAATGGATGGCAGACAGCATCCCACAACGCCTGTCTACCTCGTAAGACTCCCCTTCCCCATTCCTCTAAGAGCCAACCGACGTCCAATAGTCAGCTGGAAGCAGCTTTTGAAAGAAACGATGCCCCTATTCCCATATACCTGCTTTTTTTTTTATAATAAGCGAAAGTCTGGGATGTAAAGATTATGTCCTTAATTACGTCACCAGCCTGTGACAGCGTCCCAACCTAAAAAGCGGGCGTGCTCTTTCTGTGACCTCTCTTTTTCCGCACTGTCTCCTTCCGTACTCCCCCCCCCCCCCCAATAAAGCTCTAGAAAGGTAACTATGGCTCCTGACTCTTCCGTCACCAATACATCCAGCACTCTCCCCTGTCGGCATGGCTGCTGTTGGCGGCGGTCAGCCACGAGCGCCGCCACTTAACCAACACAGTTCCTATCTGTTCCTAGCTAAGAGACATGCCCTGCTAATTAAAGATTCCATTTGCAATCAAGAATAAGTTCTTGGTCTGATGTAAACTGACTGTAACCCTCTTTCATCTGATGTGCATTCTTGCTTTCGGTAAGTACCCTTGCCTTTACTCCTCCCCTTTCATGGTAACCTTTTAATAATAGATACCTGCCAAGTGCCCTCACCCCTTGTGAACACTCATTTCTCCTATAAAAGGGTCTTGGAAAGGCCAGTGGGAGCTGCTCTTAAAAACCCCAGACTTGGAGGCAGCCAGCAGGTACCCCTAAATACAGTTTGCTTTAATTTGGACAGTTGTGGACTTGGTCCTTTCTTTCATGAGAATTTTGGGATTAACAATCACAAAAATTCTACTAAAAAACTTGTAGAAACATAAACAAATCCAGCATTGTGATAGAATATAGAATAAACTTGCACAAATAAATAGCTTTCTATACACCAACAACAGTCGTACCGAGGAGATCACAGACACATTCCCATTCACAATAGCCTTAAAAAATAAAATAAGGGACTGGAGAGATGGCTCAGAGGTTAAAAGCAGTGGCTGCTTTTCCAGAGGTCCTGAGTTCAATTCCCAGTAACCACATGGTGGCTCACAACCATCTATAGTTAGATCTGGTGCCCTCTTCTGGCCTGCATACATGCAGGTAGAACACTTGTATACATAATAAATAAATCTTTTTAAAAAAATGAAAAAAAATTAAATAAAATATTGCTGGGCAGTGATAGCACATGCCTTTAATTCTAGCACTCTGGAGGCAGAGGCATTCAGATAGCTGTGAGTTCGAGGCCAGCCTGGTCTACAAAGAAGCATTCCAGGACAGCCAGGACTGCTATACAAAGAAAACCTATCTCGAAAAATCCCCCCCAAATAAATAAAATAATAATAATTAATAATAACAAAATAATCTAGGAATAAACCTAACCAAGGAAGTGAGAGACCTCTACAATGAAAACTTTAAATGTCTGAATAAAGAGACAGAAAGACAGTAAGAAATGTAAAGACTTTTATGCTATGAATTGTTAGAATCAACATTGTAAAAATGATCATTCTACCAAAAGCCAGTTACAAATTCAAAGCATTCCCAGTGAAAATTTCCATCTCATTCCTCATGGAAACAGAAAAACCTATCCTAAAATTCAAATGGAAGCACAAAAGACCCTGGACAGCCACAACAATCCTGAGGGGGGTGGGGGAAAGGGCATGCTGAAGGGATTACATTTCCAGACCTTAAGATATATCAGAGTCATAGTAATAAAAACAATACGGTATTGGCTCAAAAACAGACATGTAGACCAACATAACAAAATTGAAGACCCAAATATGAGCACACGTAATTTCAACCACTTAATATTTAATTGACAAAGACACCAAAAACATACTCTGGAGAAAAGAAAACATCTTCAAAATATGGCACTGGAAAAACGATTCCACAAGCAGAATAATAAAATTAGACCCCTATCTATCACCTTGCCCCAAAACTTAACTCCAAATGGATCAAAGACCTGAAACTGCTAGAAGAAAACATAGGCTGTGCTCTACAAGATATAGGTGTAGGGAAGGACTTCCTGAATAAAACTCCATTTGCAAGCCCGGTGGTGGTAGCACACACCTTTAATCCCAGCCCTCAGGAAGCAGAGGCAGGCAAATCTCTGTGAGTTCAAGGCCAGCCTGGTCTACAGAGCAAGATCCACAACAGGCACCAAAGCTACACAGAGAAACCCTGTCTCAAAAAACCAAAAAAAAAAAATCCATTTGCCCAAGAATTAAGGTGAACAAGTGACAAGTGGGGCTTCATGAAACTAAATAGCTTCTGCACAGCTAAAGAAAGTGTCAGCCAGCCAGGTGAAGAGGAAGCCCAGCGAATGGGAGAGAATCTTTGCCAGCTGACAGAGGACTAATATCCAGAATAAATAAAGAACTCAAAAAAAAAAAAAAAAAAAAAAAGAACAGTCAAAAAACAAATGACTTACTGGAAAATAGACCTAATAGGGGGTCTCAAAAAGAGGGTAAAAAATTGCTCAGAAAAAAAAAAGCTCAAAAAAAGTATTCACCATAGCCAGCAATTAGAAATATAAATCAAAACAAGTGTGAGATTTCGTCTTGCTCCAATCAGAATGGCAAAGATCAACGAAACAATGAACAACAATGCTAGATGGGGTGGGGAAAAGGGAATCCTCACTGTTAGCATTCAGACCCACTTCTTGGAATCCTGGCCAACAAGCAGATAATACCTGGCATGCCCTGCTTTCTGTTCCCTTTAAGAAAGGACTCCTCCCACTTTGCTCTCTCTTTCTCTTCCCCCTTCTCACCAGAGGTAGCAGGCACCCCTCTCTCTCTCTCCTCTCTCCCTTTAACAATAAAACTCTGCACTGAGCACTGTATGCATGCCATCTCTGTCTCTCACCCACCATGGGGCACCTTGGCTCCACCCGCCAAGGCTTCTCTCTTGCCGTATCATTACACTCATTCTCTCTTGCTAGGATTCCAAATTGGAGCAGTTAGGATGGAAATCAGTGTGAAGAATTCTCAAAAACTAAAAATAAATTTACCGTATGGCCCAGTTATATCACTCATTGGCATATGCCCAAAGGACTTTAATATTCTACACATGGTCAGCCATGTTCATTGCTTCTCTATTCACAATAGCTAGGAAACTGAAACAACCTAAATGTCCTTCAACCAACAAATGCATAATAAAAATGTGGTACTTGAACAGGAATACTATTCAGCTGTAAAAAGAAACACAATTGCAAATTTTGCAGAGAAATAGAACTAGAAAAAGGAGGTAGGTAAAGTAACAATAAGAATGTCTGGAAAAGCCACAAGGAATTATACTATTAACTACCTTAAAAAAAAACAACCCTATAATACATATAATTCTGTGTATAAATCTACATATGTAGTTTTAATGAACTTTTCTCATCTGGGCTGACCATGTTCCCTCTAAGAGCCAAAGATCACCTAACAAAACTTGTAATACCAGATCCAAGAAGCCCTCTTTGGAGCTGTTAGTCAAGGCTGTCCAAAAGACTCCCAAAACATACAGTCTATTGTTGTTCCCCTTGGCTACTCAACACCTAGAGGTAGAAGGTAAGTCCCTATTGCTAAACACATTATATACTTCAGAAAGAGGGCCCAGAGACTCCTGAGCTGGAACTGACCTTAAAGTCCTCTCCCTGAGGACCAGCTTTCATGGTACCAGAAGGCACCATCCAGGTTTTCAAAGGAAGAAGGCAATCAACAGTCTTCCCCAGCTATGATGCTTATGAACCACATCAGTAACCAGCATGGCATGACAACCCCTTGGCACACATACCTTGGAGGTAACCAACAGCTTTTCTAATTGGACTTAAGACCCTCTCAACAAAAGGGATACCATGTCTGGTACCATAAACCAGCTAAAAAAATCAGTGCCAGTGAAGTCAATGTTACTGGAGGAGAATCCTAAAACCACTAATTTACTAAACCATCATAATCCTTAACAACAAATTATAAACATTTGTCCTTATACTAAGTGTAGTCTTCAACCTTCATCAAAGAAACTTGTGTTTGCAATAGACAGACTACTACAGAAAACCACAACCAATCATAATGCAGAATTTTGGGTCCCAGTCCCAATGGATACATCTACAAAGCACTACCACACCTAGGGTCAAGGAACACTATGGAAGAGAGGGCAAATATGATGTCTCCTACCAATATCAGAAGCTACACCCATAAAGACTTTACTAACATGATTGGCCTAACAGTAGCTGAACAAGGACTACGCCAATGAACATGCCAAACTGAACAGAGAAAAGCACACATGGCCTCAACCCTACAGAAAGAACTACATGCAACTGAGGAAAGCCGGGAGAGGTGGTCTTCCTAAGGAATAGCACACTTGTGTGACATTTTGTTTGTGTTCTGACAAATAAAGCTAACCTGGAGATCAGAGGATGGTGCTAGCCACTAGTCAAGCATAGAGGTCTGGAGGTCTGTACAGACAGGAGACAGGAAGTGATAAGGCTGGGCAGAGATAGGAGTGACAAGGTGGGACAGATACAGAGAGGTGGCTGCTCTTCTGCTTCTCTGATTTTTCAGCTTTTACCCCAATATGTGACTCCTGGTTTTTATTGAAAAGAAAAATTAGGATAACGCTTCAGCACACCAATTAGTTGTCCAGTGTAAATGGTCAGCCATGATAACATATTTACAAGTAATATTATATGGACAACAGATTATATTTAGGAATATACAAGTATACACATATACATATATGCATGCAATAACAGTGAAAAAACAGGTCTTGCATTTGAAGGGGCATATTGGAGGATCTGAGGAAAGGAAAGGAAGAAATCTTGTAATTAAATTATAACCTCAAAAAAATAAACCCTTCAGTTTCCAAAATATTAACAAATTCTGAGAAATGATAACTTGAAAGAAAAATCAATCAAATACATTTTGAATATTCTATGTTGGAACTTTACAAGTTGGAAAAAATACTAATAGTCCAATTTTATTATCACAATGCAATTTTATTTATGATACTCATCCCAAGTTCTGTAAAACTTACCAGATAAGATTGAAGTTTTCAGGTATCCATCAAGGCAGGGGAGAAAGTCTTTGTAGTAAGGCTGCATTATAGACTTATCAATGTGAACTGACCATTCTTCAAGGGCATCCAGACCTACTTTTGCCAGAGGCATATGGCTCAGGCCCAGCTTGAAAGCCATCTATATGTCAATACAAACAAGGAAAATTAAAGCACGAATTTAATACATACAGAAACAAAAACCATCAATTATTTTATGGTTTCTTTCTTTCTTTTTCTTTTTTTTTTTTTAAGATTTTATGTATTTATTATGTATATAGTGCTCTGTCTGCATTATGCCTGCAGGCCAGAAGAGGGCATCAGATCTTATCATAGATGGTTTTAAGCCACCATGTGGTTGCTTGGAATTGAACTCAGGACCTCTGGAAGAACAGTCAATGTTCTTAACCTCTGAGCCATCACTCTAGCCGTATTTTACAGTTTCTAATTGATATGCTTCTATTGTTAGCCCTTAGAAACTGCTAAAGGTTGTAAATAGGCATAGTTTAAAACACCAAAGGAAAACTAGGGACAGTGGTCCATGGCTGGGGATTTACTGCAGGCTTTTAGCACATGCAAGACCTAATCCTCAGCTCAATTTGTAAAGAAGGAGCAGAGGTACCTCTGGCACTCAAAGCCTCCCAGCTAGGAAGTGTTCAGAGGCTGCTGAGTGAGCCCCTGCTTTAATCTTGATACTTCCATGTCTTCTAGTAAACAAAGTGGTGATAAAAGTAAGGTTATATTGAAGAAAATACACCTACCTGCAATGCAGGAACATAGGCTCTAACATCAAGTTCAATGATGTCATGTGGCAAGGACAGAACAAAGGTTAAACAGGAGGCCAATAGTTCATCTTTGTACTGCTTCATTTTAACTGATACCTTAACAAGAAAGAACACACAAACAAGTTGTGTATCTGAATATAGCTTACATTTAGGAAACTAATATTCATCCTCTTCTAAAATGGGAAAAACAAGCATGCAAAGCATGCAGTCTTTATTTGTTATGAATACAAATAAAATGCTAATTCTCAGAAAAGGTTAATTTGTTTTAAGTACTTACTCCCCTTTATATAAAAAGCTAAGGGAAGGAGTGAGGTATGATCAATGTACATTATAGGTAGACACAAAAATGTCACAATGAAACCCATTATTATGAACAATTATTCATTAATATAGGGCAATAACAACTATATTTGAGTTGTCATCACTCAGCTGAATTATTTTCCAAGAATTCAGAGACTTTTGAAACAGCAATTTCTTGTGTAAGTTTTTAAAAGACCTTTCTACCAAGACAAACCTGCCATCCCAACACTTGCCTACCTGAGGAGGCAGAAGGTCAAGGACAGCCTTGGCTACATGTCAAGACCCTGTCACAAAAAGTAACCAGAAGTATCCTCACAAGCAAAAGCACTTGCCATCAAGTCTGACAATGTGAGTTTGACACTCAGGACACAGGGGTGGAAGAAAATGGGCCTTGGTAGGTTGTTCTCTGACCTCCATACATCACATAATAAGTAAACATAAAAAAAAATAATAATCCAAAACCCATCAATCAAGCATATAAACAAAACCTCACTACCAATCTGAATTTAAGAAATCAATTTTCAAGGCCAGTAATATGGCTCAGTTAAGGGTGCTTGCCACCAAGACTTGATGAAAGATGACCTGAGTTTGCAATCCAGAGTGAAAGGAGAGAACCAACTCCTGCAATTTATCATCTAACATCCTTATGTGCACCATGAAACACATAAATAAATGTATTCTATCAAAAAAAGGGGGGGAGGCCCAATGGCACCCACCTTTGATCCTAGCACTCAGGAGGCAGAGGCACGCAGAGCAATGGAATTTAAGGATAACCTGGTCTACATAGTGAGTTCCAGGCCAGCTAAGGCTGCATAATGAGACCCTGTCTCAAACAAACAAGCAAACAAACGAAACTCAAAATAATTATAAATAAGTATATCACTGACAATCACTAGATTTCTTCACTATATATTCATTGAAGAATATCCTGGCCGGGCGGTGATGGCTCACACCTTTAATCCTAGCACTCGGGCGGCAGAGCCAGGCGGATCTCTGTGAGTTCAAGGCCAGCCTGGTCTACAGAGCGAAATCCAGAACAGGCAACAAAGCAACTCAGAGAAACCCTGTCTTGGAAAAAAAAAAAAAAAAAAAAAAGAATATCCTGTAATACATTAAGACAGACTACTTAAATATTACCTCTTTGCCAAATTTAGCAAATAAAGCAAAGCAAGAATCCTTTTCTGGATCTTCAGAATGCTTCAGACTCTTTGGGCAAACTCTCTGTTGAATAAAGTAGCAAATTAGTATGTCAAGCAAGAATCAAGCACTTCTACACCTTTATCTGCCAGTTCTTAATCTTTGCCCAGAGGATGAATGCATTTCATGTTCCCACAGTCTAGCTTTGGAGGAGAGGGAGTCTCAGTTTCAAGGGTGTATCCTAGCAGATGCCCAGTAGAAACAGAGCAGGGGAGAAGGTAGACGACTGTCCAAAAGCCATAGGCAAAGGCTAACTCCATCCTTTTGTCATCTTCCAGTGAAAAAATACATGTTGGCTACACCCCAGGCTTCTCACCTGTACAAACTAAGTCATTCCCAAACTTCATAGCACCAAGTCAACTGAAGGGTTTGTAACACAGATGTCTGGAGCCTGAAGGACCTCTGATTAGCTAAGTCTTGAGAAAATATGAGACCTCTAGAGTAACACTTTGGTGACAGGATGACTTTGAAATAGAAGACTCTTAAAAACATGCTTAAAAATCAAAGTAGAAGCTGGGCACTTGAAAGGCAGATGCAGGTGGATCTCTGTGATTTTGAGGCCAGCCTGGTCTACACAGAAGTTCCAGGACAGCCAGGGCTATTAACAAAGAGAAACCCTATCTAGAAACACACACACACACACACACACACACACACACACACACATACACACACACAGCAGAGTAGAAAATGCTACTAACTTTTTGAGTCTTCTTATTGACATTCACATATTAGTTGTATAATTCTTAAAATTAGACTTTAAAACTACATACGCCATAAACATACATTTTATAAGCACCCTATACACACAAGAGGTTTAAAACAAACACAAGAATTGTTCCAGTCCCTAAGAAATACTTACCTCGGCCCTGGGACATAGCCAGTCCCCAGGAAACCTCACCCCAGTTGCTGGCCAGCTGGGAAAACTCCCCGCAGCTAGGCTCCCCCAACAAAACCCCCCATTGGACCCTGCAATCTACAAGACCCACGCCTTATCCCAATACCCATCCACTTGCGACCCTGGTAACTTCATGAGACAAGGAATCCACCAGCTCCCATCAGACCAAGAGCTCTCATTAGATCAATAGTGGCTTCCTAAGACACAGAATCTGCCAGCTCTGACTGGACCAGGAGCCCTGATAAGACCAAGAGTGACTCCCTGAGTCACAGAATCAGCTAGCTTTGACTGGGACAAGAGTAGCTCCCTGAGATACAGAATCTGCTAGCTCTAATTAGACCAAAAGCTAAGACTGGACCCAGAGGGGCCCCCTGAGACACAGACATAGCAAGCACAGATTGGACCAACAACAGCTGGCTCAGACACAGGCACTTCTTGCACCTACTGGAGGAAGAGATGAGCAGACGTCAGTGCAAAAACACATACAACAACATAAAGAGCAATATGGCAACACCAGAACCTAGCCCTTCTACAACAGCAAGACCTGAACATCACAATGTAGAAGCAGAAGAAAGCGACCTTAAAAATAACTTCATTGAAGATGCTAGAGACCTTTAAACAACAAATGAGCCGGGTGGTGGTGGCGCACGCCTTTAATCCCAGCACTCGGGAGGCAGAGCCAGGCGGATCTCTGTGAGTTCGAGGCCAACCTGGACTACCAAGTGAGTCCCAGGAAAGGCACAAAGCTACACAGAGAAACCCTGTCTCGAAAAACCAAAAAAAAAAAAAAAAAAAAAAGCTAACAAATGAAAAATTCCTTTAAAGAAATTGAGGAAAAGAAAGACAAAAAATTGGAAGAAATTAATAAATCCCAAGAAAACCATGAAAAAACAAACATATGAAGGAAATAGTTCAAGATCTGAAAATTGTAAGAGAAACAATGAAGAAGACACAAACAGGGGGAATGTTAGAAATAGAAAATCTGAGTAAACGAACAGGAAACACAGATGCAAGAATAACCAACAGAATATAAAGGATGGAAGACAGAATCTATAGTATAGAGGATACAATAGAGGAAATAGTTTCATCAGTCAAAGAAAACACCAAAGCCAAAAAATTCATAACACAAAATGTCCAGGAAATCTGGGGCACCATGAAAAAGCCAAACCTAAGAATAATAGGGATAGAAGAAAGAGAAGAATACCAACTGAAAGATACAGAAAATATATTCAACAAAATCATGGAAGAAGGGGACACTGGGGATGGGGGTGGGGGGGGAGGAGGGATGAGGAGGATCTTTGATTGGTGTGTAAAATGAATGAAAAAATTTTCTTAAAAAAAAAATACTTACCTCAAAATATTTTATTTTCTTGGCATTTCTCACTGTAATAGAAAGTAATTTGTAGAAACCACTGATGAGCGGCAACCGTGAAGACTGTAAAATTAACTCATATGCAAATGAGTACACCCATGGCTCAAAAAATCTTATTTGTTTCTTAGGAAGAATCTCTCTATAAAAACAAAATATTTAAGGAAGAAAGTTTCATCCTATTAATTCTTACTCAGCTTTAAAATTATGAGACATTAAAAATGATGGGCAATTCCATTTATAACATTTTTAGGCATTTTAACACCTTTAAGAATAGGTATGCTCCTTTTTTCCCACCTGAGGTCTTCTAACTCTAAAAAAAAAAAAACCGCAAAGCTAAGTCTAAACTGCTAAAAATATTTTAAAGGTCTATAGAAACAATTTTAGATTATTTCAACTCTTTATATTATGGATCTTTTCTGTTAGTGGTAATAAAATGATACAGTTTTACTCTTAAATAATTAAAATTCTACAAAATACCTGCAAAATTCCACCAGGTTAATGAAAGCTGAAAAATCTTTTGGTTTAGCAGGGTGCAAATTAGCAGCTGGATCTGAAGTTGGGATCACCCAAACACCAGTAATGCTTCCATCCTGAAAAATTGTCCCAAATAAAGAATTGTTCCTTTGAACACATCATTCAACAACAAACAACTTTCCAATGAAATTATCATATAGAACTGATTTATAAGTAAAGAATGCAGAAGTGAGAAAGAGGTAATTAAGTTCTCCAGGGTGTACATTTTAAGAATAATGGAAATTATAGAAGCAGCAAACCAAAATACACACAAGAAAGAATGGGACAAATACAAAATACAAGGTGGGGAGGGTATTGTTTTTTCATCTTAAAAGGTTTTGAGACAGAGTTTTACTCTGTAGCCCAGGCTACCCTTGAACTAACTCATATTTCTGCCTCCCAAGTGTTGGAAACCAACATATAGCCAACATAAAGGGAGTGTTATTTTTTTGAAAATGATGATGACACCTTGACAGAGACAAACTTCAAAAAGGAGAAAGTATCATTAATGACTCTTGGGTTTCTAATTGCTAAATAAAAGAATAATGTGCCGTGATAAGGCAAATGAAAGATAGTTATTTTTGGAAAATACATTTTATTTTATTTATGTGCTGGGGAATGTCTCTCTGTATGTTATGAATATATGTTGTTCCTATTGGTTAATAAATAAGCTGATTTGGCCTATAGCAAGGCAGCTTAGAGGGAGGTGGGAATTCGGAGAGAGACTGGAAGGAGAAAGGCAGTGCTAAGGAGACACCAGTCTGCCATCCAAGGAACAACATGCCAGCAGACCAGTAAGCCAAGGAACACGTGGTTAAACATAGATTAATAGAAATGGGTTAATTTAAGATATAAGAGCAAGTAGCAAGAAGCTTGAGCCATAGGCCATCCAGTTCATAATTAATATAAGCCTCTGTGTTTTTACTTGGGTCTGAGCAGCTGCAGGACAGGCGGGACACAGGCAAATTTACAGCTACATTTATATATGCATTTTTTGAGAATGGGTACTATGTAGCCAGATGACCCTCAATTTTGCTATGTAGTCCAAGCTGGCCTTGAACTCCTTATCTTTCTACTTAGTCTCACAAGATCTGGAATTACAGGCATAAAAGACCACACCCAGCTCATTTTTAAACATATTTTTAAGTTTGCGTTATCAAATCTGCTGTCAGATATAATTTTTATACTCAAGTTCTAAGGTTAAACTGAAAACAGAAACCAAGTATGGTAGTGCATACCTGTAATCCTGGCACTTTGGAGTCCAATGCAGGATTGTGAGTTAAATGTTCAGCCTAGGCTAGATAGTGAGACTCTGTCTCAAACAAAACAAAAACTACAGAGTAAGAGCCTGCAAATGACTGGGAGACCAGATGTAACACAAGTGGCAGGTGACATCACAGAAAGAGAAGTGGCTAAAGTTAACGACGACAGGCATGTTCTAAGTTGTAGGGGAGCTTCTGACACAAGGTTCCAGAAAGCATCTTTAGGAAAGGTTTGTGTTATTTGTTTATGTGTGTTTTGGAGCAGGTTCTTACCCTGTAGTACATACTGACATGGAACTTGCTATAGCCCAGGATGGCAATCTTACTACCTCAGTTTTCACAGTGCCAAAATTACCAAAATGAGACACCATGTCCAGTCCAGCTTAGCTGAATAGTCTTTTTTTTAAATTAAAATTTATTTTTACTTTTATTTATAAGTGTGTGTGCGTGCATGCGTGCGTGCGTATGTGTGTTTCTGTGTATGATATATCACATGTGTATGGGTGCCTGTAGAGGCCAAAAGAGGGCTCCGGATACCCTGGAGGTGGAGTCACAGGTGGTTGTGAGCCAGCTAACATAAGTGCTGGCCACATATAAGTTTGCTAAGGCACAGTCTCATTTGGTAACCCAGGCTTGCCTTGAACTCATCATCTTCCTGCCTTAGCTTCTCAAATGTTATTAACAGGCAAGTGGTACCACACCTGAGTAAACAAATGTTTTAACACACTAAGTATATAAATCACTTTTGGGATAATCTGTTGATAACACATTTTATACATTAGGTTATATACAACAGAAAAGCACCAATGGCACATAATCATTGCCAACAAACCCATTTTCCTTTCTCCCTTAAAGATGTACCGTTGTCCTCAGCATGCAAAGAGGTATTAAAATGATCCAAAATAATTATTGAAAAGAATTTCTAACCTCATGCTCTCCAACAGTCTGTTTCTCTAGTGTAAGATCCAATTTTTCCACAATCTTCAAAACTGATCTTATAAATTCATCATAGAGTAAATGGTTCAGACTTTGAAGGGAGGAATTTACAAAGAGAAATGTTTCATCTGCTAAAATAAAATCCTGTAAATAAAGAAAACTTTAAAGAGTCCAAAATCTCAGACTAAATAGCATTTTTTTTTCTAAATAGTATATTTTAAAAGCATTATAATGTATACTATCACAAGTATTATGATGGAAACAGTGATATATAAACTGTAATTAATTTACTTATAATTTTAAACCTTCAAAATTGAACATATCTTTTCAAGTTATTATGACATTTTAATCAGACAGTATGACTTACCTGGTTAAGTTATAAATACTCTATACATGGAATTGAATGAGAGGATGCAGGTCAACCTTTTCAAAGCATTTCCCTCAATTAGTTTGTGTGTCTATGTATAAAAACACATTGGCATAACAACTTGCTCTTTCTCAATCTCTCCTTCCATCCCTCCATCTCAGGTCCTGGGAACTAAACCTTATAACTCCTAAGCAAGAACTGTTCTACCAACTCACACTCCAGGCCCCTATATATCTATTTTGACAGGATATCATATAGCCCAGGCTTCTGAGCCATGTTCAAACACATCTGAAATGCTGACATTGTTTCACACCCAAGCTGTATGTCACTACTATATCCATCCACCTGATATACTATTTAAATCCAATAATAAAAAATGTAAGAACATATGAATTTTGATGGGACAAAAATCACCTATTGTCAAAAATTTCTTATCCTAGACTATTAATGCTTTGTTGAAGTACATATTAAAATACTAGCCACTAGAAACTAAAAAATTGTCATCTAACAATGTATTAGGCAAGAGGCATTATTCTAATACAAGTGATATAAATAACTAATGCACACCAACCCCTCAAAATTATTAAACAAACTAGATTTATCTACTCAGTAAAAAGAAGAGTGAAAGAATGTGTTTAGCATAGTCAAGGCCTTGGGTTTAATTCCCAGGAGAACGAGAGTAGGTGGGGGATCACAGAGAAGAAGGGAAAGATTGAGCGAGAAATAGCTAAAGCAGGAGGGTCAGACTGAGGGAGAGAGACAAGGACCATAACAGTCTTGCTATGAGGAAGGTTTTTAAAAATTAATTTGCTTTTGCAATGCTGAAGAACAAAGCCAGGATTTTGTTAGAATGTTAGACAAATGCTCTACCACAGAGTGATATCTTTAGCCCACATTTTACTTATTTCTGGTTTTACTTCTAACTGCCTTGACTTACACTATTTTAAATATGCTTTAAGATCTTTTGAAAGTTAGTAAAACAAAATTCTGAAATAAATGTCTTACACCTGTTCTTACTAGTTTTTATGTCAACTTGACATAAGCTAGGGCCATCTGGGAAGAAGGAATTGTAATTGAGAAAATGCCTCCAAAGGTCTGGCCTGTAGGCAAATCTATAGGGCATGTTCTTGATTGATAATCGATACAGTGCGAGGCCCAGATAACTGTGGGCAGTGCCACCCCTGGGTAAGTGGACCTGGATGATATAAAAAGGAAGGCTGAGTAAGCCATTAGGAGCAAGTCAGTAAGCAGCCTCCATGACCTCTGCTTCACTTCCTGCCTCCAGGTCCCTGTCCTGACTTCCCTCCGGGATGGACTATGATATGGAAATGTCACATGAAATAAACCCTTTCCTCCCCAAGTTGCTTTTGATCATGGTGTTTTATCACAGCATAAAAATCCTGACAAAGATACCTCTATAACTATGGAGATGTTTTGTTTTGTGTTTCTGAGACATGGTGTCTTGTCTGCTTGGGTTTGTTTTGTACTGTTTTAGTGGAGTCTCTTATTAAAGACAAAAATAGTGTACTTTCATAGCTTTCAAATTATAAATTTGGTTGGAGTTGGAAGCAAGCATATCAGGAATTCAAGGTGATTTTTAGTTAAATACAAAGCTTGAGCCACATTAGACCCTCTTCCAAAAAACAAAAAACAGGTTAGAGCGATGGCTAAGTAAATAAAGGCATTTGTCCCCAAGCCTTAGAACCTGAGATTGATGTCTGGGAACTACTTGGTGAAAGAACAAAACCAACTCTTAAAAGTTGTCCTCTGACTGCTACACTAATGTGTGGCAAGCTCCCCAAATAAGGAAGGGTAATAAAACTATAAATATTTAAAACTTTTACCATCATCTGGTCACAGCTTAAAAGATGCTGAAAAAGATCCACATAGTCTTTGGACGTGGGTACTTTCCACTTGCCCGTTCTGACTTCCCCTGAAGCCCAATGGTTATCAGACTTGGACTCAACTTCCTAGAGAGGAAGACAACATCCCATTACTGATTGGTGGACATATGAAGCAGCTGCTGTCAGAACATAACGACTTAAAAGAATTTTCTAAACTAAAATAGCAACCTGCAATAAACTGAAGAAAGTAAGACAAAAGAATAAAAGAAGACTGAAAAGGTTAAGTGAGTGACTGTAGCCAATGAACATTTTTAACACACCTACCAAACCTACTACAAATCATCCCTCTTCTTATGTGATCCAGTTTCTCATTCCATTCATGTTCCTCTAACTTCTACATACTTTTATATTGTCTCCTAGATTTTAAGAGAGAAAACAGCTCTTTCTTTGTAAAGATGTAGGTAATAGGAACAGGAAGATGTCTCAGTAGGTAAATGCATTTGCTATCAAGCCTGACAACCTGAGTTCAATTCCTGGAACCCACATGGTGGAAGAAGAGAACTAAATCCTAAGTGTTCCTTCTGACCTCCACAAGCATGCACACACACACACACACACACACACACACACACACACACACACACATACACACACACACAAACTTTGAAAGAAAAATTTTAAAGTGTATATAACAATTTTATTCCTTAGAAGCATATTCATCATCTAACAGAGGCTGGTATTATACATGAAATTTCAAAAGTAAGACATGGATGGCCTAGAAATGTGACTTGGTTGGCAGATTGCTAGCTTAGTATGCACAAAACCCTGAGGTCAATCTCCAGCACTACATAAATGTGACATACTGGTGTACACCTGTAATCCTAACACTTATGAATTACAGGAAGGAATATTGGGAATTCAAAGTGATCCTTGGCTACATATCAAGTTCAAAGTCAGCATGGGATACTGGAGACTCTGTCTCAAGAAAGATGATGGTGGAGGTTAAAACTAAGAAAGGTTTTTATATATTTACATGCTAAAACACTGTTTCTAACATCCAGTGATAATACTAGTTTTTGAAACTTTAGATTCAGAATTTACCTTTTGAAGGACCACTGGTTTAGAACATATTCTAATTAAACCTTGGTGCACTAAAAATGAAGAAAATGAAAGAATAATGAAAGAACAATCACTCAATAAAAACAGCAACCATTATCTTGCCTCTTAATTTCTGTTTGAAATTTGTTAATATCTTTAGTTTTAAATTCTGAACTATTGAGAGTCAGAAACTAAAGTGGGTATGGTAGCATACATCTATAATCCTAGCATTTGGAAAGTAGAGGTGGACAACTGTGGAGCTCAAGGCCAGCCCAGGCTGCATAGTGATACCCTGTCTAAAAAAATAAAATAAAATAAGAATAAATTCAGAAGCCACAGATGTTTAAAGAAAAAGGCTTCTTGGTAAAAAGCCCATTGCTCAGGCCCTGGGAAAGGATCTACTACTGTTACTTTGTTAAATGGACACATTAAAAAACTGCCTTCTAAATAGTTATGCTTGTCTATGGCCACACCACTCTGAATGTACTCTATCTTGTCTAAATTATTATGCTTAGAGAAATGTCTCTCTGCAGTGGGTACCAGTTAATGCAGAGACTCAATAACCAGTCAAGGTGCTGATAATCAGTGACTATTAAGTGCTCAGCCTTAAATGGGACATCTACATCATCACCACCACTACCCCAAGGCTTAGGGAACATCTTGGAAGAAGGGTGAAATGAATGTAAGGGCTAGAGGATGTAGAAGAATGCTGTAAAACGCTGTGCTCTAGACATGACATGGCCACTGTATCTATAAACTCACTGCAGCTATGGCTAGCTGAACAAAATCAAGCCAATAAGACTAGTCAGCATTGCAACAGGCTTCACCAATTGGATCCAGTGGGCTATTAACAACAAAATAAAGAGAACATGAAGGAGGTAGTGGTAAGAGGGAATTAAGGGTTGACAGGTAGAGAGAGAGGGAGGAAGAGTTGGAGATTGTGGTGGTTTGGATGAGAATGGCACCCATAGGCTCATTCATGTTTGAATTCTTGGTCCCAGTTAGTGGAACTGTATGGGAGGGATTAGGAGGTGTGGCCTTGTTGGAGAAGGTATGTCACTGGGGGTTGGGCTTTGAGACTTCAAAAACCCTTGCCAGGCCCTGTGTCTCTCTCTCTGACTAAACTTGTGGATCAGACGCGAGCTCTAAGATACTGGTTCAGCATCATCCCTGCCTGCCTGCCTGCCCGCTGCCATAATGATCATAGACTAACTCTCTGAAAATATGAATAAGCCCCCAATGCTCTTTTATAGGTAGCCTTGGTCACGGTGTTTCTTCACAGTAATAGAACAGTAACTAAGACAAGTAACTATGATCAAGATTGTTTACATGTTTGAAATTTCAAAAAAAATACATGAAAGATTCTGTTTAAAGAAGAAACAATAGGTACCACTGACTCCAAATTCTAATAGAGAAAACGATTTTGATTCATCAAAATGAAAAGTTCTCTAAAAAGTATGAAGCACACAAAACATTAAGGAACCAGATTTCCCTTAAATATATCAAATAATGTGTTAAATGTTTAGCATGTACAATAAGAATGAAAATAAGTGGCAAACTTACCCACAGCACTAATACAATTCCAGTGAACTGGTCCTTTTTCTGCTAAGGCTAGGAAAACTTTTATTATTGCTTTACAACACACCAACTGCATTTTGGGACTATACTGAGGGAAGCTATCTATCTGTACCACCATGAGATGTTCCAGAACTGGAGTATATGCCTCAGGCACCTACCAGAAATGGAGAAAAAACTCAAAATTAGAACAGGGAATAAATAAATATAAGAAAAATATATATACTCAAATTTATTAGAACTGAAGTAGTCACAGGTAAATGAAAACTGACTTGTAATCTTAGCTATCATACTTAACATTTATTATTGCAGCTACCAGAATAAATCGTAATAAACTGTCTGAGTGGTATTTACAGCACACTTGTACTCTTCATGCAATTGGAATCCTTTAGAAAGATAGAAAAGATAGCACCTATTTTTCCTGATCTAGACTCAAGCTTCTCTTATTTTATTTTATTTATTTATTTTTTTTGGGGGTTTTTTTTTTTTTTTTTTTTTTTTTGGTTTTTCGAGACAGGGTTTCTCTGTGTAGCCTTGCGCCTTTCCTGGAACTCACTTGGTAGTCCAGGCCGGCCTCAAACTCACAGAGATCCGCCTGGCTCTGCCTCCCGAGTGCTGGGATTAAAGGCATGCGCCACCACCGCCCGGCTGTTTTTTGTTTTTTTTAAATTATCATTGTCCATAACTCTATTACAGGGTGCCTAACATACAGAGGTGGGAAAATGGCTCAGTCAATAAAGTGCATGAGGACCTGGGTTCAGATCCACAGAATACACATGACTCCAGCTTCTGAAACTGTGTGTTATAATCCAATATGGGATCATTCAATCAACTATGGGGATATATCAGAATCTGATATATCACAAGATATATTAGAATAGTAAAACATTTCCAAATATCAAGATTAAAAGTTAATTTAAAAAAAAGGAAACATATATAAAACATGGGGTATGGGCCTGGAGAGAGGTCTCACAAGTTTAAGAGCACTGGTGCCCTTCCAGAGGGAGATCCACTCCCAGCACCCACATGGCAGCTCACAACTGTCTGTAACTCCAGGTCCAGGGGATCTAACGCCCCCGTCTGGCCTTTGAATACACAAGGCATGCATATGGTGTTCAGACACACATGCAGTGAAACATCCATACACAAAATAAATTTTTTAACAAAATTAAGAAATGAAGAATCCAAGGTGTTTCTAGAGGTGCTTGCCTATGTTATAATACATGACTTTAACCACACCCTAGGTTCTGAACACACACTCGGCATCATGCCTTGAAGTGCCAATATGCATGGCCTGAAACACTTAGTTCAAATTCAAAACTGTGTTATGAACTAAAGTCTTTTTATTTGACATGTTTTTGTTTTCCTCTTAAAGAAAAACAATGGTTAGCTACAATTTTTTTTTACATTTTTCTATCATTCTTCAACATGTAAGCAGTAAATTACTGTATCTTTAAATGATATTGTGTTAGAATGCTTGACTTTAAAAGCTGCTGTCTGAAGCTGGAGACACATCTCAGCAGTTGGAAGTACTTGCTGCTCTTACAGAGTGTTTGGTCCCCAAAGCCCACACAGTAGCTCATAACTGTCATTCTGGTTTCGGGAACCTGGTATATTCTTCTGGCCTCCCTGGACACCAGTCAGACACATAGTGCATGTTCATATATGTAGGCAAAAGACTTGTATGTCTAAGAAATAAAAATAAATAAAATCTTTAAAAAAAAATATAAAACTTCACAAGTTTCTGACTTAAGGTCCACTAAGAAAAAAAAATCATTAAATGAATTGTGGCTTGGGATTAGGACAAAATTTCCAGGTCTGAAATGGCCCTAAACATACTTCTGCTATTTTAGGCTACACAATTATGCCAAGAAACATTCTCAGCATTGGTGGTTGTAGAATCATTTATCAACTCTGAATAATACTGAAGGTACTGTACACCCTATAGCAACAAATAGTCAACCAGGATGTAAATGTTTATGTAAAAATAAACAAGCAATCCACCTCATTAGTATGTAAATTTGTTTTCATCTTTAATAAATGATAAAATTAAATAGAAACCAAAGAATTGTTTTAGGATAAATTTAGTTACGCTTTATTATCAGAAAGTGTTTGATTTTTAGAACTATTCAATATACCCAGGATTGCAGCAAAATTTCCCTCATAAAAAGGATTCATGAGTGGAAAACCGTTTTAGTAATCCTGCTTTAGATAGCAACAACAAAAATCTCTTGACACAAATGCTAAATAAAATGTTGTAGGGATCACAGAGGAACCTACACTAAATAAACCAACATAGGACTCAAAATTCCTTGTTCTGTCCTGTCCTTCTGTAGGAGAAGGCCCAGAGAACAGCAGAGAACGTCAAGTGTCTGTCACCCCCTCTTTGCCTCCCTGATCCAGGTCATGCTACAGTTCCTGCTTGGATTTACTTTGTGAAACATAGTTGGAATGTACTTGGCTCAGAATTATGACATGCCAAACCTACTAAACAATTTGAAAGCCAGGACACTCCCTAGTTCCTGGTGTCCACTAGTGCTACATTCTAAATCCACCAGTTACAATTCCTGAGAGGCCTGCCTCCTTTACAGCCTCACCCAAGCTTTTGTATGACAGTTTTGCAGTGTTAGAGCCAATATGGGGCCAGAGTAAGAGTAATCCTTGACACTTCCAGCAGCCTCACTTCTTCCTATACCTTTCTTCCAGCTGCCTGGAAGGTTCTAAGATGGTAACTATGGTGTTAGCCTGCAAACACAACTTTGATTAGTAGTTGCTTACCTGTCCTTTGAGATTTCCACTAATAAGTTTTGGATAGCTGATCAGATATAAACAGTGCTGTTGCTTTCATGCTGTGGGATGGTTTTTCTGTATGCTGTGAATATGTGTTGCTACCATTGGTTAATAAAGCAGCAGCTTTGGCCTATGGCAAGACAGGTTATAGCCAGGTGGGAGATCCAAGGAGAGATACAGGAAGAAGAAAGGCGGAGCCAGGGAAGATGCCAGCCTGCCCAAGGAGCAACATGCCAACAGATCAGTAATGCCACAGCCATGTGGCAATACACAGATTAATAGAAATAGGTTAATTTAAGATAAAAGAGCGAGTTAGCAATAAGCCTGAGCCATAGACCAAAAAGCTTATAATTAATACAAGCCTCTGTGTGTTTATTTGGGACCAAACGGCTGTAGGACACAGGAAAATGTCTGGCTACAGTTTCAAGAGCTAGCAGTTACAATAGGTGCTTCTTAAATATTTGTTGCTAAAGTTTGTTGTTTCAAAAAATTAAAATTAGCATCTCCAAGCAAGTTTCTGGTCAATTATCCATTTATTTTATATTGTTATCAAGGAGTTCCACAGTCGATAATTTAACAAAGAAATCGTGTGCTTTTCTAGATAAAATAACAAAGATTACTTGTGGAGATGAAATTAAGTAATTACAACCATGCTCAGTGTAACCATTTCACTTACTGTGTCAAGGTAAAGCAGAACACTTGCAATAGACTGGAGGAAACTTGGCATCTGGTAAACATGATCCTCGGTAGCTTCTGTCTGGGTGAGGAACATCTGCTTACAGCGCTGAATGAGCTCAACATACATGAAGTCGACATCTTTTGCATTTATTACCTTGCAAGGCTTTAAAAAAGGCAAAACAGAAATCTTAGCGTCAAAACAGAGGCACTTAAAATGTCACGTTAAGATACATGATTATAAAATGCTGAATATTAGCAAGCTGTTTACTTGTTTATCTTACTGTACATGAAATACAGTATCTTATGCTTTTCATAAAATAACGTATATTCACATCCTAAACAATTACTTCTACACATTGTTGACCTTGCTCTAGGCTCTGTTTAAAAGGCAGGTCTTGCTATGCACGGGCCCTGTAAAGCTTGTCACTCCAGCAGGAGACTTCTCATATACTGCTTATTTTGTCTCTGGATTAGTTAGAGCTGCAAACACAAACAAATGGAGATGAGGAATAAAAGACAGAGAATGGAGAGGGGTAAGAAGGGAAATGAGAATAAGAAGGAAGATGCTGATGGATAAAACTGTTAAGAAAAGAGACAGGAAACTACTTTTCTTAAAAGCAAATTATCAAAAAAAATCCACTAAGAAATAACTGGAGTTATTCATAGTATCTTCTTTGAGGTGGTGGGGGGTGGTGGATAAGGCCTACCATAGCTTTGAATTTAGTATGTAACCCAGGCTATCCTCAATCTGTAGCAATTCCCCTGTCTTAGCTTCCTAAAGCCTGGATTATAGGTAGGAATCCAGCTAGTCTTTAAATACATCATTCTGTCCTAAGAGCATCTGTCTAAAACTTTAAGTGAAAATAACTATAGTTTTACTGTATTAACAGGGGGCTGCAGAGTACAAAATGAAAAATACAATGTTTCTAGCAGTCAGATCTGAATTTATGTGGGGTTTTGCTGGTTTGTTTGGCAGTGTTTGTACTTCTTGTTTGTTAACCATCTCCTAAGTGTGTTTAGATGGCCTCGGCTGACTTAGAGCTTTATGTATCCAGGTTAGCCACAAACTCTTAATTCTCCTGCCTGTTTCCTGCACTGGGATTATGGGCATGTACCAACCCTAGATAAGATTTATGTCTTTTTTCTATCAATTCAGGGTAGCTTTTGACAAGTTAGCTGACTTTTCTTGGTCTTGGTTTTTTTCTTGTAGAAAACAGACTAATAACTCATCTTGTCATTGAGCTATGGGGCTCTGAGTAAACAGAAAATTGAACTGTTAGTAGAACAAGTACAAATAATACCAACACAAGCACAACATGCTATTAAAAATGAAGTGTTCTACTCCTGTAAATAATTAAATAAAACCAAAAACATAAAATACAGTAAACTAATGAATCATACTCCCGCAAATAGTCCATATCCACGAATAGCAATGGATAACTCCTTGTTGTTTGAATCTGCATTTCTGATGATTCCATAAAACTGTTCCATAAAGTACTGCAGCTGACTCCTGTGCAACTCTGCATCTTCTGCCACAGTAAATGAAATCTGTAATTTTATGACATTTGTTCTTTAGAATCATTTAATAGCCAAAGGACTTAAACAAATATGACTCTTAATATACTATTATAGTTACATTTATTGCTTTTACTCAGAACCCTCTGCTTCAGTGTTCTTAATTAATATCAGTTCAGAAAAGACAGTTTCTTAACTAAGGCTACATTACATGTGGTGTATTTTTCCGAAGAAAAATGATTAAAAGAGACCAAGGGAAAGGAGGAGATGATCAGAAAAAGGCATTTCACATTTAAATTTTTTCTTAGCTACATTTACTTACTTGTTTGTGAGTACA
This sequence comes from Peromyscus eremicus, assembly GCF_949786415.1. NCBI lineage: Eukaryota > Metazoa > Chordata > Mammalia > Rodentia > Cricetidae > Peromyscus > Peromyscus eremicus. Next base: position 75,966,064 of record NC_081428.1, on the reverse strand, counting down.
CATACTACAGTGTGTGTGTGTGTGTGTGTGTGTGTGTTTGTGTGTGTGTGTGTGTGTGTAGGTAGGAAGACAAACTATGGAAGTCCTACCACGTGGGTCCCAGTTATTGAACTGAAGAAATCATCAGGCTTAGTAGCAAGTGTCTTTACCCACTAAGCCATTAACTGCATTTCAGGTATTTTTAAGAACCAGCTACAAGGGACACTAAGTGCAGAAAGAGAAAGCTACTTGAGACTAAGACACTGTTGTCTTAGTCAGGGCTTCTACTACTGTGATAAACATCATGACCAAAAACAATTTAGGGAAGAAAGGGTTTATTTCAGCTTACACTTTCACATCACAGTTCATCACTGAGGGAAGTCAGGGCAGAAACTCAAATGGAACAGTAACCTGGAGGCAGGAAGTGAAGCAGAAGCCATGGTAGAGAAACAATCTAGGTAATTACCAAAGGCAGATTGGGAAAATCCACTACTTCCATTACTAACTTACCAATATGCTCCCTAAAGGTTCCCAGAGCCATTATATCTGATATGGAATTATCATACAGACTGCTTGAAAAACTTCTCTTCCACAAAGCATGTCATGAACATGTTTCCCAAGTAAATCACTAAGCCAGCCATAGTGGCTCACACTGTCATCCTAGCACTTGGGAGGTTGACCCGGTGGGACTGCAGAGAGTTCAAGGCCTAGATTATACACTGAGTTTCAGATAATCCTGGGCTAAAGAAGAAAAAGCTTACCGCAAAAACAAAACAATAACAATCAAAAAAGAATTAGATAATATCATCTTAATTACTGAAAAGATTTTTACCTTATCATAAAATATTTAATCACTTACATTCACATGAATTTAGCATTGGATTCTGTCCTTTTCATGTACTTTTATCCAATTATTTCCTACTCACAACAGCAAAGAAATTAAAAATAATTATCCCACAAGATAAAGGACAATTTATAACATTATGGTTCATAATGACACATTATGCTACTATTAAAAATTAGTCATGTCAGTCAATGTTGGAGAGGATGCGGAACAAAGGGAACACTCCTCCACTGTTGGTGGGAGTGCAAACTTATACAACCACTGTGGAAATCAGTATGGCGGTTTCTTAGAAAATTGGGAATCGATCTACTTCAAGACCCAGCCATACCACTCTTGGGCATATACCCAAGGAATGTTTAATCATACCACAAAGATACATGCTCAACTATGTTCATAGCAGCATTATTCAGGATAGCCATAACCTGGAAACAACCTAGATGCCCGTCAACTGAAGAATGGATTAAGAAAATGTAGTACATATTATATACAATGGAGTACTACTCAGCAGAGAAAAACAATGACAGCATGAAATTTGCAGGCAAATGGATGGAACTAGAAAATATCATCCTGAGTAAGGAAACCCAAACCCAGAAGAACAAACATGGTATGTACTCACTCATAAGTGGATTCTAGATATAAAGCAAAGAACAATCAGACTGCAACCCACAGAAACAGGGAGGCTACCTAGCAGGGGGGACCCTAGGATGACTGTGGCTTATAAAAAATTTTGGTTTTACTCAATTACTGGGCAAGCCTCAATCAAACACTTCACCATTAGGATAAGAATTTATACTATATCAAGCTGCTAATAGAAAAATAAATAAATAAATAAATAAATAAATAAATAAATAAATAAATAAATAAATAAAAGAAAATGGGGGGGGATAACAACCAATTCAACCCGAAAAAAAAAAAATTAGTCATGTAAGCCTCCAAACATCCAATGTTGTGGAAAAACCTTGAAGCTACAAAAATTACAAATAATATTTCTTTATGTAAAGATATCAGGGGGGAAAAGGGAAGAGAGAAAAAGAAAATGGTCACCAAAATGTGAAATGATTATTGTCTTGGTTGTAGGATATCAGATTTGAACAGTCTTCCCTGTATTTTTGTTGGTAGGCTGGTTGTTTGTTTTGTTTTGGGTAGCTCAGGCTGACTGGCCTCCAACAATCCTCTTCCCTGGGCTTGGATGACAAGCATGAACCACAACACCTAGCCTTCTTTGTGTACACACATATACACAAACACACACACACACAGTTCTCATATATACATATACATATTTAAACTTACATGTAACTAACCTGCAATGTTTTCTTATAAGAACTTTATATGAACTGAGTGAAAAAAAGAAAAATTTCTTTCCCATAGGATAATACTTTTATTTAAAATTACATAAATTTTACATATCATAGCTAAAATAATAATGGAAAAGAAGAAAAGCTGGCAGACATCGATTACCTAGCTTTAAGAAATGAAAGACTCATGGAGCAAATTAGAGTCCAGAAAGAATCACAAACGTAAGTCAAGTAATATTTGACAAAGGTTAAAAGGACAGGGGAAAAAAAAGAAAAAAAAAAAAATAATGTTTTCAAGTGGTGCCGGAACCAACAAATGAGAGTGGATTAAGCATTATCACTCTTACTTTATCCCATGTACAAATTAATCAAACTGGATTACAGACTCAAATATAAGTGCAAAAATTATACACTGTAAAATATCCTACAGAAGAAAATCATAGGGCATCAAAAGGAGAAGGCAGAGCCAGGTGGTGGTGTTACACACCTTTAATCCTAGCACTTAGATGACAGAGGCAGGGGATCTCTGCATTCAAAGCCAGCCTGGTCTATAAAGTGAGTTCCAGGACAGCCAGGAATACACAGAGAAATCCCTGTCTCAAAAAACAAAAAGCGGCTGGAGAGATGACTCAGAGGTTAAGAGCACTGACTGCTCTTCTAGAGGTCCTGAGTTCAATTCCCAGCAACCACATGGTGGCTCACAACCATCCGTAATGAGATCTGGTGCCCTCTGCTGACCTGCAGTCATATATGCTGTATACATAATAAATAAACAAATCTTTTTAACAAAACAAAACAAACAAAACAAAAAAACAAAAAGCAGCCGGGCAGTGGTGGCGTAAGCCTTTAATCCCAGCAGGCAGATCTCTGTGAGTTCGAGGCCAGCGTGGTCTACAGAATGAGATCCCGGACAGGTACCAAAAATACACATAGAAACTCAGTCTCAAAAAACCATAAAGAAAGAAAGAAAGAAAGAAAGAAAGAAAGAAAGAAAGAAAGAAAGAAAGAAAGAAAGCAAGCAAGCAAAAAACAGAAAACAAAAAGAAGGCAGTTTAAAATTGCTAAATTGGACATCCATCTTCAAAAAAAACTTCTACTCAGAGATGTGCTGTTAAAACAATAAAAAAGCAAGTAACAGAGGAAAGAAGTTTTTATCTAGGTGTTGAAAATGTGGAGGGGCCCCAAAATAGCTTGACCATACAGATGCCATGAAAGGCTTAGGGGCCTAGACTAGACACCGCTTCTGTGACAGGCTTACTGACAGGCAACACCTAGATCCAGGAAAAGCCTTAAGCTGATACTACCTAGGGATCCACTTAGGGGCGAGGAAGTACCTGACCTCCCAAACATTCCAACCATTAGATAAGGTGGTCAGATGTCCTTGAGTCTAGCACACACCTATTTTTTTGTTTTACAGATACCCCTAGACAATTGTCAGCCAATCAGGGTCCTGGACCCTGGAAACCCCCTCACCCCAACTTCTGCTATGACAAAAACTCTTCCCCACCTGAGCTCAGGACTCTCTGCTCTCACCACTGTGTCACAACAGACAGAGAGACCAAGCTCCAGAGCTTGAAATAAAAGGCTCTTTGCTTTTACATGTGGGATTCGGTCTCCATGGTGGTCTTTTGAAGGTCCCTGTGATCTGGGCATAACAGAAAACTCTTAAAACTCATAAACAAAAGCTAGGTATGGCGGCATACACCTTTAATCCCAGTACTAAGGAGACAGATGAAGGATGGATCTCTGTGCCTTTGACATAGTCCACACAGTGTGTTCAGGACAGCTAGGGAAACATAGAGCTTATCTCAACACAAAACAAACGACAAGAAACCCTAATAAACAAAGACATACAATGAAGTTTTAATATGTATAAAATATGGGAACAAATACTTGACAAAACCAGGTTTAAGTATGGCTAGTGACAAGTTAAGCTGCCAAATTAAAACCACAATAAAATAATATAACCATGTCTGGCTGAACACAGAGGGGAATTAGGACTCCTGTGCATTATTTCTGGCAAGATAAAATGGTGCAACCACTTGGAAAAGTCTGATATTGGCCTACAAAGCTTAACATATCACTGTAATGTGACCAGAGATTTGACTTCGACCTTTCACTCAAGAGAAATGTTAACACAGACCCAAAGGCCTTGGCACCCTACTCCTCAGATACTTGTTCAGCCATGTTAGCTGTCAATCCAGTCACAGTAGCTAGAGAATGGAAACAATCTAAATGTCAACTGATCAATGGAGAATGATAATGTAGCTCATATACATAATATCATTCTATTCAATTGTAAAGAAACACGAAATCTGTAGTAAAATGGATAGTGAGAGACCCAAGCCTCAGCAGAATTGCAGGCATAGCAAAGAGGCCTGAGCAGGAAGTACCTCCACTACTGACCTCCTGACTGACTCTGACCTTTTGCCCTAGCTAGAAAGAGCCATGAACTCTTCACCCCACAGGAAAAGGCCCAAGCAGAGGCAAGGACTGCCTCTGACCTTTTGCACTAGCTAACACCCCACCCCATAAGGAAGGGCCAATCAGAAGCTATAAACACCTCCGTCTCCCTCCCATAGGGAGGGGCCTATAAAGAGCCAAGAACACCTCACCCAACCAGGGAGAGCCAATCAGAAGTGGACAAACATATCTAGATACAATGTTATAATTCCCTAGACCAAGAGACCCAATCAGCTCAGCCCAAGTACTCCGGGTTTGAGCCAATCCCAGGTCTGTAACTAGGCAGTCTTGGAATTCCCCAAACCCCACCCTCTTGTCTAGCCACTATAAAAACCCTCCCCTAGTGCTGCTCTCTCTCCTGCTCTGCTGCTCTGTCAGTTGGACAGAGGGGCCCAAATTAACTCATTAAAGATTCTTTGTTTTTGTTTTGGATTCTGTCGGTCTCTTGGTGATCTTTAGGTGATCAGGACTTTGGGCACAACAGATAAAACCAGAAAATATTACACTAATAAAAAAGCAAAAACCAGAAAGACAAATGCTTCATGTTTTCTCTTATTTGTGGGTTTTAGTTCAGAATCTTTAAATGTGAGTATATAACCTGGATACCACAGTATCTATATCTATAACCACAGATACCAAGGCAGTAAAGAGGGACTAGGGATGAGGTATGGGGCTCTACAGAGGAGATAATAGAACACAAATGCTGTGAAGGGTGAAATGGGAAAAATGGGGGGGGGTATAACGAGAAGAACGGAGGGCAATATAGAGGAAGAAGGATAAATGACACTACAGATATTGGAAAAGCCACAGGGAAACATTTTATGTTTACTTAAAATTAAATATTATACACACACACAATTTAAATGAAGTTTTCCACTTAGGCTGACAATGCCCCCCCAAAAGCCATAAACTAACAGAAATCCCAGTGCTAGGCATGGGAACCCTTGTTTCTAGATATTGGTCAGAGGAGTCAAGAGACCCAAAAGCAATTATAGGCTGTTGCTGATGCCCTTTGTTCCCTCTCAGAAAATGAAGGTAAAGCCCCTACTGCTGAAGACACTGCATTCTTCAGACACAGGATTTGGAGGAATAAAGCTGGATCTAATCTGGAAGCCTCCTTCCTTAGGACCAGCTCTCATAGTATGAGAAGGAGCTACGCAAGCTTCCAAAAGGGAGAAAAGCAATCAACAGTCCTACCCAGCTGCAATGCCAGGAACCAAAACAATACCAGAACGGCAAGATATACCTAAGGGTGCAATACTGGAACTTATATGTGGGGATAAACACCAACTATCTAATTAGACTTAAGGCCTTCCTGCTCAGGAGGGAATGTATGCCTGGTCCTGTACACCAGCCCACTACCAGTAATGGTGAGGTCACAGACCCTAGAGAAGCTACTACTGCAACTTTCCTAACCCAGTATAACTTCTAACTGCATTCTAAATATTAATCCTTCACCCACAGGTAGCTCTCTCCACCTGCTAACCTCTATCTAAGAATGTCTTTCTACAGCAGATGAAGATCATCACAGAAAGCTAAAACTGGTCAAAATGCAGAGAACAACTGACCATGGGGAGTCAGCCTCTAGCGACACTTTTCCAGCACAGCTCCTTCACCTAAGGTTCAGGAACATCATGAAAGATGGAGCATGAAGATTGTAAGAGGCAGAGGACCAGGACACCTGCTGGGAGACAGTGTCTTCTGTGTATGACAGGAAACTGTACAATTGACACTGCAGCAATATGACTGCCTAAGATCTGAAGATGACAACACCAGCTGACATGCCAAAATGGACAGGGTGAAATTTCACAAGGCTTTAACTCTGTACAAAAAAAATCAATGCCTTCTGAGAAACAAAATTAATTTTCTTCAGGGATGAGTTCCCTGTTAGGTTATCCAATCCCAAGTCGTCAGCCCTAAGCACATATATGTGCACACAACACTGAATAGGCTCTAAAGTGTTATACACTTACTCAAACACACACATGTATATGTGGATAACAAAAATAATTAAAGAACAGGTCTTGAGAAGGAATGGGGAAGACATGGTAGAGGAAGGGAGCAAATTGGAAGTGATGTAAATAAAGAAATAATGCATGAAACACTCAAAATAATTTTTTAAATTAAATTTCTTTTTAAAAAGAAAAAAGAAGGTGCTAGAGAGATTAAGTAGTTAAGAATACATGTTGCCTTCAAAAAGGAGCTGGGTTTGGTTCCCAGGGCCCACAAAGTGGTAGCTTATAATCAATCACCTGTAACTCCAGTTCCAGGGGATCCAATACATTATTCTGACCTCAGTGGGCACCTGGCACACATGAGTTACACATACATACATGCTGGCAAAAGACTCAGACACATAATAAATAGGGCCAGCTGTGGTAGTACACGTCTTTAATCCCAGCACTTGGGAGGCAGAGGCAGGTGGATCTCTGAATTCGAGGCCAGCCTGGTCTACAGAGTGAGTTCCAGGACAGCCAGGGCTATATAGAGACCTTGTCTCAAAACACCAAATAAACAACAACAAAAAAAAAACCTAAATCTTAAAAGAAAAAGTTGGGAGGGATGGACTGGAATATAAGGCACAGACGTTCCCTGAGCTTAGCTAGACCTAAAGGATAACAGTACTCTTCCCCCCTCCCCGCCCCCATATCAGAGTGTGAATCTCAAGCCAACATTATTTGCATTTCATTTCACACAGGTTTTAAAGGACAAGCTTGTGAAGTTAACTACTACTTACCTTTTTTTTTTTTTTTTTAACAGTTTATGTAGCCCTGGCTGTCCTGGAACTTTCTATGTAGACCAGGCTGGCCTCAAACTCAGAGATCCACCTGCCTCTGCCTCCTGAGTACTGGGATTAAAGTCATATGCCACTATGCCCAACCCTACTTATCCATTTTTAACAGTGCTCCAAGCAAAATTTTTGTTATACCTCTCAGTATTTCCCATCAGAGCCAATGTACCTGCTCCCTCAGCACCTAGTCAAGATGCCCTACGGAGTTTTGATCAAGTCTGAGATCATCCAAGCTCTTTTGTGGGTCTAGCTAGCACTGCTAGCAGATCAACAGCAAGCTTTCTGCTGTAAATGCTATAGGAACTAATGGATCACCTTATTATTATTTTCAAACGCATATGCACAAGATTAGAATTTAGTTCTTTTGTGGAAGCTTTAATGAAAGTTGAATCTGAAGTACCTGTTTCAGGAAAGATTCCAGGGCTGAATGTGCAGCTTTTTTTAATTCCACATTTGTATGGCTGCACCACTTTGACAGTACTTCAAATAAAGTGATATAGTTGTCCAGAAGGCAGGTAGTAAATTGAGATGCATGTAGGGTAAGTAATCGTAGTCCAGCTGCAAATTGAAAAACCATTCCATTTAAAATAGGTCAACAAAAGCCAGAAAGGAGAGTTAAGAAAGCTTCCTGTATGTGCTAAAACCATGCTCAAGAAGATTTTGTATAGACAGGCATAGTGGTGCACACCTTTAAGTACCAAGAGACAGGTGGATCTCTGTGAGTCTGAGGCCAGCTTAGTCTACATAGTAAGTTCTAGGATAGGCAGTCCTACGTAGAGAGACCCTGCCTCAAAACATAAACAAAAAAGATACAGTAGATTACCCTACAATAATCTGGTGATCTCACAGTGTTGTCTAAAGTTCTGAATCTCTACAGCAACTTAGGCCCATGACCTGGCACCAAACAAGAGTCAGAAACAGGATCTGGATTCATTAGTTCAAAGCAAAATCAAGCAGCTTATGGGCTGAGGATGCAGCTCAGTTGATAGAGTGCTTGCTTAGCATACATAAGGCCCTGGGATTGGTAGCTAGCATAGCATAAACAAGGCATGGTACGTATGCCTGTAATCTCAGCACTAGGAAAGTGGAAGTTGTCAGCTGTATAGTGAGGTTAAAGATCACCCCAGGCAACATGAAACCACGTCTCAACAACAATAACAAAGTAATCAAATAGCTTGAATCTCCAGAATAATAGTCTAATATATATATTTTTTTAATATTCAAAATTCTTTTCTATATGTATTTAAAACATTTTTGATCATTGACTCTAATTACACTAACATTAAAAACATATTCTTTTTAAAAATTTATTTTTGCATTTGTGTGTGTGCACCTGTACAATTAAGAAGGACAATTGCAGGAGTCAGCACTACTCTGTCACTACATGAGTCCTGGGGATAGAACTCAGTTCATCAAGCTTGGAGTCAAGTACCTTATCTTGCCAGCCCCTAACAAATATATATGTATGTATACATGTATCTATAATATATATACATATACATATGTATCTATGTTTAAATCATGTAGCATGAATGTGATTCTAGTTAAGAGTTTATTGCTTAGTCTCTTAAATTAATAAAGTCTTAAAGCTTCATCATAAATAGTTACATATGAAACATCACAGATGCTTTTGTATTTGCCTTCATTCTAGCTTAAACAAAACCTTACTCAAGATTCTAACTTAAGTAATTTAACTGTTACTTTCTTAAACAAAGAATCTTACCCAAGGGCACAGCATATCGCTTCATCTCGATCTATTGCAGAAAAAAAAAAAAATCATTGTTTGAAAATTACAAGTCCCAACTGTGAAAGACTTAGAGTAATATTAATACTACCTGGGGACGGATTGCTTTTAAAGCAAAACCAAAGATCTCCCTTGAAGTCTGGGGATCTGAGGGAATAACAATAAAAGAAGACTGTTAAAACATTGTAACACTTTTATATTCTTTATCAAAAACTTGCAAGTGGCAGCTTTTCTTAAGACAGATTGATATTTCCAGTAGCTACACCAATCTATGATTTCAGAGTAACTTCTCGACATCATTTGACTGAGCTAGTTGCACGTTGTTATAGCTTCTGGGGAAAGCCGAAAGAAAATCTAGAATAGCAAATGTGTGAGCTGGGCGGAGGTGGTGCACACCTTTAATCCCAGCACTCAGAGGGAGAGCCAGGCACATCTCTGTGAGTTCAAGGCCAGCCTGGGCTACAGATGTGTGAGCTCAGGATCTAAACCATCATCCATGTTATATAATCTCTCAGAGCTTATATAGGAGTCGTCTGAAGCACCGCCCCTAGTAGGCAGCAGGTAACAGCTAGGTAGCTGCCCCCACCCGCGGCGTGGCCAAGGCGGGGACCCCTTAAGACCAGAGATTTGTATGTGCTTGAACTCTCTTGGCTACCTTGTGATCCTGGATGCTGGATGCTGGACGACAGACCAAGTCAGAGTTCTCCAGAGAACCTCGTTGGACTGCGCCTCATCTCTCCTGGATCCCTTAACCGACCCCTTTGCTTGCTGTAAGTTTACCCAAAATCAACCTCTTTTGACTATCAGATAAATTATGTGGAATTGCCTCATTAGTTTCTTCTATAGAGCTTCAGCTTTCTCATCTACAAAAGAGGCAGATTATGGCTTCTTTGAAGACTGGAAGATTAAAAGAAGTGATTCATTCAAGGCCAAATACACTTCCCTTTCCCCCAGTGCTTTCAGGCATTTATTTTATACACAATATCTGCTGTGGTGGTTTGAATGAGAGTGGCCCCATGTGCTCATATGTTTGAATGCTTGGTCCTCAGTTAGTGGAACTATTTGGGAAAGATTAGGAGGTGTGGCCTTGTTGGAGGATGTGTGTCACTGGGAGTGGGCTTTGAGGTTTCAAAAACCCATGCCAGGCCAGGTGTGTCTCTTTCTGTTCTCTTCTTGCCTACTGCCTGGGAATCATGATATAAAGACCTTAGCTACTGCTCAAACTCTATGCCTGGCTTCTTGCCATGATAATCATAAACTAACCCTCTAAAACTGTAACCAAGCCACCAACTAAATGCTGTCTTCTATAAGAGTTACCATGGTCTCCTCACAGCAATTAAATACTAAGACACCTGGCAAATGATGGGAATTACAAATGTGAATAAAACATTACCTTGGACATTCATAATTTTATTACTAAAGAAGAATGCAGAATATGTATATAACCACAATGTAAGGATTTTCTCTAGGCAGGCTGACACCACAATTACCTATGTTACCTATCACATTATTTATCGCAGCTGTACAAAAGACATGATTTATTCCTGACTGGTTTCTTTGTCCTTCTAGCAGTGACTTTTATACCTCAGAAAACTATTGGCTTTGATAGCAGGGACTTACCTATTAGGAGACAGACATGATAAGAGCTTGAGGGAGAATAATGTCAGAGAGGCCTTATAGTGATACAGATAACATCACATTTCTTAGCATATGTCCTAAAAGACTTTTTAAATGCCAACTTGGGAATACAAAACCAAGAAAGTTTGACTTTACATTCAAGAAAAAAATTACAAACGGCAGTGGTGGCACATGCCTTTAATCCTATCACTCAGGAGGCAGAGGCGGGTAGATCTTTGAGTTCTAGGCCAGCCTGGTCTACAGAGCTAGTTCTAGAACAGCCAAGACTACACAAAGAAACCCTGTCTTAAAAAATAAACAAATCAAAAAGAAAGAAAGAAAAAATGAAAGAAAGAAGGGAGAGAGGGAGGGAGGGAGGGAGGGAGGGCGGGCAGAGAGAGAGACAATAATAGCATCTGAACCATCTGAACTGGGATTGAAGGAGGCTATTACCTAAAATAAAGGCCATTTAGATAAAAGTAACTGGAATACTGGGAATAAGAGTGCACAGGGGAGTGAAGGGGGTGGCTCAGTGGTTAAGAACACTGACAGCATTTCCAGAGGACCAGGGTTCAATTCTCAGCACCCACATCATGCCTCAAAATTGTAACTCCAGTTCCAGGAGACCTGACACCCTCACACGGACATATATACAGTCAAAACATCAATAAACATAAAATAAAAATAAGTAAGTTATTTACAGAAGAAGAAGGACGAGGAGGAGAGTGCACAGTGGGAGAAGGGGAAGAATCAACCAACATAAAATGTGTGGAAATTCACATAAAAATCTATTTCTTGCCGGGCGGTGGTGGCACACGCCTTTAATCCCAGCACTCGGGAGGCAGAGCCAGGCGGATCTCTGAGTTCGAGGCCAGCCTGGTCTCCAAAGTGAGTTCCAGGAAAGGCGCAAAGTTACACAGAGAAACCCTGTCTCGAAAAACCAAAAAAAAACCAAAAAAAAAAAAAAAAAAAAAAAACTATTTCTTTATAAGCCAATGTGAAAAAAATTAAAAAGGAAACAAAAACAACTATAGTAAATAGGTTTTAAGAACAAGAAAAACAAAGTAACTATAAACACCACCTGCAGTCATAAAAGCAACAGGTACTTCCCAGTGTAGAGGGGTCTGGACAGCCACTATCCAGGGAACTGAGGGAGGTCTGACCCTGGCCTTGCAGCTTCCTCTTACTATCTCCTCTCACACACACCCTCCTGTCTCAGGTGGACAACCTTCTATACAAACCTCCTCATATCTATCTTTAATGTGGTAAAAATTTGCATAATATTCATCATCTTAAAAATGTGTAAAGATACAATGTAGTAGCATTAAATATTTTCACTCTGTTGTGTAACATCACATTTTTTACCTAAAACATTTTCATCCCCCACAATAGAGAGGCTGCACTCACTGAAAACCAACCGCTGCTCCTCCTCAGCCCCTGGAAACTCCTGCTTTCTGTCCTGCACTTTCCTACTCTACATATCTCATTAAGTGGAGTTATGTACTGTGTTTTGTTATTTGACTGGTTATTTCACTTAGGATATCATTACTATCTAGGTTATAACATAAATCAGAATTTGTCCTTATTTTTGAGACAAGGTCTTACTCCTAGAAAGAAAAGCCAACAAGTCTGGCAATACCTTCTTCCATGGACTTGGTGAAGTTGCACAGAAGCGAAGACAGCCCTTTTAGACAGCCAGCTAGAACAGGAAACTTAGGTTCTCTTACTGTTGATGTCATCTAAAAGGAATTTTTTAGGAAGACATTACAAAATGAAATAAATAAATAAATAAAACAACCAAGACTATGGAGGTATACTGTCATAAGGCACATTATACCTGGGTCTTAAGTTCTCCCAGAAAAGCCCGGAACAGGTTTTCTGAATGATTTATCATTTCACTAGGATGAACTTCACCTAATACTCCCAGGAGCTCATAGACTTTTTCTAAAACTGAAAAATAAATTCAGACAAATGAAACCCTAAAACAACATTTAAATAAGTAAAAGTAACATAAATATATGAATAAGAAAATAAGATGTTCAATTCAAAATGATTTGAGGGCTAGCCAGATAGCTCAGTAAGTAAGGGCACTTGCTGCCAAGCCTGACCCCTGAGTTCGAGTCCCTGAACCCACATGGTAAAGGAAAGAACTGACTTCCCTCAACTGTACTCTGCACCTTCAAACATGCACCTGCACATACAAAAAAAATTTAAAAATTTTTTAAAGTAATTTTATAGTAAATTCTTTCCCAAGTTTTATCTAACTCTTTCCATAAGCTAAAATATACTTGATGTGTTTTCTATTTTAAGGAATCCCTTTGTTTGCTTCCATTATGTTATTCTTTTAGCAAAAGACCTTCATAGAGAAAATTAATGGTTAGTTAATATTAATTTGCTAAAATATTTGAAAATAACATCTCACCTGTATCAGATATTTTTGTTTTTAATGCAAGTTCTCCGTAGAATTTGTTAAATAATTCTCCAATCTTAAATTCGTCCATGAGTCTAGAACTTCTCAGTATCTTAAGTAACTAAAAGAACACAAATTAGCATTTTCTAAAGAGAAAAATTAACAAAAGACATCCTCTACTTCAACAAAGCTTCGGTTCGGAATCCTGGCCTCCAGCTGATTTGTTCTGGTCTCTCCGGAATGACACCTACTCTGAAATCTGGGAACCTGGGGCTTGAGTGACCAGCAGGAGAACACAAGGGAAAGACAGTCTAAACTTAGTTTTAACTTCCCCAGAGAAGAATAACATGGTTAGAACTCCTACTTCAGAGGCAATCAAGTCCAAAGTAATTGTAAACCAGAAACGCAAAGGAGACAGACTAAAAGTGAAAGTGTTCTCTGCTAAGGATTCAAGAACAACCCACAAGAAACAAGGAGGTGCTCTTTGGGCACACCTAATAGCATGAGATCTGACCAAAGGCAGGAAAGGTGACAAATGGAAAAGCGGTAAATCCTTAGCTAATTTTCTCTTTACTTCCCTTACAGCTTCAAATTCTTCTCTTATTACTCTGGTAAATATGAGAACAAAACATCATTGTGCTACCAGATGGTGGCTACAGAATCTACATGTCGTTTATATAATCACAACTCAATCCTCCCCTAAACAAAACTCAAATTTCCAGTTTCATGTTATATACTTAACATAAAAACATATTACTTAGAAATATAAAATTACCTTAATCAGAAGGTCCAGGGCTGAAATTTTACACTTAGCAGTTCTATCTTTTGTATAAACACTGGTACAAGTATTCTAGGATTTAAAAGGAAATATATCATTCAAAAGGAGACAAAAATCACCAATATAACTTAAGAACAAAGACTTAATAATAGGTAAAACTCTATCTATGAGGGGTAATGTCAATGTGTAACATAATAAAATTTATAAATTAACCATTAAAAGCATAATAGAATATATAAATGTACAGATTAAAAATTACTGAAAACTAGGCTCAGCAGTTGTGGTGCATGTCTTTAAACCCCAGCACTCGAGAGTTTGAGGCCAGCCTGGTCTACATAGTGAGTTCCGGAACAGCCAGTGCTACACAGACAAACCATGTCTTGAAAAACCAAAACTAAATAAATAAGTAAAAATAAAAGTTACTGAAATCTCCAACTCAATGTGTTGTCTTTTTTTTTTTTTTTTTTTAAAGATTTATTTATTACGTCTGCACGTATCTCTGCAGGCCAGAGAGGGCACCAGATCTCATTACGGATGGTTGTGAGCCATCATGTGGTTGCTGGGTATTGAACTCAGGACCTCTGGAAAAAAAAGCAGTGTTCTTAACCTCTGAGCCATCTCTCCAGCCCGTGTTGTCTTTCTTAATAACTGGTGCTGCTGCCTTTTAAGCCATAGCTGTTTTAATCAGCAACTGTGGTTGGGCTGCAAATGCCCAGCCTGTGGTGATTCTGTTCCCTGAGGCACCAACTCTTTCAAAGCTACTAAGGGAACATATCTAAATTTCTGTCCCTCTAAATAACTCAACATTCAAAGGTTGATATGGAATTCTGTGCCTCAGAGAGGCTGAATACCAAGTCTCACACCTCCTTTCCTTGCTCCCAAAAACCCTTCAACCAGCCCCCACTTAAAAAGCCCTTCTCCCCCTGGCTCCTCCCTACCACTTCCTGTCAGCTACCTGCGGACTCAGCCTCCTGACTGCAGGTAAATTTTATTTAATCAAACAAATGTAACACATTTTTGCATCCTTAAACAAATGTTCTAGAGCATGAACAAAAGCAACACACCTTAATATTCTACAACATCAATACACTATGGTTGCTATGTTAAAAACACAAATATATGATGCCTCAGTAAAAATTTGAAAAAATTAAAAAACAAAAGTGCATCATTTGTTTCTACATACATTTCCTATTTGTTGTTATACATCATGAAACAAGCTATAGGTCCAGCTACTCACAGGCTAAGGTGGAGGAATCACCTGAGCACAGGAGTATGAGTAGCTCAGACAACACACTGATATGAAAGAAAGCAAGAGAGAACAAAAAAGCATAAAAACATGTGCAAAGGGGGCTGGAGAGATGATGGCTCAGCAGTTAAGAGCACTGCTGCTTTCACAGAGGACTCAGGTCTGGTTTCCAGCACTCACATGGAGATTCACAACCATCTGTAACTCCAGTTCCAAGGGATCCAATACCCTCTTTTGGCCTCTGAGGGTACGTGCACATTCACGGTACACATAATATACAGATAGGCAAAACATTCATATACATAAAATAAATAAAAAACATACAGTGTTAAAAAAATTTTAAAGTGGCCAAAGGAACTCAAAGAAAGGGCCAGAAAAGAAATTCAACAGTAGAGGGCTTGCCTGGCATGCTCAAGACACCGGGTTCTATCCTCAGTGCCAAACAGGAAAAGAAAAATATCCAAAAAGTTTTGGTAGAAGTAAATAAAACAATCTATATATTGAAGACACATTTTATAGATATTAACTACTATGACTTAAACTTCCTAACACAATCAAGCTGAAATGAGTAAACACCAATAAAAAAGCATAAATAAATAAGAGCCTAAGTTCTTTAAACCACAAGTTAAAATTGGGGCTGGCATGTATGAGCTTTGATTTTTCCTTTTCCTTACCTTGATATCAAGAGAATAATGCATGACCTTCTGGTCAATTTTCTCTAAGAAAACACACAAAAATTTTAGGGCTTCTTCTCTACAATCACGAAACTATAAGAAATAAATAAAAAACATGGGTAAGAATAAGCCACTCCAACAAAGAAGAAGATAGAAGAAACAAAATGAAATGAAAGTTTTGCACTCACTTCATCAATGCTAAGTGACTTCCGGACAAACACGAGCAAACCAAACTCTCTGGAAAATACTAAGGAAACCTGCAGTGCTGGGGGGCGGGGGAGAGAAATTAATTAAAACTGCCAAGAAGCATTTTATAAAAGACCCCTGAAAGCATTGCCTGGTTTTCAAGGTACTCTTGCAAGTAATAAAAAGCTAAATGAGGCTATAATTTTGAAACAATGAAAACAGAACATTCCAGATGTTATTCCACAAAGATGAAGTAAACAAAACTTTCTCTCCTCCTCAAGATGCTTACATTCTTATCTGTGATGTCTAACTTCTGGAAATCAACTTTACAAGGTAATACAGGTTACAAGGAATGAGGGTGCTAATTAGTGACCTAAAAATGTTGATACAAGGGGGGGGGGGGGGGAGAACAAGGGAATCCGTGGCTGATATGTAGAACTGAATTGTATTGTAAAATAAAATTAAATAAAAAATAAATAAAAAATGCTGATACAATACTCCATCTGGTGGATTCAGTGTAATCATATAAGGCCTTAACAGAGCAAGTCAGGCCAGCTTGAGTAAAGACTCTATCTACATAAAAAACAAAAGGAGAGGAAGAAGAAAACGTCAGAGAGTTGGGTGGTGGTGGGGCAGGCCTTTAATCCCAGGACTTTGGGAGGCAGAGGCAGGCAGATCTCAGTTAGTTCGAGGCCAGCATGGTCTACAAAGCAAGTTCCAGAACAGCCACGACTGTTACACAGAGAAACCCTGTCTTGAAAAACCAAGTCAAGCTGGGCGGTGGTGGCGCACGCCTTTAATCCCAGCACTAGGGAGGCAGAGCCAGGCGGATCTCTGTGAGTTCGAGGCCAGCCTGGGCTACCAAGTGAGTCCCAGGAAAGGCGCAAAGCTAAAAGCTACACAGAGAAACCCTGTCTCGAAAAACCAAAAAAGAAAAACCAAGTCAGAGAGAACACAGTAGCGCACAATATAGCACAATATAGAGAACCTCTCCTGCATCAGGAGAGGTTCAGGTACCTCATAAGATGGGGTACAGTATGCTGCTTGCTGCTTTAAAGATGGGGCTACAAGTCAAGGGAAGTGGACACACCCTAACAGCAAAAATCACCAGCAAAGAAATAGGGTCGTTAGTCCTATAATCTAAATTAATGAAAAATGGGTTGTCTCCTAGACCTTTCAGAAAGGAAGTCTGCCTGAATACCTTGTATTTAGCTTGGTGAGACCCATCCAGCTTCTAATCGTAGTATTTAAGGTGAGTTCTGTTATTTAACATCAGTAAGCTTCGGAGCACAGTAGCCCAAGCCTTGTAATCCCAGTACATGGGATGCAAATACAGATGTAGAGTTAAAAAGGAGCCTGGGTTGTGTAGACATTGTCTCAAAAATCAAAACCAGGAACCACGAAAGGCTTGCAGTGGTTATTGTAGCAAAAAGAAATTCACAGCCTATAATCTTTCAATATAATGTTTATCACAGTAAGGTTGGAACTGCCTTGAGAACAAAGAGGTCACTACAAAAATGAATTCTAACCTTGAAGTCCTGAAAACAGAAAGCAATTAAATGTTAATGTTTTTACATTCTATTTTCTCTATTATTACTAGGTCCTTGACAACACAGTTACTATACAGTGTTTTATTCAAAGTTTTGTTTACTTTTTTGTTAAAAAAACAAAAACAAAAACAGGGTCTCACTACGTAGCGCTAGCTGGCCTGGAACTCAGAGATCTGCCTGTCTCTGCCTAGGACTAAAGACCCACAACACCACATCCACTTCCTTACACTGGTACACAATGAAATAAAAAGGTTTGCCGATCTGTGTTTAAGAAGGAAACACAGTTTTTACCCACAACACAATCAATTTTGTTTTATTTGTTTATGGTAGTACCAGAGACTGAACCTATGGCCTCATGCTTATCAGGTAAGTGTTCCATCACTGAGCTGCCAGCCCACAAGTTTAAACATAGAACCTGGACCAATAAGAGAGCACTTCCTACTCTTCCAGAGGACCAGAGTTCAGTTCCCAACACCTATGTCTGGTGTAACCACGTGTAACTCCAGCTCTAAGGGCATCCAATGCCCTCAGCTAGCATCAACAGCCACCTGCACATCTGGAGTCAGACAGATAGACAGACACCCACACCCACACCCACACCCACACCCACCCACACACCAGCGTGGTGGAGAGGGGGACAGGGGGAGACTATCTGGCCATATAGCCCACGTCTGTAATCCTAGCACTAGGAGAACAGGGGAGAGGTCAATAAGGTAGGAAGACCACAGCTGGATGCCAGCCCGGACTAGCTCAAAAGAAAATAACTGAAACGAAAATGCTGAAAAAAAGGCATTTCTACCAAGAAAATTAAGTTGTCATGCAGGGCATTGCTAAAACTTAAAAAGAGCAAGGCAAGCGAGGTACCTCACATCTATAATCCCAGCATTAAAAAGCTCAGTTTCCAGGCTAGCTTGGGCTACATAGGAAGTCTCTAACTCCAAAAAAAAAAAAAAAAAAAAAAAAAAAAGTAAAAAGTACAGTATGACTTTTAGTAATTTTTGCAATTATTCAGAAAATACAGTGCCACGAAAAAAGGGTTTTGTAAACGTCCTCGCGGGTTCAGGCGAGATTAAGATGAAAGAAAATACTTTCTCTTTTACTGTCCTCCAACTTTGGATAGAAAAGACTGCCAAATTTGGGGGTCATTTTCCAACACCGGCTTTAAGACATCTTTCTTCAGATGCTAGGAAAAGAGAACAGTATACACATCCACAGATTGCAGACTTCACACGACCGTGCTACACCAAGGGAGAGAAACGCTGAGACCTCTGACAGGCAGGCCACCCCGGGACCATACCCACCCAGCACTGCGGAGCTAGTGCTCAGCACGCACTCCTGTCCCAGGCCACGGATCAGCTGGTAACTGGCGCCAGCAGCGCTGCATCGATCCGCCGCCGACAGAAACTCCTGCAGCTGCAGTAGCCAGCCGCGTACGCCGGCTCCCGCATCCGCCATGACGCCAGCACCCGCTTCGCGCATGCACAAGGCCCTGAAAGTCCCAGCGGGAACGCTCCCTCACACTCCTGCAGGCGAGGGTGAGCGCACACACCCACAGGCCTACTGGTATGTAGCGCCTAACTTGTGCACCTCGGAAACCAAGGAGGCATAAACCCGCCACTCTAACCAAGATAGGTAGCACGAGAGCGTAGCCTGTACTTAGGACGCTTCAGACGTAAACACGCCTCAGGCGGAAGAAGGACTAGCCCGGCACGGATTTCCCGCCAGAGCGCGGTCACGCTGCAGGATAGCCCATCCGAGGCGAGGGGCACGCAGGGCAAGGCCGCGGCTGTACCACCGAGACGTCCTTCTAGAACTCCCCTGTGGGTTCCTTTTGGAGCTTTCCGGAGGTGGAGTTACGCGTCACTGCCTCTGTGATTGGCCGGGCAAATCCTCTTAGGCCACGCCCACTCTCACGCCAGGACGCGCAGTGGCGCCGTCCGGAGGCGGAGCTACGTGCCCTTGTCTCTGTGATTGGCCGGGCGCCGCTGGGTGCTGTGACGACAGAGCGGCTGGCGGGAATCCGCTCCGTGTTCGCGCCTGGAACGCTCGGCCAGGTGGGCGCTGGTTTCCTGACTTAGCCTGGTGCACGCTTTTCCAGCTAACCCGGAGCCGAGTGTTGGGACGATTCAGAGCCAGTTTGTCCTTGTGGCGTAGGTACCACAGCACCATGTCATCTCCGGCATCTACCCCGAGCCGCCGCAGCAGCCGACGCGGA
Organism: Peromyscus eremicus; assembly: GCF_949786415.1. NCBI lineage: Eukaryota > Metazoa > Chordata > Mammalia > Rodentia > Cricetidae > Peromyscus > Peromyscus eremicus. The sequence continues at coordinate 75,946,269 of NC_081428.1, read as the reverse complement.
CGAGTCACCCCAACCCAGACGCGTGAGTTCCCTCATCTTCCCTTTTCCGCCTCGTGTTTCTTCCCGCAGCACCGTGGAATGTCCTGAGGCCTCCTAGCTTGGTGGTGCGTGGTTGACGAGCCTGGGCATATAGTGGCCTCTATTCACTCAAGATACAGATGACTGGCTGGGCGCTCATCCCCGGGCTGTCTGGTGTGGTCAATTCAGTTGGTTAAAAATGCGCACGCCTGTTCTCTCTGTTCTAGTTCGTTTGTATTTTTTTGAGTAATAGGAATACCTGAGAGGAACATCCTGGAAGACTGAGCATGCGCGTTGATACTCTTTGTTGTTGTTTTGTTTTGTATGGCAGCAGTAAGAAGTGAGGAAAGCAGGTCATCTCCCAATCGGAGGCGTAGAGGCGAAGATTCATCCACTGGAGAGCTGCCGCCAATGCCCACCTCACCAGGAGCCGACCTGCAGAGCCCCGCTGCACAAAATACCATGTTTTCTAGCCCTCCTCAGATGCATTCTTCAGGTGGGTTTCTGCAGATGTTGGCTATACTGTAATAGAGGTAATTCTTCAGCTGTCTGGTTTGCCGCTTTAGCAGTTGTTATGATGCCTAAGCATTCTTCTGTGTAAGCTGATAGGTTCTTCACTGAAACAGCCGGGAAGTGAGGCAGAATTAGTACATGTTAAGTCCTAGTGAGTATAGTAGAACTGCATTTCGGCTGTGAAAGATTGCAATAAATATTCTGTCTAGATTGGCAGACACCAAGCATGCTAATTTGGGGGGTTTGATGTGCTACAGGGATTTCTTTCGTGGTAAAGGTGAATATGTTGTTTTTATAGCTATTCCTTTGGACTTTGATGTTAGTTCACCGTTGACATATGGCACTCCCAGCTCTCGAGTGGAAGGAACCCCAAGAAGTGGGGTGAGAGGCACACCAGTGAGGCAGAGGCCAGACCTGGGCTCAGCACGAAAGGGTCTACAGGTGGACCTGCAGTCTGATGGGGTGAGTACAAACCAGCTCTCTGACAGTGACATAAAATAGGTAGTTCCATTAACATATTTCTATCATATGTGTCTCTATAGACAGCAGCAGAAGACGTAGTAGCAAGTGAACAATCTCTAGGCCAAAAGCTTGTGATTTGGGGAACAGATGTGAATGTGGCTGCGTGCAAAGAAAATTTTCAGGTAAGTTTATGTGTATATACTAAAACTCATTCCTGAGACTTCAGGAGAAAATATTGGTAATCTCTATGTAGGTAGCTATGATGTATAGCAACAGGTTGTTTGCGGCTTAGAATTCATTCCTCAAAAATAATTTATGCCGTGCAGAACATACTTATACTTTTTTAGATTTTGGTATTTTGAGATGGTTTCTCTGTATGGCCCTGGCTGTACTGGAACTCACTCTGTAGACCAGGCTGGCCTTGAACTCAGAGATCCTCTTGCCTCTGCCTCCCTGCTAGGATTAGAGGTGTGTGCCAGCACTCCAAAATAAGTGGTAAACACTTATAATCTTAGCATTGAGGAAGAGGGTTGCCAGAAGTTCAAGGCCAGTCTGGGTTCTATAGTAAGCCCATGTCTCAAATCCAAAAAAGAAAAACTTCTATGTATGTGTACATATAGCCATATACTCAAAATTTTTTCCTTTCATATATTCATTTTGGGGGGGCGGGGTATGCCATACACGGCTTTTAGGTGGAAGTTAGAGGCCAGTTTTCAGGGGCTAGTTCTTTCTGCTGTGTGGGTTTGGAGCTAGAACTCAGGTCATCAGGCGTCTAGGCAAGCATCCTTAATTACTGAGTCATCTTGCTGGTCTCTCGTTCTGCATTTTAATAATAATTACATATTCCTAAGTTCATTAAGCTTAATATTTTTTTTTCTCCATATCAAGAGATTCCTTCAATGTTTTATTGATCCTCTGGCGAAAGAAGAAGAAAATGTTGGCATAGATATTACTCAACCTTTGTACATGCAACGACTTGGAGAGGTAATCAAATATGATTTACAAGTGGAAGTTTTCTATTTTGATATACTAAATTTAGTGAAATATGACTTGTTCATATATTTTACAGATTAATATTATAGGGGAGCCATTTTTAAATGTGAACTGTGAACACATAAAATCATTTGGCAAAAATTTGTATAGACAGCTCATCTCCTACCCACAGGTAAGAATTGATTTTGAGCCTCATTATAATAAATGTTTACAAGGAATGTTCCTAGCAAGCAGAATTATATTTAGGTTAAAAATACGCTTCCAAAGGTTGAATATTTCTTAAAGAAAACCATGTTTTACTACATTAAAAATGAAGAGGATTTTTTTTTTCTTTACTAATTGTAGTGTTTCTTAAAAATAATGAACCTTACCAGTGATTTCTTAGATTTCATGAAGTAAATTACCTCTTTTTCAGGGGGTATTAATTGGATGCTGTTGAGGCAGGGTAGTTTTGTAGCTGAAGATGACCTTGAACTCCTGATTTCTGGGCTTCTGACCCCTGGAGCTGGAGTTATGGGGGCTTGTGAGCCACCTGAAGTGGGTTCTGGGACCTGAATTGGAGTCCTGGCAGAGCAACAAGTGCTGTCAACTCCTGAGTTACCCTTCAGCCCCTGCCTCTTCACATTTGTGTTTACAGGAGGTCATACCAACCTTTGACATGGCTGTCAATGAGATCTTCTTTGAACGTTATCCTGACTCCATCTTAGAACATCAGATTCAAGTAAGACCTTTTAATGCGCTGAAGACAAAGAGTATGAGAAACCTGAATCCAGAAGGTAATATATTTAGTAGAAAATGCCTTATATGGAAAGAAAGCTCAAGAATTGTGTAGTGAGTAGTGATAGCATTAAATTATAAGTTGAAAAGATATATTCTGAATACTTTTATGAACTAATTGTGCATTTTTTAACTTCACTGAAATATCTGATATAAAAGAAATAATTCTCTCCTGTAAAAGTGAATTTATTCAAATACAATAAATCTCTAGTTAGTAGGTATGCACTTTCCTAGTCACTAAAGAAAACAAATACAGAAGTCCAGCAAAGTGGCTCAGCTATAGAAGCAAATGCTATGAAAACCTGATTATCTGGGAAGGAGAGGATTGACTCCTAAGGACTGTTCTCTATTTTACATATGTGCCCACACTCATACATACATGTAATAATAATAATAATAAAACAAATGCAGAACATGATCCTCAACTTTAAGCTTAAAGAATTCCAGCTTGGGAGCTAATAAAACATGAGCAGAAGGTAAGTGTCTGTGCTGTAGGAAACGGACAAAGTCCTGGACGTGCAGAGGAAAAATTGGTTGTGAAAGAGAAATTTAGATGATAGGATTTGAAAAGTGAATATGGCAGAATTCCTTCTAGATAACAGAATGAAGGGATGAAGGTAGAAAATGCTGCATGTGAACAATAGCATATGTGGGTGGCTGAAGCAGGGACTTTGGAGACAGTGTTTAGGATCAAAAAGCCTAGTTCAAGAGTACTTGGAATGACAAAGAAGAATGTAGGTTTTTACTCCTTATTCTGGGTTGCCTTGCCCAGTCTTAATACATGGGGAGGTGCTTAGTCTTTTTTGTTTTTGTTTTTTTTTTTTGAGACAGGGTTTCTCTGAGTAGCTCTGGTTGGCCTGGAACTCACTCTGGAGATCAGGCTGGCCTCAAACTCACAGAGATCTGCCTTCCTCTGCCTCCCTGATTAAAGGCGTGCGCCACCACTGCCTGACTGATGTGCTTAGTCTTACTGAAACTTGATATGTCATGTTTTCTTGATGTTCATGGGAGACCTGCCCTTTCCTAACAGAAAGTGAGGAGTGCATTGAGGGTGGGAACAGATAGGGGGCAGGGTGAGGGACTGGGAAGAGAAGAGGGAGGGGAAACTGTAACCAGGGCATACAATAAATAAACTAATTTAAAAAAATATACATTTAAGTTTTATTTCAAAATAAGCAGGGAGATGTTTAGAAAAGAAAGATTTTGCCACTTAGGCAAATCAGGGAAGCTATTTTCATATGAATTCAGTTAGACTGACAGTGGCTCAATTATGGGACATCAGCATCCTAATCTGGACAGTCCATGGTGATATAAATAGAACAGAATGATGTTTTTCCATGTGTAAAGATAGAAATGTAATTGTTTCTTAGAATTAATAAAAATACCTATGTAGATAAATATACTAAGATTGTAAGGTACCTTCCATAACAAAATAATATAAGCAGTTAACATGAGCAGGACTTTTCAGTATTTATTAAAGAACCATAATTTTCTATTATAAAATCAGCTCTTTACATCACCTTTCTGGTGAGATGTTAGAGACCTTAAGGGGAGGTATGCCATACTTTAGAAAGAACTCATGCATAAAGCCTGGAATAAAGTTAGTGGTGCTGACTGTAAAAAAGAAAAAAAGTGTGTAACAGAAGCTTGTTTTATAAATGACTGCTAAGAGGCAAAGTGCTTTTTTTCCTGTAGGCACTGACTACAAAAATAGATCTGGTATGTATTGATGACATCTTTAACTATGTCCTTGCTCTATTCTGTAGGTGAAAGAGAGGCTCAAAATATCACCAGGGTCATATACTTTGCCCATGTTGTCCTGGTCTAGAATCTAGGCTATTCTTGTGTATTAATATTTACTTGTAGCACATGCTGTGCAGGCCAGAGGAAATGTAGGGTATCATTTCTTAGGCACTATTTTGAAAAACAAAAGGGTTTTTCACTGAGTAGGGCTCAGCAAGTAGGCTAGCTGGCTGGACAATGAGCCCTAAAGGTCCTTCTGGGTTTTGTTTTTTTTTTTTTTTTTTTTCCTCCCCAGTGCTAAAATTATAAGTACATCTCTACCCCCAGCATTTCCAGCCCAATATTTTTACCTGAGATTCAGGTTTTCTAGGTGGCTTTAAGTGATATGAGAGACTGGGGGACAAAATATATCTACACATCAAGTTTCTCACCTGTTGATATCCTCTAAATGGGACACATGAGGAAGAAAGGGCCAGATGTGGGCCAGCAAGATGGCTCATTGGGTAAAGATGCCAAGCCTGACCACTTGAGTTAGATCCACAGGACCCATACAGTAGGAGAGAGAACTGACTCTCATAAATTGTCTTTGATCTCCACACTTGCACCATGAAAGCATGTGTTCATATTCACATACTGTTAATAAGTAAGTAAATAAAAAGTAAAGAAACCTTAAAAAGGATCAGAAGTATACTGGTGTTGAGAGGAAAGAAGGCTGGACATAGGAAGGACATCCTAGGCTGGTCCTGAGGATACCAACCAGCTGTCCATTCCTGGTTACAGTGCATGCTGTGTCTCCATTGGTCATCTACAATTGTACTTAGGAGTCTGCCTTAGCGGCAGACCCAGGTTGGTGGGCTGAGGGAAGAGGCTGGTGGACAAGCAACCCTCTTTTCCCTTTACAGACATCGATCAGCTCATCACCATCAGTGGCATGGTCATCAGGACATCACAGCTGATTCCTGAGATGCAGGAGGCCTTCTTCCAATGCCAAGTGTGTGCCCATACCACCCGTGTGGAGATGGACCGAGGCCGAATTGCAGAGCCCTGCACTTGTGCACACTGCCACACCACCCACAGCATGGCACTGATCCACAACCGATCTCTGTTCTCCGATAAGCAGATGGTATGTGGCCACTCTGCACTCAAACTGAGGTTCCCCAACATTGCTGCCTGTGTTCTGCCTCTGTCTGAATCCTCAGCCAAATTTAATTATCAGTCTACCCTCAACCTTCCTAAATGGAATTAAGCGCTTTGCCTTTGATAGTCATGGTTTCGTTAATGACTAGAATTTGGAGCACACTGATGCTTCAGTACTGGTATGCTATGTTTTAAACACTGTTGTGTCTACACTGTACAAAGGGCTATGGTTCTTTTTGGCTTTGTTTATTTTCCATGGTAATTTCTGTTTCTGAAGTTTTCTCTTTCCTATTCTTCCTTCAGATCAAACTTCAAGAGTCTCCTGAAGACATGCCTGCTGGACAGACACCTCACACTGTTGTTCTTTTTGCCCACAATGATCTTGTAGACAAGGTTCAGCCAGGGGACAGAGTGAATGTCACAGGTAAGGATGTAGGTTTGTAACAAGAAGACAGTTGATGCTGTGGTTTACCTCTGTAAGTTCTCAGATGCAGATTTTAGAGTTCATGTCCTGGTGGGCCCTTGCTGTGTAAATCTCTCAGAACTTTGTATGTTTCTCAGATTGGTAATGTTGATGCATAAGAACAGCTTCAGGGTGTAGTTAGTGTTGATTTGATTCAGTCTAACAGTAAGTAGCTCAGCGACAGAGCACCGACATGGGAGTCATGAATGTTTTTCTACTTAATTCCTACATGTACAGCTATGGATTAATGTTACTGATGGGGTAGAGTAGGGCAGAGCACTTTGTCCATATGGGAAAGCAGTTGCTGACTTGTTGGTTGTTGCAGCATGCTAAATGCTGTCTCTTCATGAAAAAAGTGCTATCTTCAATGTCATATGGGTGTGGCAGACTTTCCAGTTTGGAGAAATGTAGGTACTTGGTCAAGGGAGATGGGTCAAAGAACAACATTGTTCTTCATTAGGAATTAAACCCAAGATTCCCTGGCTCCTGAGTCTGGGGCTTACTGTCCCAGCTACTCAGTGAGTCAGGATTTCTTCCCTAACATAAGAGAGACATGCAATCCCAGTTTTGCCCCCCAATTGCCCTAACACCTTTGGTAAGGTATTTAATCCAGTAGGTTGGTTTCTTCAACCATTGTATCTTCAGTGCTCTATCACAGTTGGTACCTAGAGGAACAAAACTGGGCCAGTGAAGACATCATTAATATCACCTAGTCCACATCACTCTATGGGTGAAGTGTAATCTGGTTTGCGTTTTTAAAATGTTATGTGTTTGGTTTTTTTGTTTGTTTGTTTTTTGGGTTTGTTGTTGTTGTTGTTGTTTTGAAATTTTGTATCGGAGGACAGCTTGTGGGAGCCAGTTCTCTTGTTCTTCTTACATGGAGCCTGAAGATGGAACTCGGGTCATAAGGCTTGGTGGCAAGTGCCTTTACCTGCTGAGTACTTTTTTAGCTCTGTAAACTGGTTTTCTTTTATGTTTTAAATAAGAATTGCATTGTCTTGTTAGAGGACCATGGTCTGTACTGTGAGAATGAGAGGGAGATCAGATTTAGTCCTCAAAAGTGAAGGGCCTGGGTAGGTGATGCCTGCTGTGCAAGTCTGATGACCCGAGCTCCTTCTCTGGGTCCCACCTGATGGAAGGAGAGAACCAACTCCCAAGAGCCAGCCACTGACCACACACATCACCCTGACACCTGAGTGCATGCACACAGGCATCTCACATACTAATAATAAGTTGAAACTTTGATTTGTTTTAAAGCAGCCAGAAACAGAATTAGTGTGGAGTTCAGGGCTAGTTTGAAACCCAAAGAAGAAAAGCATCAGATATACCAGTTTAGAACAACTTTCCTTCTTAGAGAATGTATGCATTCGAGTAGTTAAGATACTGTTTATCACTTAATTTCTCTCTGAATTACTTTCTTTGGAGACACAGAGGTGTGAGGATTGGATTGGCATGCAGTGCTAGGGATCAAGTCCAGAGCTTTGCACATGCTGAGTAAATATGCTCTGCTAGAGAGCTGTGTCTCCAGCCCTTAATTAGGTTTGTGAGAAGATATCAGGAAGTATCTTGTTCCTAGTATGAAGCCTAAGTTGTCGTTTTTCCTTCACCTTTGAGTCAGTAGACTGTCTTGCTATTTGTTACTGTTAAAAGATTTGAGCTTTTAAGGATTTTCATTTTCTCAAGTTTTTGATGTAGGCTTTAGCATTTTGTTTCAGTCAGTTACTAAGTAAATCTATCTTTTAGCCTAGGGAAATGACATTACTGTATTAAATAGACCATGACGCAACCTTTCTTCACAAATAGCCTGCTTTCATTTTGCACCTAGAACAATTCTGTACCAGGTAGTTATACACACATAGTTCCTTAAGTTCATACAGAACAGATGGATACAAATGTGATTTTAGATCTGTTCTTAAGAACTTGTTTCTTGCTGGGTGGTGGTAGTGCCTGCCTTTAATCCCAGCACTCAGGAGGCAGAGCCAGGCGGATCTCTGTGAGTTCAAGGCCAGCCTAGTCTACAGAGTAAGATCCAGGACAGGCACAAAAATTACACAGAGAAACCAAAAAAAAAAAAAAAAAAAAACTTGTTTCTTGGGTCTGGAGAGATGGATCAGCAGTTAAGAGCACTGACTGCTCCTCCAGAAGACCCGGGTTCAGTTCCGAACACTTACATGGCAGCTCACAACTCCAGTCCCAGGGGATCTGACACCCTCACACAGAATATATACAGGCAAAATACCAATGAATATTAAATAAATAAATCTTTTTAAAAAGAAAAGGAACCTGCTTCTTCCCAGTTTGGCTGTTTCTTCTGTTTCTTGATTTTCTTAATGTAGGCCTTTGCCTAGGTAGCTAACAGGTAATGGATATTCAAGTGAGATGGGGCTCCCAGGTGCTGCACATTGCCTGTGCTGACTACTGAGCTTGCAGAAGGAGCAGCAGAAAGGTAAAATTGTGTCTCCTGTATATGTTCTTAGGCATATATCGAGCAGTACCTATTCGAGTCAATCCAAGAGTGAGCAATGTGAAGTCTGTCTATAAAACCCACATTGATGTTATTCATTATCGGAAAACTGATGCAAAACGCCTGCATGGCCTTGATGAAGAAGCAGAACAGAAACTTTTTTCAGAGAAACGTGTGAAATTGCTTAAGGAGCTTTCCAGGAAACCAGACATTTATGAGCGACTTGCTTCAGCCTTGGCTCCCAGCATTTACGAACATGAAGATATAAAGAAGGTAACAATGGAGTTTTTAACTTGGTATTAAGATTTACAGTTCTTTGGGGTCGAGTATTTTAAAAAAATTCATTTGCCATTGCTACCACCTCCCAAAGATAAGAACTGTTTGCTCTGTGACAGAGCAAGTCACTGACCTCTGCCTCAGTTGAATGTTACTATTTTGTTGTGTATATACTCATCTCTGTGCTGTATGCATTCTTGTCCCTAAACCTAAGAGGTTATTTGGGGTCAGAACAGAGGTTATGCTGGTTAAGTCCTACAATGATGTCATGTCTACTTAGGTTTAAATTGGTTAGGAATAATTTAGAGTGACCAGAGCATTCTCAGATGGCTTTGGTCACACCTTCAGCTTATAAAATTAGAAAAGTACCTCTGAAACATAAGATAAAGCTGTTACTCTACAAAATGAATGTTTAGATGTGTTTATGCATTTTTTTGTAGGGAATCTTGCTTCAGCTCTTTGGTGGAACAAGGAAGGATTTCAGTCACACTGGAAGGGGCAAATTCCGTGCCGAGATCAACATCCTTCTGTGTGGTGACCCTGGTACCAGCAAGTCCCAGCTGCTGCAGTATGTATACAACCTGGTCCCCAGGGGCCAGTACACATCTGGAAAGGGCTCCAGTGCAGTTGGCCTCACAGCCTACGTGATGAAAGACCCTGAGACCAGGCAGCTAGTCCTACAGACAGGTGCCCTTGTCTTGAGTGACAATGGCATATGTTGCATTGATGAGTTTGACAAAATGAATGAAAGTACAAGGTCTGTACTGCATGAAGTCATGGAACAACAGACTCTCTCTATTGCAAAGGTGAGTGGTGATGTCCACTGTGACTGCAGACTCTCAGATGTTATCTGCTCTTAGGAAAGTGATCAGTACTTCTCAACATGTTTCAGTTAACATTCTATATTGAAACCTCTGTCTTACATTAGCTTTTATTCACTAATATGTAGTGCTTATAAGCTTGAGTTTGTGTTGAAGTTACTATCAGTGTTAAGTGTTTGCTTTTTGATTTGAAGATGTTAACACATCTGCAGGGGGTTGGAGAGTTGGCTCAGTGGTTTAGAGCAGTGGTTGCTTGGCCAGAAAACCTGGGTTTGATTCCCAACACCCACATTGGGCTCACAACCATCTGTCATCTATAACTCCAGTTCCAAGGGATCTAGTGCTCTCTTCTGACCTCCAAGGTTACTAAGCACACATGTAATGCACATTCATTTAGGCAAAACACCCAATGCATAGAATAAAAATTAATTAAAAAGAAATACAGCTGCAGAATGCATATATCTAAGCTCAGTCCTAGGCATGAATCTAAGGACAGAAACAGCAGAGCAAGTGAGGATTAGCCAGAGGTCAGATGAAGATAGTTGTCTTCCTTGTGGGAGTCAGGAAAAGGCTTCTAACTGCAGTGCTTCCTCTGATAGGCTGGAATCATCTGTCAACTTAATGCACGGACGTCTGTCCTGGCAGCAGCAAATCCTATTGAGTCTCAGTGGAATCCTAAAAAAACAACCATTGAAAATATCCAACTACCACATACATTGTTGTCAAGGTACTAAAACATTTCTGTACGATGAATGCTTCTGCTGGCTTATTCATAAAATTGTCAGCAGTAGATTGGAAAGAAAATAGAGTCAGCAACTGTTAGCAATCTCTTACTAGCATTAAGCAATAATTCAGATTTGGTTGGTCAGGCCTTTTGGCCAGGTTTATGTTAATTATACTAAATTTGTTTTGTTTCTGGTGGTGCTAGGGATTTAATAAAAGGCCTCTCATGTGTTAGGCAAGTGCTCTATCCCTGAAGTCCACTCCTTATGAAAGAGTTATTCTCAGACAAGTTGAAGGTACTTGTACCCAAAAAAATACTTGATCTTCTGAATTATAACATTTCTCAGAGAAAAGACATAATTCTCTGACTTTGCTCTTACCTAGGCAGGACTAAGGATTAGTTGGTTGGTGATATGGCAGCCTTCTGTGGGTTCCTATACAATACAGTCAGTGAGTGACTTAAACACCTTTTAAGTCCTACTTATAGATATGTTGGTGTCTCAACTAAGAAGACAGTGTTTTTCCTCTGTCTTGTCAGGTTTGATCTTATTTTCCTCATGCTGGACCCTCAGGATGAGGCATATGACCGGCGTCTGGCTCATCACCTGGTTTCACTGTACTACCAAAGTGAAGAGCAAGTAGAGGAGGAGTTCCTAGACATGGCAGTGCTGAAGGACTACATTGCATATGCACATAGTACCATCATGCCCCGGCTGAGTGAGGAGGCCAGCCAGGCTCTGATTGAGGTAACCAGGCCTAAGAAACAGTTTGTAACTCTAGATGAGCTACCTGTTTCTCTTCTTTGCTTGTTTTTAAAAAGGAGAGTCTGTGGTAATTTAGATTCACACATACTTACAAGATGGGCAGGAATGTGCTAGGGCTTGTTTGGGCTGTATTGTGAAATGGCATGTGCTTTGATGGGTTTACATCCTAGCTAGGTTCCAAAAGGCTCAATGAGGGTTACAGATGATATGTGTTTTTTTTTTTTTTTTTTTTCATTTGTACCATAAACTACATGCAAAACGAATTCTCTTTGAAACAGTATATTCTCAGTCATCTTTTAGAATGGGTCTTTTGGGCAGACATTTGCCAAGCCTTTTCTTACAGGCTCTCTGATATATTCCTTTCCTCTGCCACTGTTTCCTTTGTTGTGGTTGTTGTTGCTGTGTGTGTGTCTTTCTGTCTGTGGGTCTGTGCATTTGGTGTTGGGGATTATACCCATGGGGGTCTAGACATGCATTCCTCTAAATTATACTAGCAGCCTTTTAATCTCTCTTCTTCATGCCTACCTATACAGATGTCTCCAAGAAGTCTTACTGTCAAATATTCCTCTTACTGTCAAATATTCCTGATATCACCATACATTGATGTAACAGTCCTCTAGGTTTCTATGTTTCTGTTTGTGTGTAAGAGTCTAACCAAGCCTTAATGAGTTTCAAGTCCACAGCCTAGAGCCAATTCGTAACTACCTAGAGTAACTCTACACTGCAGACAGACAGGCCTTCAGTTATTTAATAGAACCCTAACTATTCAAGGTCATCCATGAAACGGAAAGTTCTTGTCAGCAGTAACTTTTATGTTGTTTCTACCTTCTCTAGGCTTATGTGAACATGAGGAAGATCGGTAGTAGCCGGGGAATGGTTTCTGCTTACCCTCGACAGCTAGAGTCATTAATTCGCTTAGCAGAAGCCCATGCTAAAGTAAGATTTTCAGACAAAGTTGAAGCAATTGATGTGGAAGAGGCAAAACGCCTTCACCGGGAGGCTCTGAAGCAGTCTGCAACTGACCCCCGCACTGGCATTGTGGATATATCTATTCTTACTACAGGTTTGTTACTTGCTTTGAAGAAAAAGACTTAAAATCAAAAGGGATTCTGTTTCCTCTGGTGTCTTGGTACCTATTAAAATCCATTTCAAGGGAGAATAAGGCATGCACATTGCTCAACTCTAGTCCCAGCTGTGCAGAAGGCTCGGGGAGGAAGGTCGCTTGGGCTCAGGAATTCCAGGCAAACTGAAGCAGCATAGTAAGGCCCTGTCTCAAAAAGAATTTGATCTCCTAGTAAGCATTAATATACTTGCTAAACAATTTGTGTAGGCTTTCAGTGGCAAGTAGCTATTGATACATAAAGTAATTGAAATAAAACTCATGTTCTTGAATATACTCTGGCATTTGGCTATTCTAACTTTTGGCAGTACTAATGAGGGAATGTTTGTGGGAATCTAACATTTCACTTCCTCATGGCAGAAATATTTTCAGTGACTTCTTTTTGAAATAGGGATGAGTGCCACTTCTCGTAAACGAAAAGAAGAATTAGCAGAAGCATTGAGGAAACTTATTTTATCTAAGGGTAAAACACCAGCTTTAAAATACCAGCAACTTTTTGAGGATATCCGGGGACAATCTGACACAGTAAGTGTTTATATGTGTAAGTAATAAATGTAGCCGGGCAGTGGTGGCGCACGCCTTTAATCCCAGCACTCGGGAGGCAGAGCCAGGCGGATCTCTGTGAGTTCGAGGCCAGCCTGGTCTCCAAAGCGAGTTCCAGGAAAGGCACAAAGCTACACAGAGAAACCCTGTCTCGAAAAACCAAAAAAAATAAAATAAAATAAATAAATGTAAATAAGAATAAGATAGCCACTGGGTGGTGGTAACGCACACTTTTAATCCCGCACGTGGGAGGCAGAGGTAGGAGGATTTCTATTTCGAGGCCAGCCTGGTCTACCAAGTGAGTTCCATGACAACCAGGGCTATTACACAGAGAAACCCTGTCTCAAGGGGGAAAAAAAAATGGGAAGAATAAGATTGCCTCTTCCATAAACACATCATCAAGAAATACATAATCACTGGGTGGTGGTGGCGCACGCCTTTAATCCCAGCACTCGGGAGGCAGATCCAGGTGGATCTCTGTGAGTTCGAGGCCAGACTGGTCTACAGAGCAAGATCAAGGACAGGCACCAAAACAACACAGAGAAACCCTGTCAAAAAAAAAAAGAAATACATAATTAATATTTTAGTGTACTTGTTCAGAGTTTAGATTTGTTTTAGCGATGTAATATTTGTATGACCTTTTACAATTAATTAAAGATGAATTATTAGTGAAAAAAACTATATAGGTTGAAGTGAAGGTCTGTTTGTTTTTTGCTTTGCTTTGTTTTTATAACACTTCTTTACTTTCCCTTGACTGTATTTCATGATGATGGCAGAGCTTAAAAAGGACAGTGCGCATCTGGTCCTCTGAAGAAACATTTGCCATCCCTAGTTTACAGCTTAAAAAAATGTGTACAAGTGGCGTTGGTGAGATGGCTCAGTGGGTAAAGAAGGTACCTGCCACTAAGCCTGATGACCTGAGTTCTATTCCTGGGACTCATGTGGTAGAAGGAGTGAACTGACTTTGGCAAGTTGGCCTTTGACCTCCACTTAAGCACCAGCCCTCACCCCCAACACACATGGGAACACAAAATAAATACAACATATATAAAATGTAATTTAGCAAAGTGAATTGTCTACAACCACCAAAAAGACAGACTCTGAGTGGTAGTTTAACATTTGTGTGTCTAACAGGAAGGACTCAGTGTGTGACTTTTTTGTTTCCTAGGCAATTACCAAAGACATGTTTGAAGAAGCCCTGCGTGCTTTGGCTGATGATGACTTCTTAACAGTGACTGGGAAAACTGTCCGCTTGCTCTGAGCTGTGTGGCTCTTGGTCTAGAGTCAGATGCTGTTGTCACTGATGCAAATAGAGTTTAAAAGGCAGTATTCATTCCACCACATAAAAATTTTCTATCTTGCATTGTGTTTTTTAGTAAATGTATGTTTTTACTTTCTTTGTTTTTACATTTTAAATTACCAACATATACAGTAGAGGTAACCTTCTTGATGTGCCACTTTAATTTTTAAGCATCTCTATACACTGAGTCCAAGTCCAGTTTGGAGAAGGTTTTCTAATGGGAGCTTTGCTTTTATTGTATTGCAGTGCTGGGAATGAAGCTAAGGGTGCCACCCATGGTATATATGCAAGCTATGTCCTCATTGTGTGGAGAATTTTGTGATTGGAGGTAACAGATGGCCAGGATACATCCTTTATTGTGATGTGATTATGGGCTAGGGACTTTATTCCTTTTATAGCACCTGGATTTAACTTAATTTGTAGAAACTTACCCCCATAACTGTTCCTAGAACAAGAATATGATTGAAAATTACAAAATTCCAAATTGGCTTCTATTTTTTCCTAATATGTAAAACTATTTCCTAAATAAATGATAGAAAATGTAATACTTGGTTGTTTAACACTGTTTCTCATTAAGAGCAGAACTTTGCTAAATACTATATTCTTTGAGTCATAAAGGTACTTTATAGGCTATAAAACAAAACAAGATCTAACGAATTTGCATTAATCTTTTTAGATCCTTGCAATCACTATTCTCAAAACCATTGTAGCTTTAAATCTATGTAAATATTTCTACAATAAATCTCCAAACCATTTGAATTATATGAATTAAGACTTTAATGTAACTTGTAATCAGTTCTCACTGGTAGTGTTCATAGATCTAAAAATGAATACTTATATAGCATTGAGATGTTGATATTGAGATGCTATATTTCAAAGGAAGAAGTAATTGAGTTAGGACATCACCAGAGGCCATCTACCTATCCATTTGTGTACATTGGTATGAGTTCCTGTATAGAAGATGGCTTCCACATGTCACCTTTACCTGGGAATCAGGTCTTCAGAAGATGAGGGCATGAGAAACCTCATAACTTGTCTGAAATCCCAAAACAGGAGCTAGAATTCGTTATGTTCTGACTGGAACTGAAACTTACTAGCCATGTCTAGCTTAAGTTTTACCTTGGTGTTATGAAATACTTTTGTACACTATGGAGATACATATTTGCCACAGCACCTTCTTACTGGTTTAATAAAAAGCTAACCAGCCATTAGCTAGGCAGGAGGTATAGGCAGGTCAGTCAGATAGGACGCTAGGAAGAAGAAAGGCAGGGTCGCCTGGAGCCACAGAGGGAGCAAGACATGGTGGAGGACAGGTAAAACTACAAGCCACGTGGCAATACGTAGATTAATAGAAATGGGTTAATTTAAGTTGTAAGACTTGTTATAACAAGCCTAAGCAATGGCTGAGCTTTTATAATAAATCTCTGTGTCATTACTGGGGAGCTGGCTGTCACGATGGAAAGGTCTGACTACACCTTGGACACACTACTCAGGCTTCAAGAATCTTAATAGAAAAGAATTACTATGTCATGGCAAGTACTCTAAATGTACAGAGAAGTTAGGGTGTTGACTTAATAACTACAGCCTTGCCAGGCGGTGGTGGTACATGCTTTTAATAATCTCAGCACTTGGAGAGGCAGAGGCAGGCAAATCTCTGCGTTCATGACCAGCCTGTTCTACAAAGCAAATCACAGGCTTTCAAGGCTTAAAATGTTTCTGGTGTGTCCTAGTCACTATTGTGTTGGTGTGAAGAGGCACCATAGCCAAAGTAACTCTTGGTAAAGAAAGCATTTAAATGAATGGGGGCATGCTTATAGTTTCAGAGGTTTAGTGCATTATCATGGTGGGGATCATGGCAGCAGACAGACATGGTGCTGGAGATGTAGTTGAGAGCTACATCCTGATCCTCAAACCCTTTGGGTTAATTCCTCTAGGTAGTGGAGTTTGGTTATACAAAAAACAAGTAGGACATTTCCTTATAGTTTCTTTTGCTTGCTGCCAAGTGATAGAAAACTTTTTCAAGCCCTTGCTATTAACATGGTGTTTCTTAGAAATTTTGAGGCTTCCAATACATTCCCTATTAATCTAGCTGATCAGTTTCATCATTACCTTGTGTTAGAGAGCATGGTAGACCTGTACGAGATCTGATATGTATGATATATATTGGATGATTCCTATTCCTGACTAGTTCCTGTAATTGTATAAATAGCAAAGTTAATTCTGAATCATCAAGATTAAGTACAGCGGTTTCAATATGTAAAACAACTCTGCCTGAGAGTCAGTAACTATATTAAGATGTTCTGGAAAACCTAATTATATTATGAAAATAGCACATAATTTTGACTTTTGAACAGAACCATAAAGGCTTTGAGCCACTTTACTTAAATTTCCTGATTTATAACCTGTCTTTCTTGATTTGTTTGAATCACTATAGAATGTAGGGGCCCTAGATATTGGTGTTTCTCATACAATGTGAGGAAGAACACAATTGGTTCCTTTTATAAATTGAAGTCTCTTGTTTTGAGGATATTAGTTGCTATTCTCTCAAAAAAAAAAAAAAGTACTGGAAACTCATTGCCATTGTTCATTTTCTGTTCATAAAGAGGAAATTTCAGCACTAGCAAAAGGTATGAAATTTCTGTTGGGTCCATTTCTCTTGACTGACGAAGTCTCAATTTTCCCTTTAGAATCAATCCAGAAATCTCTTTTACATAGGTCTTTAATTTTTTGTTCTGTTTGTATGATAAAAATATCCATTCCATAATGCTGTGGTCTCTTTCCATAAGAATTCCAGTAGGAGAATGGATAGAAGATAGAATAACTAGGATACACTCAAACTCTGGATCCAAGCCATCCACATGTGCATCCTGTATTTTTTTTTTCTCTATTAGTGCTAATTCTCTTTCAGCTCCAGCCGATTTGGGGGGGGGGGGGGCTGGGGGCACTATTTAAGTCCTTGTTACCTTGTAAGGTTTGAAGTAAATTACTTAGTTCTTGAGCTGTTATCCAGTTGTGGGCTAGTTAATGTCTCCCAGTAATTTTCAAAAGTCTGTAAGTGTCCCGGCCATCAGGGCGACCTAACTGCGGGAGAGAATGAGAGGGACAGGGAGACAGTGTTCTGATCAAGCTGCAAATTTTATTCTCCTCAGCAAGGCTTATATAGCATGGGAGGGGGAGGGGGCAGGAAGGAGGGAAGGGGTGCACGATGTGCCGTACGTGCAGGTGGAGGGAGATGTGCAAGTCGTGAGGCTGCAGGGTGTTGTGCTAGGTGGTAAGGTCACTGGTCAGGGCCCATTGTTCTGTTGCTGTGCTACCTGACCTAACTGACCTGTTCTTTATCTTTGGGGGCATCTGGTTTAGGGCCGGTGGCTTGTTCTCTAGTACTTTTCCATGGTTCATGTTTGGTCCCTGACATGCAAGTAATCTCTCCTGATTTGTACCTTTTGTGGTTGAATTTTTTGTAAGCCTGTTTTATATCCTAGGTAATAAATAGAATCACCCCTTTATTTTATTTTATTTATTTTTTTAGGAGCAATTTGTAATTCCCAGTAAGGCAATATTTTCTTTACTTCCTTAAACATTTCTTCTAAGGTTTGAGTCAACTAGTAAGATATCATCCATATAATGATAAATTCTGTTGTATAAAATATTGTACAGGGTGAGGCTGTTTAACATCCCTTGTGGGAGAACTTTTCACTGATACCTTTTAACAAGCTGAGAATTATTATAAGTAGGCACTATGAAGGCAAATTTTTCTCTGTTCTCATAAAGGTATAGAAAAGAAACAGTCCTTTAAATCAATCACTATAATAGACCATCCTTTAGATAATAGAGAAGGCAAGGGAATTCCAGGTTATAGAGGGTTCATTGGCTGAATTAATTTTATTTATAGCTCTCAAGTCTGTTAACAGTCTCCATTTTCCAGACTTCTTTTTAATGACAAATATAGAATTCCAAGGACTGGTCAATCCTTCCTGTACCAGCTGTTTTGATGCCTGTAATTTTTTGATGTCAAAGGCCATTGTTTCACCCAGACAGATTTATCAGCCATTTTTAAGGTAGGGTTGTTGGCACCTTGAGAGGTCACCAGCTGTTGGGTCCTGTTTATGAACAACTTGAATAGTCTGCTCTAGAGAATCTTTTAATATTCCTCCCTGAAGCATTCTCTGTTATGGCTTGTTTCTGAGATTGGAGCAGTGTTGATCTGTGTCTTTCACTGATACAACAAATCACATTCCCATAGGTTCATTATTATGTTGGCTACATATGGTTTTGATTTTCCTCTCTGTCCTTCAGGCCCTATGCGTTACCCATCTTACTCTTTGTTTCCCCTGAGATAAAGTTCCAATTCCTAGAAGCTAAACGTTTACCTCCTGAAGAGATCAATTTGGATGCCAAGATTTTGACCCAATCATAATTATATCTGTCCCTGTGTCTACCAGACCCTTAATTTTAATGCCATTTATCTATATTGTTAACTTTGGTCTTTGATTGTTTATAGAAGTTTGCCAAAATATTCTTTTACAGTTTCTCCTAAAAATTTTGTTTTATCTTCTAAAGCTCTTCCATCATCCAGAGCAATATGGTTTTTTACAATAGGTATTAGGTCCTTTAATTGCTCTATGGAGGAATTTCCCCTATGGTGACAGGGAATGATTGAACTGAATTTCACACAAGGGCCTGCAAGAAGAGGCCCCCCAAGGCATTTACTAATGGCAAAGGGTTACCTTGCCTGTCCCTTGTTGATCTGCATTAATTGGTCCAATGTTGGCCTTTTGTGTACATTCTGCGTACTCCAGAAGGGAGGGGCATTCTATTGGGAGTATCTCTAGAAAAAATATTGTTTCTAGGAAAGTCCTGTCTACAATCCCTTTTTAGATGACCTTATATACCACAATTAAAATACCTGACATTTTGATTTTTCTTCAAGCCTCTGGAAATCACCTATCCAACCCAACTATCATCATAGTTAAGAGATTCAATATTGACTATGTTGGATCTATTCCTCTATGAGTGCTGATCTTATCTTTAAAGGCCCAATCACCCTTTTGTATTGTGAATTAGCATTCTTTGAAGCCAAGAATTCAATTAATATTACTCTAACTTCTGGATCAGATATCATTCTATTTACAGCTGAAGTCAATCTTTGCAAAAATCCAGTGAAGGCTTCTTTGGGCCTTGTATGATTTTAGTAAATGACTCAGTCCTCTTCCCTGATTCTTGAATCTTGTCCTAAGCTTTTAAGGCTGCTGTATGGCCATAGGGACAGGGTGTGATCATCAAATATAACCTGTCTTTTCACATCAGCATAACGGCCCTCACCAACTATTTGATCTTGGGAACTCTCATAATCTCTAACCCTACCTCGCTGTTCGATGGTCCTAGCTTCATCTCTCCACCATGTATTTCACTGTAGCTGAGGACCATATTCCAATACTGCTATAACTAAATCTTTCCAGTCTTGTAGAATAACTCTTGTTCCAAGTAGACCATGAATTTAACATTTGCTTTACAAAAGGTGAATGCACACCATATGAAAGTATTGCTTCCTTAACTTTTTTCAAACCTAATGTTCTATAGGATACCATTTAACTTCTGAATAGCCTTGGGGATACCTATCATCTGATGATTGTTCTTGAATTGTAATTTGGATAAATTAAGGTTGGTTTTCTCATAACCTGGGGAATGCTCCTCTCTAATTTCATAATGTAATGGTGAGGTTGGTTCTCTAAATTCTTCTGTTTTTGAATATTATTATCTGTTTTAGTAAGTTTTTCTAAGGCTTGTAACTTTTGAATAGTAAGTTTTTCTAAGGTTTGCATATTATCAGTCACCTTGTTCTCTTCATCAGTAAATATTTCTAAAGCCTTTATCTTTTCAGTCAAAATTGTACTATTCTTAGTAATTATTTGTAAAGCTTGCATATTATCAGTAGTAGCCTTTTCTAAGGCTTGTATCTTATCAGTCAGTTCCTCATATTTGGTAGTTATCAAACATTTTTTAAGGATAAAAATAATTTTTAAGGATATAATTTATATTATAAATTACCAGACTGATAATAATTATGACCAACACTGTATGGATCCCAGCTAAGTTGTTTATCTCCTCAGTTATTTTTCTAGCATCCCATCTGTAGTAGCAGTGAGCAGGGTCCTAATTCCCTGCATTGTGATATTCTCTTATCATTTACATGGAAGAGGTTTTAAGATTATCCTTTCCCCTTATTCTCTTACATTTTTTTTTTAATTGCCTAGTTTACCGTTTAATAGTTCCCAAGTGACTTACCACAGTTCTGACCCTTGGTTGTATATAGTGATGATGTTTGACCAGCAGGTGGAGCCAGTGCTTGGAGGACTGAGTTGTCTAAAGGTATTCAGATGTAGTGACAATGTTTGACCAGCAAGTGGAGCGGGCACCAAGGCAGCTCAGGGTCAGCATGTTGAGCGGATGGACTAGACTCTGCCCCAGTGCTTATGCAGAGCAGAAGCCATATCGGGGGAGGGGTGCACGCTGAGTGAATGTGCAAGGATCAGAAGTTGCAACAGAACTGATTTGGGAGGACACCCGGTGGCTGAAAGCACCCAGATTGCGGAGCAGGCAGGCTCAGGGAATGCCGGGGCCTCGGTGTGGAGGGAACAGGACCACTGGGGCCTTGGGACGCACGGCTTCAGGGAGTGACAGTGGAGCCGCGGGACACCTCATGTTGGACGCCAGGTGATAAAGATTTCTTTAAGATTTATTAAAATGCAAAATCCCATGCACAAATATTCCATGGACAAAAGGAGAACCTGAGCCAAATCACAAGCCACTGCTAACACACACTGCAACTTGCTTCCTCGCTGTAAAACAACTGTGTGCTTTTCTCTTGGTCACGTCCATCCCCAATGAAAACCCTACCTCTTGGACCAAAATGCTCCTCAATTGACTATCAGATTGGTGACAGAATTCCTGTAACACACTGGACCTAGCCAACCACCCTCAGTGACCCATTTCCAACAAGCCCAAACCTAATCATTTTCAAATAGTGCTACTCTTTGATCACCAACCACTCAAATATATGAGCCTGTTGGGAAGATGGGGGTGAGGTATTCTTATTCAAACTACCACAAGTACATCTATAGTTGGTCAGGTACTAACAACTTAGGCTTTTATAGACACAGGCACCTGAAGGTAACAGGAAAATACATCCTAAGGCTATGGTATGATGTAGGTCTTGACATTTCTCTTAAACTACTTATTGAATCAAGTAGTCGAGAGCCTGCCTTTGTATTTATAAACTAGTGGCTAGAGAGATCACTTAGCTAAAAGCAGATACTGTTCTCTCAGAGGACCTGGGTTGGTTTCCAGGACTCATGCCCAATACCTTACTTGTAATTCCAGCACCAGGAAATTTAATGCCCTCCTGGCCTCCATGGGCAACTGTTAACACACATATATACATAATTAAAACTCCTTTTAAAAATTGTTACCACTAGATGGCTATAAATCAAAGTGCTCATGAAGTTCATTTCCACGCAATTATTACAGATATAGAATAACTGTGATAGGAAATAGACCGATTTTCCCCCAAATTAAATTTTCAGCCTACAGTGATGGCTAGAAGATTGAAACATTAATATTTGAAATCAAATAATGTGTACCCACATTGACTAAATTGCCTGTATGTGCTCAATAAACATTAAAGCTTGTATATTAGTAATATTTTTCTAAACTTTGTAATTCAACATAAAGAAATAAATATCTGTGGATGTATAGATAGTCTTAAGTGCTGGAATTACAGATAATCCACACACCCAACATGAAAAATACATTTCTTAAAATAGTTCATAACTTGTGTTATAAATTACTAAATTCCAGATTGCTTTTCTCTTTCTATTCCTCTGGGTGAAGTTGAAAACTTGTGTCTGTAAGTTTTCTGCAGTGTGAATTATCTTTCTATTATAATTAGGTATTTTGGGTAGAGATGCACTTTAATTATGAAAACCCTGAGTTTCTCATCAAATTTGCTATACCCCCCAAATACCAGTACTCATGAAGAAAATTATCTATCACCAATTTGGCAATGTCAGTAAGCCAACTATCATTGTCACTTTCAAATCATCCCAGGGTTGCCTACTTGATTAAAATAGGAACTCTATTTATAATTGAAATAATACAGCATCTGACCTCTACCTGCCTCTGAGATCCCATGACTAATTCATGACATTCTCAGCGGAAGATGAGAAAGGAAAGACATCCCTCAGCCAAGATGTTTTCATTTCTCACTAGCTGAAAGTTTTAACACAGCTGACAAGATCAAAACTCCTGGAAAGACTGCCTGCATACATAAGACTTTGGAGACAACACAGCGTGTTTTAAAACTGCTTAGTCTGTGAAATCAGTTGTGAATTAATGTCCTTTAAAAATTGTAATTTGGGGGCCTGGAGAGATTGCTCAATACTTAAAAGAGCTGCTCTTGGAGAGGTGTGGTGGTATTGTGTTCCCCAAAATATTGTGCACCCTAATAAACTTATCTGGGGTCAGAGACAGAACAGCCACTAGATACAAAGGCTAGAAAATGGTGGCACTCACACCTTTAATCCTAGCACTCCAGAGGTAGAAATCCCTCTGCATCTCTGTGAGTTCAAGGCCACACTGGAAACAGCCAGGCATGTGACACATGCCCTTAATCCCAGAAAGCGAGCCTTTAATCCCAGGGAGTGGTGGTAGAAGGCAGAAAGATATATAAGGCATGAGGACCAGAAACTAGAAGCATTTGGCTGGTTAAGCTTTTAGCTGGTTAAGCTTCAGGCTTTCGAGCAGCAGTTCAGCTGAGAGCCATTGGGATGAGGACACAGAAGCTTCCAGTCTGAGGAAACAAGACCAGCTGAGAATCCGGCGAGGTGAGGTAGCTGTGGCTCGTTCTGGTTCTCTGATCTTCCAGTTCACCACAATACCTGGCTCAGGTTTGATTTTATTAATAAGACTCTTTAAGATTCCTGCCACAGAGAAGACTGGAACTCAGTTCCAAGCACCTGGAGGTATAATTCTGGCTCCAGGCAATTTGACTCCTCCTGGTCTCTTTGGGCACACACACACACACACACACACACACACACACACAGGAGGGGTGCCGATAAATTTAAAACTCTTAAAAACAAAACATTGTAATGTTACAAAAACATTGAAACTAGTATTGAATGAACTACATGTGTAGCAATGTTTAGATCTGAAAGTGTCTTCTAATGCAAGCATTCTAGTCTAGAACATTCCTTTCTCCCAACTCCTCTCTGATCACATGCAATATAGGCACATGTCACTTTCAGAATTCATACTTTCTAGGAATTCTAGCGCAAAATATTCTGTGATGGCTATTTATAGCAGACTGTGGGGGGTCCAGCCCCTCAATAGTCCTCTCCCAGGGTCCAGGAAGAATCTACAACCAGCTGAATATATCTAATCTTTGACACAAATGAATCCAAGTATGTGACTCTAGTCTGTACACTATATTATTCTGAGTCAGTTTTCTCTCTACATGATTTCTTTTCTGCTCTCATGCTTTGCTCCCCTCTGTCCCTTCTCTTCCTGGCCTCTCATAGCCATAACTAGGCTCTTTTGCTTTCGATCTCATCTTTGTCCTCAGTTCCTCCATCCATCCCATTCTTGCTTTCCTATCCTCCTTACCTGACCCAGTCCCTATCATCTACAAAAACTCTGTCTTGTTCTTTCTTCTCCAGCCACGTGACTCTGTTCTGTGCTAGGAATTCTGCCTCAATCCTCCTTTGCTTTGTATGCAAATAACCCTTTTGTTGAGTCAATTGCTCTGGAATGCCATTTGGCCTGTCAAAAGAAGGAGGGTCTGAGCTTGATTTGCACAAGAAGCAAAGCTATGCACCTAGGAGACAGCCACTTGGCCTAGGAACAAATGTCTGTGGAGTATGACCTCAAGTCCTTTGGGTATATGCCAGTGAGTGGTATAGCTGGGCCATTTGGTAGTTTATATTTAGTTTATTGAGAATTCTCCACACTGATTTCCGTAGTGGCGGGCCCACTATGGAAATCCCACCAACAATGAACGAGAGTTCCCTATTTTCCACATGCCTCCAGCATATGCTGTTGGTTGTTTTGTTAGTCTTAGCCACTCTGCCTGGGGTAAGATGAAATCTCAAAGTGTTTTGATTGGCATTTCCCTAATTACTAGGGACAATGAACATTTTTGAGGTATTTGTTAGCCATTTTTTTCTTCTTTTTACCATTCTATGTTCAAATCTCAAGCCTATTTTTTTTTAATGAGTCATCATTTGTTTTCTTTTGACTCTGTTTTTTGAGTTCTTTATATATTCTGGATATTAATTCTCTGTCAGATGTATAGCTGGCTAAGAATCTATCCATTCTGTGGGCTTCCTCTTCACCTGCTTGACTTTTTCTTTAGTTGTGCAGAAGCTGATTAGCTTCATGAGGTCACAATTGTCAATTGTTGGCCTTAATTCATGGGCAAATGGAGTTTAATCAGGAAGTCCTCCCCTACACCTATATCATGTAGAACATAGCCTATGTTTTCTTCTAGCAGTTTCAAATTACATGTTTACGTCTTTGATCCATTTGGAGTTAGTTTTTGGGCAAGGTGATAGATATGGGTCTAATTTCATTCTTCTGCATATGGAAACCAGTTTTCCAGGCATCATTTTGTTTATTTGTTTGTTTTTTGTTTGTTTAGTTTGGGGTTTTTTTGTTTGTTTGTTTGTTTGGTTTTTTGTTTGTGTGTGTGTGTGTGTTTTTTTTTTGGGGGGGGGGAGTTGGTTTTTCAAGACAGGGTTTCTCTGTGTAGTTTTGGTGCCTGTCGTGGAACTCACTCTGTAGACCAGGCTGGTCTTGAACTCACAGAGATCTGCCTGGTTCTGCCTCCCAAGTGCTGGGATTAAAGGTGTGCATCACTGCCACCAGGCCCAGGCATCATTTTTTAAAAATGCTTGCTTATCTTCGGGGTATGTTTTAAGTGTTTGTCAAATATTAAATAGCTAAAGTTACATGTGCTCATGTTTGGGTCTTTGATTTTGTTCCATTAGTCTACATGTCTGTTCTTATGTCAGTACTATATTGTTTTTATTACTGTTGCTCTGTAATTATCTTAAGCTCTGTAATTTTAATTCTTCCAGCATTGTTCTTTCTCAGGATTGTTGTGGCTATACAGGGGCTTTTCTAGTTTTATATGAATTTTAGGATAGTTTTTTTTTTCTTTCTATTTCTTCATGGAATGAAATGGACTTTTGATTGGGACTGCACTGAATCTGTAAATAGCTTTTGGTAAAATGATTACTTTCATGATATTAATTTATCAGCTCATGATTGTGGGATGGCTTTCCATTTCTAGTGTCTTTCTCTATTTCTTCAGAGGTTTAAAATTTTCATTGTAGAAGTCCTTCAGTTTGTTGGTTAGGTTTATTACTAGATATTTTCTTTCTTTGAGGCTTTTGTGAACAGGAGTATGTCCATGATTGCCTTCTCTGTGTGTTTGTTGTTGGTGTATAGAAAAGCTATTGATTTGTACAGGTTGATTTTGTATCCTTCCATATTGCTCTGTGTGTGTGTGTGTGTGTGTGTGTGTGTGTGTGTGTGTGTGTTGTTGTTGTTGTTGTTGTTGTTGCCTCTCCACCTCAAACTCCATAGTTTTTTGGGGGCTCCAAAATCCATAGGAGTTAGCTGCTTTCTCAAATTCCCTCATGCAGATGGCTGGCTCTTTGGCTTCTTCTCTCCTAATGGGTTGTGGTCTCTCCCTAGGTCGCCATCTTGGGCTGCTACCATACTAGGTAGCTGCCTTGAAACCTGCTTAAACTTCTACTGGTCTATGCAGAAGCAGTCAGCTTCACATCTGAATTGTCATTGTCAACAGATTTGGTGAGACTTAAAGGGAGTTTAAGTTTAAATTTCTTAAAGGGAGAAATTAATTGAAAAAGAATTTTTCCCCACGTTAAAAAATAAGAAACATTTTTACAATGGAGGGGATTTGGTCTCTGATAATAATACAGTTGACAGTCTGAAGGGGGAACAACTAAGTGAGAAGATAATTAATGCAGATGGGATTTATGTAATGTCAATTATAAATATTATTTCTTTGTTCATTTTTTGTTTTATTATTTAAAAAGTTGGTTAATATGAGTGCCAAGATAAAAATTTTAGAAAAACTTGTTAAAAATTCAGACCCAGACAGAGGAATTTAAAGGTGAACCAATCCATTGCATTATACAGTTACAGAGAAATAGCCTAAGGCTTTCAAATAGCCAACCTTAACCTATCCAGTAACTTTACAGGAACTGCCAAATGCTAAAGGCTATGTAAGAGCTCACTGGACTCCTGTGCAAATGTTAGATTTGAAGAAATTCAAAAAAGCTATAGTGTCATGTGGTATGCATTCTCCATTTGTGAAGCAGAAGTTAAACTCGTGGTCAACTTGTAATAGAATTATCCCTCAAGACTAGACAGATTTGGTTACAGATGTCTTAGAAACTAGTCCCCAGTTATAATGAAGGACCTGGTAGAAGGATGAGGCTAAGACCACTGAACAAGGAAGTAGGGCTAGAGGTACAAAAATCTCCCAAGATCAACTTCTTGGAGAGAAAGATTATGCTAATGTAAAAAGGCAATCTCTATATGATGACCACACTCTGGCTTTAAGCTAAATGGCAACCTTGAATGCTTGGGACAGAATTGAAGAAGTAGTAAAGAAAATTGAGTTATTTACAAAAGTTATACAGGGCCCAAAAGAAACCTTCACTGATTTCTTACAAAGGCTGTATTCAGCAGTAAATAGAATGATACCAAATAATGTCAGAAGCTGGACAGATAATAATTGAATCTCTGGATTTTGAAAATGCTAATGCACAATGCAAAAGGGTAATTAGGCCATTAAAGACAAGATCAGCATCATTGGAGGAATGGATCCAAGATACAATGAAAATTGAATCTCATAATTATAATGATATTTGGATAGGAGAGGTGATTTCCAGAGGTTTGAAGAAAAATAGTAATGTCAGGTATTTAAATTGCAGTAAACAAGGTCACCTAAAAAGAAACTGTAAACAGGGCATTCCTAGAAACAACATTTTTTTCAAGGAACAATGGCAATAGAACACGACTCCCCTCTGGATTATGCCAAAGGTGTACCAAATGTAAAAATTGGACTAATGAATGTAGATCAACAAGGCACAGACAAAGTTATCCCTTGCTTTTGCTATCGGGAAACTCCCTGAAGGGCCTCTTGCAGGCCCCCTTGTCAAATTCGGTTCAGTCCTTTCCTGTCATCATGGAAGAAATCCCTTCCCAGAGCAATTAAAGAACCTAATACCTATTGTGAAAAATCATACTACTCAGGGTGATAGAACAGCTATAGAAGAGAGAACAAAAAATTCAGAAGAAACCATAAAGTGAATTTTTTGGCAAACTTCAATAAATAAACAAAGACCAACAAGAAAATATGAGTAAATGATGTTTTCATCCAAGGTCTTGTAGGCACAGGTGCAGATGTAACAGTAATTGCACCATAATCTTGGCATCCAAATTGGCCTCTTCAGAAGGTGAAGGTTCAGCTTTTAGGGATTGGAACGTTATCTCAAGTGAAACAGAGTGCAAGATGGCTCGAATGTATAGGGCCAGAAGAACAGAGAGGAAAATTAAAGTTGTATGTGGCTAGTATAGCTATGAATCTGGGGCCATAATTTATTACAGCAGTGGAATACTGGGATTAACATTTCTCCAATCTCAGAAACAAACTATAAACTAACATATGAGTCTGGGAAAAATATTAGAAGGTATAAAGAACAATCAATGACCATCCACATTGTACAAGAACAGGGCACAACAACTGATGATCTTTCAAAGACACCAACAGCCCTACCTTTAAAATGGTTAATAAACAAGCCTATATGGGTTCAGCAACAAAGAAACTAGAGGCCTTAGAACAGCTGGTATAGGAGCAGTTAAATGCTCAGCATATTGAAGAATCAACCAGCCCTTGGAATTCTCCTGTGTTTGTTATTAAAAAGAAATCTGGTAAGTGGAGAATGGTAACAGATCTAAGAACTATTAACAGAGTAATTCAGCCAATGGGCTCCCTACAATCTGGAATTCCTTTGCCTACTCTGTTACCTAAAGGATGGCCTCTTATAGTTATCAATTTAAAAGACTATTTCTTCTCAGTACCCTTACAAGAAAAAGATAGAGAAAAATTTGCCTTCATAGTGCCTACTTATAATAATTCTCAGCCTGTTAGGAGATATCAATGGATGATTTTTCCACAGGGAAATTAAATAGCCCAACCCTGTGCCAATATTTTGTATGACAGCTGTTAGAAGTAATATGTAAACAATTTCCTCAATCTAAAGTTTACCATTACATGGGTGGCATATTACTAGATGATTCAAATGTAGATACTTCAGAAAGAATGTTTGAAGAAGTAAAGAAATTTTATCTTGTTAGGGATTTCAAATTGCTCCTGAAAAGATACAAAGAGGAGATTCTATTAATTATTTAGGATATAAAATAGGTCTACAAAAAATTAGACCCTAAAATGTACAAAATAGGAGAGATTGATTACAGACTCTTAATGACTTTCAAAGATTATTCAGCGACATTTCCAATCTATGCACTACTATTGGAGTAAAAAATGATGAATTGAGTAATTTGTTCAAAACTTTAGAGGGTGACAAGGACCTAAATAGTCCAAGAGAATTATCAGCTGAAGCTGAGAGAGAATTGGCCTTGGTGGAAAGGAAAGTACAGGATGCATATGTGGATCATGTGGATCCAAAGCTTGATTGCATTCTAGTTATTTTACACTCTAAACATTCTCCTATAGGAATTATAATGCAGAGAGAAGATACTATATTGCAATGGATATTTCTGCCAAATAAACAGAGTAAAATATTTAAAACTTATGTGGAAAAGATCTCTAAGTTGATTTTAAAAGGAAAATTGAGACTTTGTCAATTAGCAGAAATAGAACCAGCAAAAGTTGTAGTACCTCTAACTAATGATGAAATTGACAAATTACGGGCAGAAAGTGAACCTTGGC
Organism: Peromyscus eremicus; assembly: GCF_949786415.1. NCBI lineage: Eukaryota > Metazoa > Chordata > Mammalia > Rodentia > Cricetidae > Peromyscus > Peromyscus eremicus. The sequence goes on along the minus strand of NC_081428.1, from coordinate 75,917,106 downwards.
AAAGAGCTTGCAGTATTTTTTGGGAGAGATTAACAAAAAATATCCCAAAAAGGATAGAATTAAACTTATAAAGAGAACTAACTAGATCCTGCCTTATACTGTTCGGGAAACACCAATATCTGGAGCGCCTACATTTTATACAGACACAAACTAAAAAGAAAAGGCCAATTACAAATCAACAAATTTAAGTAAAGTGGTTCAAAGTCCATATAATTCTCTCCAAAATTAGGAATTATATGCCATTCTGATGGTATTAATGAATTTTTCAGAAACCCTCAACATAGTTACTGACTCTCAGTATGCTGAAAGAGTGGTCTTACATATTGAAACTGCAGGATTTTTCTCTGATGAGTCAGAATTAAGTACATTGTTTATTCAGTTATAAGAAATGATCAGGAATAGGAAGCATTCCTTATATATAAACTCACATACAATTCTACACAGGTCTGCCAGGCCCTCTAGCACAAGGTAATGATGAGATCAATAAACTATTGAAAGTAAATGTGCTTGAGGCCTCAGAATTTCATTAAAAACATCATATCAATAGTAAGTGTTTAAAAAGATTTTTCCATAACCTGGCAGCAAGTCAAGGAAATTATAAGGAAATGTCCTATTTGTTCTTTATACAATCAAACTCCACTACCAGCAGGATGTAACCCAAAGGGTAGTCAGAGGAATAAAATCTGGCAGATGGATGTGTTTCATTTTGTAGAATTTGGAAAACTGAAATATGTACACCACACCATTGATACCTATTCAGGATTTCAATGGGCAACTACTCTGAGTTCCAAGAAGGCTGATTCTGTAATCACACATTTGCTAGAAGTTATGGCCATCATTGGTATACCTGTACAAATTAAAACTGATAATGCTTCAGCATATGTCTCTGGTAAAATGATACAGGTTTTTGCTTATTACAATATAAAGCATATTACAGGTATACTACACAATTCTACAGGCCCAGCAGTCATAGGAAGATCAAATCAAACTCTGAAGAATATGCTAAATAAACAGAAAGGGGCAACAAAAACCTCCAGAAGTAGATTACATAATGCTTTATTAACTTTGAATTTTCTTAATGCTAATGAGAAAGAAACAACAGTTGTGGAAAGACATTGGATAATAGAAAATAACTACAGAATTAAATCAGCTTGTATACTTTAAAGATGTGTTGACCTCAGAATGAAATCAAGGATATGTATTACATTGGGGAGAGGTTTTTGCTTTTGTTTCTACAGGAGAAGAAAAGCTATGGATACCATCAAAATTGATAAAGGTTCAGTTTGAATAAGAGAGACCTCTTAATTAGTAGAGGTGATAGTTTATCAACCAGCCTGACCATTCAGTTTAAATTAACTTATACAACTAACAAATGCTTTTCATTTGATCAGATATAACTTGTAAAAAAGGGAATCTCTACAAAGTTAGGGTTGGAGAAGGATTTTTGTTTTTGTCTTTCAGGAGAATGAAGGCTAAGGAATCTGAAGGACACTGGACAAATGAGACATCTGAAGAAAAAGGACAAATCACCCAGAAAAAAATGTCCCAGGAAAAAGAATAAATTGGCCTATATATGTATATCACATATATAACAGGATAAAATTTTGTAAGTCTTCCTAAGTGTTTGTTTCTTCTGTTCTTTACAGACACAGAATACAAATGGTCTTTATGTAGTCCCAGTTCAATTAAAAATTAAAACTGGATTTGGAATTGTAGCATCACTCTCTCCTTCCCTAATCCCAAGCATGCTTGTTCAGAGGAAAATCCAAAATCTCTCTTTCATGTCAGAAGAGACACCTGATATGGGACAGAAGAAAAACCAAAATTAAGGTACTATTTTTATTGCCACTAATCTCATAATTCTTTGGTTTTGTTTTGATTCTTTAAAACTTTTTTTTTTTTTTGATTTTTCGAGACAGGGTTTCTCTGTGTAGCTTTGCACCTTTCCTGGATCTTATTCTGTAGACCAGGCTGGCCTCAAACTCACAAAGTTCCATCTGCCTCTGCCTCCCAAGTGCTAGGATTAAAGGCATGCACCACCACCACCTGGCAAAAAGAACTGTGGGTTTTTTTGTTTTGTTTTGTTTTGTTTTCCCGGAGCTGGGGCCTTGTGCTTGCTAGGCAAGTGCTCTACCAATGAGCTAAATCCCCAACTCCTCTTTAAAACTTTTTTAAGGTGTGAATTTTATATCAAAATTTATAAGATTAATATGTATATATTTTAAACTTTGGTCATGATATTAATGGTCATATAGAGTGCTAACTAATCCTAGAAAAAATGCTTTATCTAGCTTCCTGTACATGATTTTGGGTTTGAGTCGCTATCAATTATCTGAAGTGAACTATGACCATGCCTAACAGTGATTTTGAAGTCTCCAAGAGATCATGGGGCCCTACAACAATGATTACACATGGACTATGATACCATCATTTAGCTGACAAACACCACTCAAAAACCAGCTTTGGACTGCAAACTGCTCAGGATAATTTCAAGGTGACTAGCTGAGATGATCCAGCCTCACAGAATACTCAAGCTAGGACCCTTTGCTTTCCCATTATACAGAGACTGGACAGCACTACTTCTCCAAGAACTTGACAGTTAACCCCAAATTTTTCTTTTGTGGATCCCCTAAAGATACCTTCACCCCCAGACAACAGGAAGTAATTTTAAGAACATGACACCCACTTTCTCAAGAGGTGGAATGGTGGTTTTTGGTCATTTAATGGGTTATGGATAACTGTCATTGTTTAGGATGGTTGGTTACAAGATGTTAATTGTCAGGAAAAACACTAAACAAAGGAGATTAGATTTAGGGTTCTTGTTTGAAAAAATAAAAAAATAAAAAAAGAAGGTATAGATATAAGATAAAAGTTATATTATTGAATCTACTCTGGAAAGAAAAAAAAGAGGATATAGATATTATAAGATAAAAGGTAGATTATTGAATCTACTTTTAGAAAGCAACTACAAGTTTTAAATATTTTACATTGGATTGGATTTTTATATATTATATACAAATTATGTATATTGATGCAAATTTGAGATTTTGCTAGAAAATACTATACATATATTTCTAATCTTGTTCAAGGTATATTACCTATGCAGCTCATTTAACAATATAATGCAAATTGCTAGTCCTTGAAAGTTATTATTACCAACTAATTAGGATATAAAGAAATGCGAGTTAGTCACCTATTACACTCAAACTGGTAGTCATATTAGGATTGTTTTCAAGGTCAAACAGAAATATATTTTAGATAGACAGGTTACCTTCAAACACTTCAGAGATCTACAGAATATGGCATTTAAGATGTTTTAATATCATAGATTTTTTTTCTTATGACAATGAGACATGTCTGCTCCTGGTAGCACCAATCTGCTTCAGAAAAGATGATGGACATCAAAGAAACTCCATATGGAGTTTACTTTTTTTGTGGCAAGTTAGCCACTGGGCAAGGAAATGCACTTGCCTTGACTGCTGACAGTATGCTGTTCAAAATGGACAAGCAGGACACAAAAGAAAGGTCTGCCAAAATTTGCCAAGTCAAGGTAGGAAGGCCCTTTAGAAAATTCTGCTTTACAGATGAGTCTGTCATATATACTAGGCCTTTAGACCAAAGATGGATGCCCCAACATTGCAGAGAAATCTTGGGTGACTGTCCAGGCAGCCAGCTATTTCTGTCATTCCTCACATTTTTTGGAAGTCACTTGTTTGCACTTCCTTTTTAACTAGGTAATATTATTTTCTTTTCAGGTCTCTGAGGGAATTGAACTAGATAGTTATAGTTAACTAGATAGTTATAGTTGAACTAGATAGTTATAGTTAAATTCAGAAAAGAAACTCACTAAAGTTGTTTAAAGTGTATAAGTTTGAAAGATGTCTAAAGACAATTTTCATTTGGTAATACAAGTCAAATGTTAATGGACTGGACATTGTTAATATAATTCTTAACTATATATATTGCATATACTTATTGTATACAGTTTTTCTTATATTAGTTATAACCTTTTATTATTTTAGACAAAAAGGAGAAATGTGATGATATATTGTGTACCCTAGTAAACTTGCCTGGGGATCAGAGGTCAGATCCAGCCACTAGATTAGATATAGAGGTCAGGCTGTGGTGCCACACACCTTTAATCCCAGCACTTGAGAGATCATGCCTTTTCTTGGGAAGCACACACCTTTAATTCCAGGAAGTAACATGGTAGGGCAGAGAAAAGTATATAAGGCATGAATAAACAGAAACTCACTCTCTTTGGGCTGAGTATTTCATAGAGGTAAGAACTAGTGGCTGGCTGTTCTGCTTCTCCGATATATCAGCTTTCACCCTGATATCTGTCCCTGGGTTTTTTAATTAAAAGACCATTTAAGATTTGAACAACTGTATCTGGTTTCATACAGCAAAGAGAAAGATCATCAACATCTAACCCCTTTGGACATTGAGCTGCAAGACTTGATATTTTTCCTCATGGATTAGGTCTTGTTTCAGCCCAGTCATCCCTCATTATGACCTATTCCTTCCTTTGAGAAGGAAATGTATAAATTTTTGCCACTGTGTGTTAGAAGTATATAATTTAAAAAAATGTTCTATAAGGAGTCACAGTTAAGAAATTGTAGTCTCAAAAGAGAGTTTAGCTTTTGGAGCATCATGACTGGAAGACAATGGGGACTTTGGAAGTTGGGTTCAGTGCATTTTGCATCATAGCCATAACCCTACTGGGGCTAGGGAGTGAAATGTGGTGGTTTGTATGAGAATGTCCCTACAGACTATTTATTTGATCACTTTTTCTACTGCTGTGTGATAATGCTTTTGTACACTGGTTTAATAAAATGTTGATTGGCCAGTAGCCATGCAGGAAGTATAGGCAGAATAAGCAGACAAGGAGAATTCTGGGAAGAGGAAGGCTGAGTTAGGAGATGCCAGACCATGTCCAGGGAGCAACATGTAATGGCACACAGGTAAAGCCATGGAAAATGTGGTGACATATAGATTAACCGAAATGGATAGTTTAAGTGTAAGAGCTAGTCAGTAGTAAGCCTGAGCTAATGGCCAAGCAGTTTTAATTAATATAAGCCTCTGTGTGTTTACTTGGGTCTGAGTGGCTGCAGACCAGGTGGGACACAGGAAAACTATCAGATACAGTCTACAGTTGATGGTGCTTACTGAACTTTCATGAGGTTCAGCCTTGCTGGAGAAAGCACAACACAAAACAACTAAGCTAGAGTATGAGCTCCACCATCTACTTTATCAAACTTTCCTAATTAACAAGTTTGGTTTCTATTCCCCATTAGGTCTCAGACCTGGGACAAACTAACTGAGATGCTTATTAGCATAGCAAGGTAGACTCTGGTTGCCATGTTCTCTCAGCATCCTTCAGTTCCTACCTGTTACAGGGTATGGCTGTCATACACACCCCCTACCCTAACTTCCCCAGCCCAGGGGCTGGGTTGCCCTTCCCCTAGCTGCTCTTCCCTACACAATCCAGTCATTTTGGCTACGTTGGCCTTTTTGTCCTTGTTATCTCTTGGTCTTCTGACTCTCCCCTCTGTTCTCCCTTTTATCTACAATAAACATACACCGTATCTAGGAGCATCATGTCCTTCTTTTCATCCATTTGGTGCCAAAACTTTAGGAGTAGCATAAATGAGCTCTCTTTCACAGGATTTGGCTTCTCCAGTCTCTCCTAAGATATATATGAATCATTTGTTTCTGCTGCCTTCTGACACCTACCATTTTTGGCCTCATTCCTTGAGTCCAGGCCTCTGGCTAACTAGTGGCTTAGCTCCCCACTCTGATCTTCAGGCAAGCTTTATTTGTTAGATCACAAACAAAATATCAGTACACTATGCTGTAAAATCTGTAAGTTCATTGAATATGATTTAAAAAATATATATATATAAAATCTTTAACAAAAAATAACCTAAAACATAACAAAAGGCTTATAATTAAAAACAAATCTATACATAGGTAATCTTAATTTGCTATAACATACTATGTATGTGACTCAACTCTTTTAAAATTTACTGTATATGTAACTTAGATTCAACTCTTGTTTAAAAAATAGATTTATAAGAAAAATATTTTAACAACCAGATGGTTGGCAGCCATATTTACTAAGGTTGAAGGGTACATGTCATATGACTTCACCACCATCTTAAACAGACCATATTGGTATAAATCAACTAAGGCAACTCATAAAACTTCTTAGTCCTACCGAGCCCCTGTTCTATTATTGTGTCTACTTTTTAGGTTGAGGAGACAACAGCAGGTCTCTTGGATTAGGATGGACTTTTATATGATAACAAATAAATTCCTAAGAAATAAGATTCCTAAGGTATACTCAGGTTAACAGACTCTAACTTAGAGATGTATGTCTAACCATTTATATCTTTGCTAACTGCTCAATACCAGGTTCCTAGAAAATTTCAAATAGAAAACAATATGTTTAATAAATATATATAATCAAGTATATATATTTGATAAATGAGGTTTATACATTTCTAAGGTCTAATTAGGTCAACAGTAATTGACTTGAAGATATTTGTCTCGCCTCCATCTTTGCTAACCTTGGTAAGCTTTAGCTATTGGATGCTTTAAAATTTTATTTTGATGCTAAAGGATCTTCAATTAAATTTTCAACTCTAATTTTTTAAGGCTCAAACTTAACAGAGATAAAGCTGTAAAATCCTAATCTTTTAAAAGCTACTGACTTAAAAACTATTCTGTAGTTCATTTAGTGACAAGCTTTATTTAGCTCCTGTATGTGTTTTCAAGGTTAAGCCTAAAGCAAGTAACTAAAAACAAGTAAAGTTTGTTTAACTCAGGTATACTTAATAGATAATAGTTCTCAGATTCTTCAGAGATCTGCTGAATATGCCATTAAAAATGTTTAGGAATATTTTAAAGTTTCCAACAATAGACAGAAATGCCACCTCCTAGTGGAAGCCATAAGGTCTCCAAAGAAGATAGATGGGGCACAGCAAATCCTCCTGAATTGTGGAAACACTAATTACTGGGCGAAACTGCCCTATGCCTCCCTGCTGCCCCGGTCCTGCACAAGCTATGGACACTGTTGGGTTGACTACTCTACTCTACCTCATCAAAATAAGGTCAGTTCCCCAGGTTTCTCCTACAGGAAAATCTCTCATATCTGGATCTAGCAGCCGAAGGCCAGTACTGCTCCACATGGCAGCTGATAACTAAATGCTGTCCTGTGTGACAGCTGAAGACTGACCAGTGCCCCCAATTAAGCCATTGAGACCATGGGTTGCCCTAGTCTAGATAATGGGTAAGTCTTTGTCATTTAAACTGATACACAGGCCATTTGGATTATACCACTTGCTATAATTTATCCTTCTCAGATTCCTAATGATATTGACTAATTTTATTTTTAACAGCAGCAAGCAAACCTGCTTCCTGCCTGCAAGGCTATAGCTGCCTTCTCTTCACATGTAAAAATCAGGCCTCAGGCTTCACTTTCCGAAAGTTATGAGGTGTCTGCTAAGAAAGACAAACAGTTGACCTGCTCTGAGGTTCCGAAAGGAATAAACTCACAGATGCTTTTAACCCCAAGTTATTTTTTTGGGTCCCCAAGCTTTTACTATGACTCAAAGGTATGACTCAACTGCCTTTTCTACATTGTGGATTTCAATACAGATTGTAAACAGTGGGAATACTAACATATCTAAAACTTTTTCTCTTTTTGTGAACTTAAAAAAAATGGACTCCAGGTAAGTACTCCATCAATCAACAGCTTAAGTTTGACCTATCCTATCCTAAGGGTGAGCTCTTCCTCTCTCTTCCTTCATCTTGGACTTACCTCCTCCCTTCAAATACCAGGACCATGAGCCTAAAACTTTCAAGTGTACAACCAAGATAAAAATTTTCCCCTTAACTCTTTAACTTTACCTTCTGTCCCTAGTCTAAATATCTGTCCCAGCAGATTTCCAATCAGTAGAAGACAACGAATGGCCTCAGCCCCAGATGTTCCTTTGGAATCTGCATCCTAAGCAGCTCCAAAGTAGCTAGCCCCAGGTGGTCTAGCCTCACAGACTGTTCCAACTCAACTTGCAATTCCCTAGCCCCAGATGGTCCCACAGAGCCTAGACAGTGAGTGAAACAGTCAGCACTCCCCTCTCTCTTTTCCTGGCCTTGACCAGCATTCCAGCTTTCTTGGGTCCCCAACAATGACACTCCAGTGTTATCAGGAAATAGTCATAGAAATGATTATGTCACTCCTTATCATTTACTATCAAAAAAAGGGCTGGGATGTTAGGTCTCAAACCCAGGAAAAAGTAACTGAGGTGCTTATTAAGATATCAAAGTGTACTCTGGATACCAGGTTCTCCCAGCATCCCTCAGTACCGATCTGTTACAGGGTCCTCCTAGCTGGCTACCCAACCCCGTATTCTATACTTTTGTAGCCTAGGAAATGGGTTACCCTTCCCTAGCTGCTCTTCCTTATATAATCCAGATATTTTGGCTATGCCAACCCTTTTTTGACCTTTTGATTTTTGGTCTCCTAGTCTCCTTGCTTTCCCCACTCCCATCTCCTCATTGGCCCTGCTCAGAGCCATGTTAACTCTGGGCCCTTCTAGATGCATCTGGCTATATGCTTCCTTTTATCTACAATAAACCTTTTCCACCACCATACCTAGGAACATCATTTCCTCCTTTTTATTTCTTTTTTCATTCATTTTCAGATCTAATAACTACAGGGGCAAGTATCAGACTAGGAGCTGTCTTTCCCCATGCTCCAAAGTACTTTGAAAATAGAAAATGAAGGATTACTATGGAAGTCATCATGCAAGGGCTGCTGACAGTGGTAAAGCTTCAATCTCCTGCACTGCCAGGAAAAAGGAAACCAAGCTCCTTCTACAAAGCCAGTGTGATCCTGATACTTAACCAGATAAAAGCACAAGAAAACTATAAATTTAGCTTCCTGAAGAATATAGATGTAAAATTTCTTCACAATATACTTGGAAATTGAATTCAAGATCACAATTGAATGAAAATGAGGATATGACAGCTGTTTGGTATTGTTTGGGAGAAGGTCTTATTGTAGATATGAGAGAGAACACAGTGACATTTAGAAGTCAGAATAAACGAGACTTCAAGAAGAGGGAGAGCAAGAGAGGAAGAGAAAAGAGAGGAAGCAACGAGCACATGGGAAAGGCCAAGAGTGGAGCCAAGAGCAGAATCAAGAGAAGGCATAGCCAAAATGTCTGAGTTATTTAGGGATAAGAGGCTGGAGGAAGGGACACCCAGTCTCTGGGCTGAAGAGGTTTAGGGTAGTGGGTGGGATGATGTCTTAGTTAGGTTTTTATTGCTTTGAAGGGACACCATGACGATGGCAACTCTGGCTTAGTATATCATGGTTGATTTCCTGGTGCTGAAAATAAGCAAAATGTGGCCATGGTTTTTATTATAAATTGTATATCTGTAACATATTAATTAATTAACTCTATTAATTAGCTCACTATAAGAATTAATATAAATTCTTCAAAGTTCCCAATGTGGTGCTGTCCTATTTAATTGGGATTGTCTGCGTCCTTTTGAAAAAGTACCACCACCACCATGTTCAATACCTATGTTTGTCTAAGGGGAAAGAAGGGAAATTGAATGGATGTTTAAATTAAAAATTTGAATGTAGAATATATTAACAAATATTTTAAAAAACCCTAATATATTCCATAGTCAATTGGTATATGGACTGGAATAACACACTTTAGTGAGGAATGTATTGCTTCCAAAATCCAAATAGTCCACTAAGCATTTGTGCTTATTTCTTGGTGGCAAGATTTGCCAAGTGCTACAACTTATCTTCCACTTTAAAAGAAACAACTTTGTGTGTCCTTCACAATTGGACTCCTATAAGTTTTTCTGAGGAAAAAGGCCCTTGAATTTGATTGCTTTTATTTTCTATCCTTTGTAGAACATACTTTGCAACAAACTCAGGGTGGTTGCTACCTCTTGCTCACTTGGTCCAGTATAATGTCATTATGTAATGTAATGATTCATTATGATACTTTGTGGAGGAGAATGGTGATCAAGATCCCTTGCAAACCAAGTTATGGCACAGCTGAAGTATTACTATACTTTAAAGTAGAACTGTAAATGTGTAGTGCTGGCCTTGACAGCTGAAAGAAAATTGCTTCTTATGACCCTTATTGGTTGGTATAAAGAAAATAAAGCATTTTTTTTAACTTATCAACAGCTGCATACAAGGTAGCAGAGATGTGTTAATATGCTCAGGTAAGGGAATTGCATCTAGCACCACAACCACAATCGAGTCACTACTTGACTAAGTTGTGACAGTCAGCTGTCATTCTTCATGATTCATCTGTCTTCTTCACAGGGAAAATAGGAAAGTTAAAGGGAAATGTGCATCTTTTCAGGCCCTTGATGGTGGCAATGATTTCCGCATCCCTCTAGAGGATGTGATATTTGAAAGGTTTCTGTACACTGATATTAAGTCTCTCTACTGATGCAACAATCCAAATTAAGCCAAATTAAAAATAAAAGACCAAGTTTATTGGACAAAACATTCCCAGCCCCCGAGATGTGACCAGGAGAGGAGACTAGGAAAAAGCACATGGCGATTCTCTAGAAGGCAGTTTAAATATGCTGTAGGGTCTGGTCTTGAGTAGCTCTGGGGGAAGAGACACAGCTTGGCTTGCTTTCTGTGGGCAGGATCTGGGGAGTGATGTGGGAACAAAGTGGAGCTCCCAGATAAGCACTATTTTCCCCTAGCAGGAACATTACTTACTATGGCTTCCATTTGGCCTTTCCAACAATAATAGCTCTCACAGTAAACATCAATGAACCAGTGTGAAGTTTCTTTCAACTCAGAAGTATATATTTATCCAAACTATGCATTATAGGATTGTAAAATAACCATAAGATGAGTTGGGGGACCAAAAAGCCCGACCTTGCATTTAAACTTTGACGAAGTCACTGGTATCTAATAAAAAGGTCTGTTCATTTCCTTTTCTCTAACTTGCAGTTATACTGTCAATAGGCAAAGGCAGAGGTCCCTTAGAGGAAGGACAAGAAAAAGCATAATAGTAATACTTTTTGGTATTGTAGCAAGTTTTTTCTTCAAGGGGATCTGTCCTTCTGTTTCTTCAAGGCATTTTGGACCTTTGGAGTGAACTGGCTCATATCTGAAAATCATTTGATGGTCCATGATTCTCTGTTGCCATGATTTAAAATAAGCTTTTGTTCATTTGGTCTAGACTGTTTCTTATTTTACAAATCAAGCAAGAACTTAGTAAGCATCCTACCTGAAAGCCATGATTAATTAAGCAGTGTCAAAGTCTGCGGAGTCAGACATTGTGAACACTAGTCTCAATGTTTACTAAGGCAAATGTGCTTACCCTGCCTTTGGTGACAAGAGCATTTCTGCCTCGCTCTTGCTACTTCAGGATCCAATTAACACTCCTGTGCTTAAGTTGCTCATCTTAGCCTCTGTGGCACTGAAATAGTAAGACCCACTGTACAGGGAAGAACAATGACAGACTTTGAGAAAAGCCAATAAACTAGATTGATTCTTAAGGCTTATTCAAATTTACTATCCAATGGAAGTAGAGGATGGTGGACTGGAGACTACGGCATCAAGACTAACCTGTGAGGCAACTGTTCCCTGACACAGAGCCTGCCAGCACCCGACTAGACTAAGAGGTGAGTCTTTATCCTCATACCTGAACACCCCAGCCCCTAGGCTTTGGGCCCAGGAACACAACCCTGCACCCCTACACCACCACATACTGCAGTTCCAGTTTCAGGCCAGTTGGCAGGCAGACCTCCTGCACACAGATCAGATTACCCCTATCCCCCATCAGACCCATAACCCAAGCCACACCTCCCCCAAATCCCAACCACCCTCCGAGACCGAAACTATTCCCTGAGACAGAGCCCACTAGCACCTGATTGGACTAAGAGTCCCAGTTTCAGGCCAGTTGGCAGGCAGATCTCCTGCACACAGGTCAGATTACCACCATCTACCACACACTAAGACAGCAGCTAATCCCTGAGAGAAAACCCACTAGCACCAGTTGGACTAAGAACTGCTCCCTGAGAGTCCATCAGCATCGACTAGACCAAGAGCTCTCACTGGATCAAGAGTATCAATCAGACCAAGAGAAGCTCCCTCAGACACAGACACCCCTTGCACCAAGTGGAGAAAGAGATGGGTAGACGCCAGTGCAAAAATACAGTCAACAACATAAAAACCACTATGGCTCCATCAGAACCTACATCAGCAAGAACTGAATATCCCAACACAGAAGAAACAGAAGATATCAACCATAAAAATGACTTTAAGAAGATATTAGAGATCTTAAAAGAGAAAATGAAAAATTTCCTTAAAGAAATGGAGGAAAAGTCAAACAAAAAAGGGGAAGAAATCAGTAAATCCCTTGAAAGCCAAGAGAAAGCAATTAAACAAGTGAGGGAAACAGTTCAAGATTTTAAAACTGAAATAGAGACAATAAAGAAGACACAAACTGGGCTGGAGAGATGACTTAGAGGTTAAGAGCACTGGCTGTTCTTCTAGAGGTCCTGAGTTCAATTCCCAGCAACCACATGGTGGCTCACAACCATCTACAATGAGATATGGTGCCCTTTTCTGGCCTGCAGGCTGAACACTCACTGTATTCATGATAAATAAATAAAAAATCTTAAAAAAAAAAAGAAGACACAAACTGAGGGAATGCTGGAAGTGGAAAATCTGAGTAAACGAACAGGAACTAAAGATGCAACCAACAGAATGCAAGAGATGGAAGAGCAGATCTCTGGTGCTGAAGACACGGTAGAGGAAATAGATTCATCAAAGAAAATACCAAAGCCAACAAAGTCATGACCCAAAATGTCCAGGAAATTTGGGACACCATGAAAAGACCAAACCTAAGAATAATAGGGATAGAAGAAGGAGAAGAATACCAACTCAAAGGCACAGAAAATATATTCAACAAACTCATAGAAGAAAACTTTCCCAACCTAAAAAGGAAATGCCTATAAAGATACAAGAAGGTTACAGAACACCAAATAGACTGGATCCAAAAAAAAAAAGTCCCCTCGCAACATAATAATCAAACCACTAAACATACAGAATAAAGAAAAAATATTAAGAGCAGCAAAGGAAAAAGGCCAAGTAACATATAAAGGCAGACCCATAAGAATAACACCCGAATCTCAATGGAGACTCTAAAAGCCAGATACTAAGAGATCATGGATGCCAACCCAGACTATTATACCCAGCAAAACTCTCAATCAACGTAAGTGGAGTAAACAAAATATTCCACGATAAAACCAGATTTAAATAATATCTCTCCACAAATCCAGCCCTACAGAAAGCACTTGAAGGAAAAATCCAACCTAAGGAAGTTAGATACACCCATGAAAATAAAGGCAATAGATAGTCTCAAACCAACAAATACCAAAGAAGAGAAACATACAACACTATCACCAAAAAATAACAGGAATTAACAATAACTGGTCATTAATATCCATCAATATCAATGGTCTCAATCCACCTATAAAAAGACACAGGCTAACAGAATGGATACAAAAACAAGATCCATCCATTTGCTGCATATAAAAAACACACCTCAACTTCAAAGACAAACACTATCTCAGAATAAAAGGCTGGGAAAAGACTTTCCAATCAAATGGATTTAAGAAGCAAGCTGGTGTAGCTATCCTAATATCTAGTAAAATAGACTTCAAACTAAAATCAATCAAAAGATATTGGGAAGGACACTACATATTTATCACAGGGAAAATCCAACAAGATGAAGTCTCAACTTTGAATATTTATGCCCCAAATATAAGGGCAACGTCATTCGTAAAAGAAACATTACTAAAGCTTAAATTGCACATCAAACCCCATACACTAGTAGTGGGGGACTTCAACCCCACTTTCACCAATGGACAGGTCTGCCAAACAGAAACTTAACAGAGAAATGAGGGAACTAACAGACATTATGACTCAAATAGACTTAATAGATATCTACAGAATATTCCACCCTAACACAAAGGAATATACCTTCTTTTCAGCACCCCATGGAACCTTCTCAAAAATCCCCACATACTTGGCCACAAAGAAAATCTCAACAGATACAAAAAAATTGAAATAACCCCTTGTATCTTATCAGACCACCATGGCTTAAAGTTAGATTTCAACAACAACAAAAATTACAGAAAGCCTACAATCTCATGGAAAATGAATAATGCCCAATTGAATCACCAATGGGTCAAAGAAGAAAGAAAGAAAGAAAGAAATTAAAGATTTCCTAGAATTCAATGAAAACGAATGTCCAACATACCCAAACTTATGGGACACCATGAAAGCAGTGCTATGAGGAAAATTCACAGGTCTAAATGCCCACATAAAGAAGTTGGAGAAATTTCACACTAGTGACTTAATAGCACAAATGAAACCTCTAGAACAAGAAGAAGCAAACTCACCCAGGAGAAACAGATGCCAGGAAATAATCAAATTGAGGGCTGAAAACAATAATATAGAAACGAAGAGAATAATACAAAGAATTAATGAAACAAAGAGTTGGTTCTTTGAGAAAATCAACAAGATAGGTAAGCCCTTATCAAAATTAACCAAAAAACAGAGAAAGAGCATCCAAATTAACAAAATCAGAAATGAAAAGGGAGACATAACAACAGACAATGAGGAAATCCAGAGAACCATCAGGTCATACTTCAAAAACCTATACTCCACAAAATTGGAAAATCTAAAAGAAATGGATGATTTTCTGGATAGGTACCCCACGCTTAAGTTAAATCAAGACCAGATAAACTATTTAAATAGACCAATAACCCCTAAGGAAATAGAAACAGTCATTAAAAGTCTCCCAACCAAAAAAAGCCCAGGAGCAGATGGTTTCAGTGCAAAAATCTACCAGATTTCAAAGAAGAGCTAATACCAATACTCTTTAAATTGTTCCATATAATAGAAACAGAAGGAACAGTACCAAATTCTTTTTATGAGGATACAGTTACCCTGATACCCAAACCACACCAAGATGCAACAAAGAAAGAGAATTATAGACCAATCTCCCTCATGAACACAGATGCAAAAAATACTCAATAAAATACTGGCTAAACGAATCCAGGAACACGTCAAGAAAATTATCCACCATGACCAAGTAGGCTTCATCCTAGAGATGCAAGGATGGTTCATCATATGAAAATCTGTCAATATAATACACCATATAAACAAACTGAAAGAAAAAAAAACCACATGATCATCTCATTGGATGCTGAAAAAGCATTTGACAAAATCCAACACCCCTTCATGATAAAGGTTCTAGAGAGATCAGGAATACAAGGAACATACCTAAGCATAATTTACAGCAATTTACATCAAGCTGACAGCCAACATCAAATTAAATGGAGAGAAACTCAAAGCGATTCCACTAAAATCAGGAATAAGACAAGGCCGTCCATTCTCCCCATACTTATTCAATATAGTACTTGAAGTTCTAGCCAGAGCAATAAGACAACAAAAGGAAATCAAGGGAATACAAATTGGAAAGGAAGAAGTCAAGCTTTTGATATTTACAGATGACATGATAGTATACATAAGTGGCCCCAAAAATTCTACCAGGGAACTCCTACCACTGATAAACTCCTTCAGTAATGTGGCAGGATACAAGATTAACTCAAAAAAATCAGTAGCTCTCCTATATACAAATGATAAATGGGCTGAGAAAGAAATCAGAGAAACATCACCCTTTACAATAGCCACAAATAGTATAAAATACCTTGGGGTAACTCTAACCAAGCAAGTGAAAGACCTGTATGATAACAACTTTAAGTCTCTGAAGAAAGAAATTGAAGAAGATATCAGAAAATGGAAAGATCTCCCATATTCATGGATAGGTAGAATCGAAATAGTAAAAATGGCAGTCTTACCAAAAGCAATCTACAGATTCAATGCAATCCCCATCAAAATCCCAACACAGTTCTTCACAGACTTGGAAAGAACATTACTTAACTTTATATGGAAAAACAAAAAACCTAGGATAGCCAAAAGAATCCTGTACAATAAAGCAACTTCTGGAGGCATCATGATCCCTGACCTAAAGCTCTACTATAGAGATATAGTAATAAAAACAGCTTGGTACTGGCATAAAAACTGACATGTGGACCAATGGAATCAAATTGAAGACCCTGACATTAATCCACACACCTATGAACATATAATTTTTGACAAAGAAGCCAAAACTGTACCATGGAAAAAAGAAAGCATCTTCAACAAATGGTGGTGGCATAACTGGATGTCAACATGCAGAAAAGTGCAAATAGATCCATATCTGTTACCATGCACAAAACTCAAGTCCAAGTGGATCAAAGACCTCATCATAAATCCAGTTACACTGAACTTGATAAAAGAGAAAGTAGGAAGTAGTCTTGAACGCATTGGCACAGGAGACCACTTCCTAAATATAACACAGACACTGAGAGTGATAATTAATCAATGGGACCTCCTGAAACTGAGAAGCTTCTGTAAGCAAAGGACACGGTCAATAAGACAAAACGACAGCCTACTCTAGATGTAATCATCTTGTTAAATAAGAAACACAGAGCCAAATGCAGAGTTAAAAGTCCAAGAGGTCAGAGCACTAGCTAAAAGCTGATACTAAAACCCTTTCTTACCCTTCCTGCCGCTGCCATCCTTCCTCTCAGCAGAAGACCTACTTCCTGTGTGTCTGTGTTTTTATTGACTTTCTGTTCTGCCTTCTCATTGGTTGTAAACCTAACCACATGACCTCCTCATCACTGCCTGTCTATACAGACCTCCAGGTCTTCTATGGTTGATATTGAGATTAAAGGCATGTGTCTCCATGCTGGCTGTATCCTTGAACACACAGAGATCTGTCTGTCATGTGATCTGGATTAAAGGTGTATGCCTCCACCACCCGACTTCTGCTATGGCTTGCTATTAGCTTTGACCCCCAGGCAACTTTATTTATTAACATACAAATAAAGTCACATTTCAGTACAAATAAAATATCACCATATTTTCCCCTTTCTATTTTAATAAAAAGAAAAAAAGAAAAAAGTTATAACTAGTATAAGAAAACTATATACAAAAATACAATAACTATATACCATATATACAAGCAATAAATACCTAAACAATGTCTAGTCCATTTGCATTTGACAAATTCAGAGAAGATTATCTATCCTATTTTGGTAAGTCCAAAATGTACCTGATTCACTTTCTATCCTAACTTATATTACTAACAGAATTATCTTATAATGTCTTTCAAATTTATACACTTACACTTCTTTAGTGAGTTTCTTTTCTAAAATTCTTAACAAGGAAAACTATAACTATCTAAGCTTTAACTGTAACTATGTAATTTTCAACTCCCTCAGAGACCCAAGAAGGAAATATTTTTACCTAATAAAAATAAAAACAGGAAGTACACGAAAGCAGCTTCTAAAAAAAAAAAATGTGAGTTGACAGAAACAGCCAGCTGCCTGGACAATCACCTGAGATTGTGTTGGTGCATCATCTTCAGCCTATAGGCTTAGCGTATCTGATGGACTCATTTGTGAAGTAAGATGTTCACAAGGTTAACAGTTCGACCTCATATTTGGTGAGAGTAGTCCATGTACCAGAAACACCTGAATTCCACTAGTGTCATGACATGATTCAGGATTTTAAATTCTGGAAAATGTTGATGTTTTTTGAATTCAGCTGTCCATTCTTCTTGGCTGTGTGTGTGTGTGTGTGTGTGTGTGTGTGTGTGTGTGTGTGTGTATGTGGCTTCATTTTGGCATGCCATTCTTCTCCACATCCCTCTATTAAATGCCAGTCTACTATTGATAGGTGTAGAACTTAGTTACTCTTCAAGAATAACTGTTTCAGCTGCTGTTCCACTACACATCAGAAGCCATCGGCCCACTGCCTGTTCAGTTGCCTTCGAAGAGAAGGGCACTGTACCTTTCCCGGATTGCAAAGGCCACTTCAGGGATGGTGCCATATTGTCCTGGCCTCAGAAGATGCTTTTTGTTAAAGCCACAACCACACGTATTTTGGCAAGTATTAGTAGTCCTTTGTTTCGTGTCCTGTCTGTCCTGTTTGTCAGTAGTTGATTCGAGGATACTTTGTTGTCCGGTGGCTAACTTTTGCCACAATGAAAGTTAACTCCATATGCAGTTTCTTCAATGTCCATATTTTCTCTGAAGTAGATTGGTACTGCCAGGAGCCGACATGTCTCATAGTCATAAAAAAAAAGGAAAATTTTCTAAGTTATTAAAACATTTTAATGCCATATTCTGTAGATCTCTGAAGGGTTTGAAGAGGACCTGTCTATCTAAAATATATCAGCTCAATCTTGAAAAGATACCTAATATGACTACAAGTTCTATTATAATGTCTCACTACTAACTTTCATTTCTTTTTATCCTAATAGTTGGTAATAATAACATTCAAGGATCAGCAAATTGCATTACATTGTTAAATGAATGATATAAGTACAATATCTTGAACAAGATTAGAAATATATGTATAGCATTTTCTAACAATATCAATCTCGATATGTATAATTTGTATACAATACAAAAAAATCCAATCCAATGTAAAGTATTTAAAACTAGTAATTGTCTTTTTTTAAAACAAGAACCTTAAATCTAATCTCCTTTGTTTAGCCCTTTTCCTAACCCTTAACAACAACTTGTAACCAACCCTCCTAAACAATGAAAATTATCCCAGACCCAAAACCCATTAAAAGACCAAAAACCCACCCCACACCACCTCTTTGGGAATGTGGGCATCATATTCTTAAAATTGCTTCCTGCTGGATATGGGCAAAGGTATCTTTATTCTGAAGAGAAAAATTTTGGGTTAATTGTCAAATTCTAGGAAAGGTAGCTATATCCTTTGTTGTCCGGTTTGAGCATAATGCCAAGGTTCAGGGCTTATTTCAAGTCTTTATTCAAGTAGTCTTTGCAACTGGATGATCTCACCTAGCCCTCTCAAAATTGCTCTGAGCAGGTTGTAGTCCAAAGCTGATCTGTGGATGATATTTGTCAGCTTAGTGGTATTATTATTATGCACGTGGAGTTATTGTTGTTGTGGGGCCCCATCTTCTTCCTGGAGACTTCAGTAGATGTTAGGCCTGGTGGTGATTTCCTGCAGAAAACTGGTAAGAGACTGGAACACAAAGACATGTATAGGCAGCTAATTGAAGACTTTTTTTCTAGAATTAGTTACTACTCTATATTACCATTAATATCTTAACAAAATTTAATATATATATATATATAAATCTTGTAATTTTGATACAAAATTCATACTTTAATAAAAGTTTAAAGAATCAGAATACAATCAAAAGAATTGAGATTAGTAGTAATAGAATAGTCCCTTAATCAATTTGGTTTTTCTCCTGTTTCATGTCAGAAGATGGCTCTTTCTTCTGGCATGATTCAGGGAGTTTGCATTTTCCTTTTAACAACATGCTTGAGTTTAAAGAAGGAGAGAGCCATTCTCCAACTCCAAAGCCAGCTTTAAATTTTAATTGAACTGGGACTACAAGAAGAAGAATAGTGTTAAATTTCTTTAGAGGAGAAAAAAACATTTAGGAAGACTTATGAAATTTTATAGATGATATACCAATAGGCCATTTTACTCTTTTTCTTGAGACAGATGATTTGTCCTTTTTCTTCAGATGTCTGATTTGTCCAGTGTTCTTCAGATTCCTTAGCCTTCATTCTCCTAAAAGAGAAAAACAAAATCCTTTCCCCAAGACTAATTTTGGGGAGGTTCCCTTTCAGCAAGTTATTATCTGATTAAATGGAAAGGCATGTGTTACTGGTATAAGTTAGTTTAAATTGGATGGTCATGCTGGTTGATGAACTATCACCTCCTCTAATTAAGAGGTCTCTCTTATTCAAATCTAACTTTTATCAATTTTGATGGTACTTATCAATTTTGATAAGTACAGCTTATCTTCTGTAGAAACAAAAGCAAAAACCTCATCCCCAACGTAACACATATCCTGGTTTCCATTCTGAGGTCAGAACATCCTTGAAGTATATAGGCTGATTTAGTTTTTTCTATTATCCAATGTCTCTCTGCAGCTGTCGTTCCTTTCTCATTGGCATTAAGAAAATTCAAAGTTAATAGAGCATTATGCAGTCTATTTCTGGGGGGTTTTGTTACCCCTTTCTGTTTATTTAGCATATTCTTTAAAGTTGTATTTGATTGTTCTATAACTGCTTGGCCTGTAGGATTATGTGGTATACCTGTAATATGCTTTATATTGTAGTAAGCAAAAAACTGTTTCATTTTAATTGTCACTTTTAATTTGTGCAAGTATACTCATGATGGCCATAACTTCTAGCAAATGAGTGATCACAGAATAAGCTTTTCAGAACTCAAAGCAGTTGCCCATGGAAATCCTGAATAATTATCAATGTTATAGTGCTGTGGGATGTTCTGTATGGCAAATGTGTTGCTAATTAGTCAATAAATAAAACACTGATTGGCCATTGGCTAGGCAGGAAGTGTAGGCGGGACAAGGAGGAGAATAAAGCTGGGAAGTGGAAGGCTGAGTCAGAGAGACACTACCAGCCACCACAATGAGAAACAGCTTGTGAAGATGCCATGTGGCAAGGTATAGATTAATAGAAATGGATTAATTTAAGCTGTAAGAACAGTTAGCAAGAAGCCTGCCACGGCCATACAGTTTGTAACCAATATAAGTCTCTGTGTTTACTGGGTTGGGTCTGAGCAGCTGTGGGACTGGCAGGTGATAGAGATTTGTCCTGACTGTGGGCCAGGCAGGAAAACTCTAGCTACATTATAGTGTACATATTTCAATTTTCCAAATTCTGCAAAGTGAAATACATCCATCTGCCAGATTTCATTCCTCTGAGTACCCTTTGGGTTACATCCTGCCAGTAATGGTGTCTGAATATAGAAGGAACAAGTAGGACATTTCCTTACAATTTCCTTGGCTTGTTGCCATGTTATGGAAAAATCCTTTTTTAAACCTTTACTATTGACATGATGTTTTTTATGAAATTCTGAGGGCTCCAGCATATTTCCTATCAATAATTTATCAATCTCATCATTACCTTGTGCTAGAGGGCCTGGCAGACCCATATGGGATCGGATGTGAGTTAGATATAAAGGATGACTCCTTTTCCTCATTGTATCTTGTAACTGAATAAGTAGTGAAGTTAATTCTGACTCATCAGGAATAAATTCTGCAGTCTCAATATGTAATACCACTTTTTCAGCATACTGACAGTCAGTTACTATGTTGAGAGGTTCTGAAAAATCCATTAATACCAACAGAATAGCATACAATTCCAATTTTTGAACTGAATTATAAGGACTTTGAACCACTTTACATAAATTTTCTGATTTGTAACCTGCCTTTCCTTGTTTGTTTGCATCTGTATAAAATGTATGAACTCCAGTTATGGGTTTTTTCCCATACAATTCGAGGCAAAATCCAATCAGCTCTCTTTATAAGATCAATTCTATCGCTTTTGGGATATTTGCTGTTAATTTCTCCCAAAAAATTACTACAAGCTCTTTGCCAAGGTTCACTTTCTGTCTATAATTTTTAATTTTTTTTTTTTTTTTTTGGTTTTTTGAGACAGGGTTTCTCTGTGTAGCTTTGCGCCTTTCCTGGAACTCACTTGGTAGCCCAGGCTGGCCTCAAACTCACAAAGATCCGCCTGGCTCTGCCTCCCGAGTGCTGGGATTAAAGGCGTGAGCCACCACGCCCGGCCTGTCTATAATTTTTAAATGTCCTCCTTAGTTAAAGATATGACAATTTCTGCTGGGTCTATTCCTGCTAATTGATGAAGTCTCAATTTTCCTTTCCAAATCAAGTCAGAGATTTTTTCCACATAAGTTTTTAATTTTTTATTTGGTGGAAATATCCATTCCAATATAATATCTTCCCTCTGCATTAATATTCCTGTAGGAGAATGCCTAGAAGGTAAAATAACCAAAATGCAATCCAGCTTTGGATCAATATGATCCACGTGCCCTTCATGTACTTTCTTTTCTACCAAGGCCAATTCTTTCTCAGCTTCAGGTGATAATTCTCTTGGACTATTTAAGTCCTTGTCACCTTCTAAGGTTTTGAACAAATTATGCAGTTCATCATTTTTTACCCCAACAATAGTTTGTAGATGAGAAATATCTCCAAATAATCTTTGAAAGTCATTATGACTATGAGACATGTCGGCTCCTGGCAGTACCAATCTGCTTCAGAGAAAATATGGGCATTGAGGAAACTGCATATGGAGTTAACTTTCATTGTGGCAAAGTTAGCCACTGGACAACAAAGTATCCTTGAATCAACTGCTGACAAAATGGACAGACAGGACATGAAACAAAGGACTTCTGATTCTTGCCAAAACAAGTGTGGTTATGGCTTTATCAAAAGGCATCTTCTGAGGCCAGGACAATATGGCACCATCCCTGAAGTGGCCTTCGCAATTCAGAAAAGGTACAGTGCCCTTCTCTTCGAAGGCAGCTGAACAGGCAGTGGGCCGATGGCTTCTGATGTGCAACGGAACAGCAGCTGAAACAGTTATTCTTGAAGAGTAACTAAGCTCACGCCTCTCAATAGTAGACTGGTATTTGATAGAGAGATGTGGAGAATAACGGGATACTGAGATGAAGCCATATGTACACAGCCAAGAAGAATGGACAGCTGAATTCAAAAACCATCAACAATTTCCAGAATTTAAAATCCTGAATCATGACATGACACTAGTGGAATTCAGGTGTTTCTGGTACATGGACTACTTTCACCCAATGTGTGGTTGAACTGTTGACCTTGTGTACATCCTACTTCACAAATGAGTCTGTCAGATACGCTAAGCCTATAGGCTGAAGATGATGCCCCAGCACTGTGGAGAAACCTCAGGTAACTGTCCAGGCAGCTGGCTATTTCTGTCAACTCACAAATTTTTTGGAAGTTGCTTGCATGCACTTCCTGTTTTTATTTTTGTTATCTAATATTATTTCCTTCTTGGGTCTCTGAGGGAGTTGAAGATTAGTTAGTTATAGTTGCAGATTGGTTAGTTATAGTTGAAGGTTAGTTAGTTATAGTTGAAGATTAATTAGGATAGAAAGTGAATTAGATATATTTTGGACTTAACAAAATAGGATAGATAATGAAATTATTTTCTCTGAATTTGTCAAATACAAATAGAGTAGACATTGTTTAGACATTTATTACTTGTATATATTGTATATAGTTATTGTACTTTTGTATATAGTTTTTCTTTTGTTAGTTATAACCTTTTTCTTTTTATTAAAATAGAAAAGGGGAAATATGGTGGTATTTTACTTGTACTGAAATGTGATTTTAATTGTATGTTAATAAATAAAGTTGCCTGCTGTGGGATGTATGGCAAATGTGTTGCTAATTAATCAATAAAACACTGATTGGCCGTTGGCTAGGCAGGAAGTATAGGCGGGGCAAGGAGAAGAATAAAGCTGGGAAGTGGAAGGCTGAGTCAGAGAGACACTGCCAGCTGCCACGATGACAAACAGCATGGGAAGATACCGGTAAGCCACGAGCCATGTGGCAAGGTATAGATTAATGGAAATGGATTAATTTAAGCTATAAGAACAGTTAGCAAGAAGCCTGCCACGGCCATACAGTTTGAAAGCAACATAAGTCTCTGTGTTTACTTGGTCGGGTCTGAGAGGCTGTGGGACTGGCAGGTGAAAGAGATTTGCCCTGACTGTGGGCCAGGCAGGAAAACTCCAGCTACAGTTGCCCAGGGGTCAGAGCTATTAGAGCCATAGCAAGAGTGTGGCGGTGGTGGCGCATGCCTTTAATCCCAGCACTTGGTAGACAAAGCTAGGTAGATCTCTGTGTGTAAAAAGATATAGCCAGCATTAGAGACACATGCCTTTAATCTCAATATCAACCATAGAAGACCTGGAAGTCTTTACAGACAGGCAGTGACGAGGCATGGGTTTACAACCAATGAGAAGGCAGAACTGAAAGTCTTTATAAAGACAAACACACAGGAAGTAGCTCCCTTCCGGACAGCTCTCTTGGCTGAAGCAGGAAGGGTAAGGCTCTTAGTTCTGACCTCTTGGCTTTCGTCTCTGAATCGGCTCTGTGTTTCTTATTTAATAAGATGGTTGGTTACATCTACATACTATCACCAAAAAATAGCAGGAATGAACAATCACTGGTAATTAATATCCCTTTATATCAATGGACTTAATTCACCTATAAAAAGACACAGGCAAACAGAATGGATACCAAAGCAGGACCCATTTTTCTGATGCATACAGAAAACACACCTCAAATTAAAAAATAGACACTACTTAAGAATAAAAGGCTGGGAAAAGTCTTTCCAATCAAATGGTCTTAAGAAGCAAGCAGGTGGCCGGGCGGTGGTGGCGCACGCCTTTAATCCCAGCACTCGGGAGGCAGAGCCAGGCGGATCTTTGTGAGTTTGAGGCCAGCCTGGGCTACCAAGTGAGTTCCAGGAGAGGCGCAAAGCTACACAGGGAAACCCTGTCTCAAAAAACCAAACCAAAAAAAAAAAAAAAAAGAAGCAAGCAGGTATAGCCATCCTAATATCCAGGAAAATAGACTTCAAACTAAAATCAATCAAAAGAGATCAAGAATGGCATTACATACTTATCACAGGAAAGATCCACCAAGATGAAGTTTCAATTGTGAACATTTATGCCCCTAACACAAGAGTACCCACATATGTAAAAGAAACATTACTAAAGCTTAAACCACATATAAAACCCCACACATTAATAGTGGGAGACTTCAACACCCCACTCTCACCATGGGACAAATCTGCCAGATTGAAACTTAACAGAGAAATAAAGGACTTAACTGATGTTAGGACTCAAATGGACTTAATTGATATCTATAGAACATTCCATCCTAACAAAAAAGAATATATCTTCTTCTCAGCACCCCATGAAACCTTCTCTAAAATCAACCACATACTTGGCCACAAAGCAAATCTCAACAGATACAGAACAATTAGAATAATGTACTGTGTTCTATCAGACCACCATGGTTTAAAGTTAGACTTCAACAACAAGAAAAACTACAGAAAACCTACAATCTCATGGAAACTGAATAATGCTCAACTGAATCACCAATGGGTTAAGGAAGAAATAAAGAGAAAAATTAAAGACTTCCTAGAGATCAATGAAAATGAATATACCATACCCAAACTTATGGGACACTATGAAAGCAGTGCTAAGAGGGAAATTCATAGCACTAAATGCCCACATAAAGAAGTTGGAGAAATCTCACACTAGTGACTTAACAGCACACCGGAAAGCTCTAGAACAAGAAGAAACAAAGTCACCAAGAAGAATAGATGCCAGGAAATAATCAAATTGAGAGCTGAAATCAATAAAATAGAAACAAAGAGAACAATACAAAAAATTAATGAAACAAAGAGTTGGTTCTTTGAGAAAATCAGCAAGAGAGACAAGCCCTTATCCAAACTAACCAAAAGGCAGAGAGAGAGCATCCAAATTAACAAAATCAGAAATGAAAAGGGAGATATAACAAGTGACACCGAGGCAATCCAGAAAATCATCAGTCATACTTCAAAAACCTCTACTCCACAAAACTGGAAAATCTAAAAGAAATGGATAATTTTCTGAATAGGTACCACATACCAAAGTTAAATCAAGACCAGATAAACTATTTTGTTTTTGTTTTTGTTTTTGTTTTTTTTTTCGAGACAGGGTTTCTCTGTGTAGTTTGCGCCTTTTCCTGGAACTCACTTGGTAGCCCAGGCTGGCCTCGAACTCACAGAGATCCACCTGGCTCTGCCTCCCGAGTGCTGGGATTAAAGGCGTGCGCCACCACCGCCCGGCCAAGACCAGATAAACTATTTAAATAGTCCAATAACCCCTAAGATAATAGAATCAGTCATTAAAAGTCTCCCAACCGACAGCCTGAACTGACCTACTCTGGTGATGGAATGGCCAAACACCCTAATTGTCGTGCTAGAAACCTCATCCAACTACTGAGGGATCTGGATACAGAGAGCCATGACTAGGCCCCAGGTGGATCTCTGGGAGTTCAATTAGCGAGAATGAGGAGGGCTTATATGAGCGAGAATTGTTGAGACCAAGGTTGGATAAAGCACAGGGACAAATAGCCAAACGAACAGAAACACATGAAATATGAACCAATGGCTGAGGGGTCACCAACTGGATCAGGCCCTCTGAGTGGGTGAGACAGTTGATTGGCCTGATCTGTTTGGGAGGCATCCAGGCAGTGGGACCGGGTCCTGTGCTCATTGTATGAGTCGGCTGTTTGAAACCTGGGGCCTATGCAGGGTCGCTTGGCTCGGCCTGGGAGGAGGGGACTGGACCTACCTGGACTGAGTCTACCAGGTTGATCTCAGTCTGCGGGGAAGGCTTTGCCCTGGAGGAGGTGGGAATGGGGGATGGGCTGGGGGGAAGGCGAGGGGGGCGAGAGGGGGGAGAACAAGGGAATCCGTGGCTGATATGTAGAACTGAATTGTATTGCAAAATAAAAATTGAAAAAAAAATGGTTTACAAAGTAAAAAAAAAAAAGTCTCCCAACCCCCCAAAAAAAACAAAACAAAAAAAATAACAACAACAACAACAACAAAAAAAACCCAGGACCAGATGGTTTCAGCAAAAAATTCTACCAGATCTTCAAAGAAGAGTTAATATCAATACTCTTCAAATTGTTCCACACAATAGAAACAGAAGGAACATTACCAAACTCCTTCTGTGAGGCTACAATTACCCTTATTCCAAAGCCAAACAAAGATGCAACAAACAAAGAGA
Source organism: Peromyscus eremicus (assembly GCF_949786415.1). Lineage (NCBI taxonomy): Eukaryota > Metazoa > Chordata > Mammalia > Rodentia > Cricetidae > Peromyscus > Peromyscus eremicus. The sequence continues at coordinate 75,890,264 of NC_081428.1, read as the reverse complement.
ACTACAGACCAATCTCCCTCATGAACATCGATGCAAAAATACTCAATAAAATACTGGCAAACAGACTCCAAGAACACATCAAAACAATTATCCACCATGATCAGGTAGGCTTCATCCCAGGGATGCAAGGGTGGTTCAACATACGAAAGTCCATCCATGTAATACACCATATAAACAAAGTGAAGGAAAAAAAAACACATGATCATCTCACTAGATGCAGAAAAGGCATTTGACAAAATCCAACACCCCTTCATGATAAAGGTCTTGGAGAGATCAGGAATACAGGGAACTTACCTAAACATAATAAAGGCAATTTACAGAAAGCCAACAGCCAACATCAAATTAAATGGAGAGAAACTCTAAGCAATTCCACTAAAATCAGGAACAAGACAAGGCTGTCTGCTCTCCCCATACTTATTTAATACAGTACTTGAAGTTCTAGCCAGAGCAATAAGTCAACAAAAGGAGATAAAGGGGATACAAATTGGAAAGGAAGAAGTCAAGCTTTTCATATTTGCAGATGACATGATAGTGTACATGAGTGACCCCAAAAATTCAACCAAGGAACTCATGCAGCTTATAAACACCTTCAGCAACATAGCAGGATACAAGATTAACTCAAAAAAAAAAAATCAGTAGCCCTCCTATATACAATTGACAAACAGGCTGAGGAGGAAATCAGAGATACACCACTTTTTACAATAGCCACAAATGATATAAAATACCTTGGGGTAACTCTAACTAAGCAAGTGAAGGACCTCTATGATAAGGACTTTAAGTCCCTGGAAAAAGAAATTGAAGAAGATGTCAGAAAATGTAAAGCTCTCCCATGCTCATGGATAGGCAGGATTAACATAGTAAAAGTGGCAATCTTACCAAGGCAATCTACAGATTCAATGCAATCCCCATCAAAATACCAACACGATTCTTCACCACAGACCTGGAAAGAATAATACTCAACTTCATATGGAAAAACAAAAAACCCAGGATAGCCAAAAGAATCCTGTACAATAAAACAACCTCTGGAGGCATCACGATCCCTGACTTCAAGCTCTACTATAAAGCTACAGTAATAAAACCAGCTTGCTACTAGCATCAAAACTGACATGTGGACCAATGGAATCAAATTGAAGACCCTGACATTAATCCACACACCTATGAACATATAATTTTTGACAAAGAAGCCAAAACTGTACCATGGATAAAAGAAAGCATCTTTAACAAATGGTGCTGGCATAACTGGATGTCAACATGTAGAAGGCTGCAAATAAATCTATGTCTGTCACTGTGCATAAAACTTAAGTCTAAGTAGATCAAAGACCTCAACATAAATCCAGTTACTCTGAACCTGATAGAAGAGAAAGTAGGAAATAGTCTTGAATACATTGGCACTAGAGATTACTTCCTAAATATAACACCAGTAGCACAGACACTGAGAGAATCAATTAATAAATGGGACCTCTTAAAACTGAGAAGCTTTTGTAGAGCAAAGGACACCGTCAACAAGACAAAGTGACAGCCTACAGAATGAGAAAAGATCTTCACTAACCCCACATCTGACAGAGGGCTGATATCCAGAATATATAAAGAACTCAAGGAATTAGACATCAAAATGCCCAACAGTCCAATTAAGAAATGGGCTGTAGAGTTAAACAGAGAATTCTCAATAGAGAAAGCTCAAATGGCTGAAAGACATTTAAGGAATTGCTCAACATCCCTAATCATCAGGGAAATGCATATCAAAACATCTCTGAGATACCACCTTACATGTGTTGGAATAGCTAAGATCAAAATCACTGAAGAAAGCTTATGCTGGAGAGGCTGTTGAGCAAGGGGAACTCTCCTCCACTATTGGTGGGAATCCAAGCTTGTACAGCCACTTTGGAAATCAATATGGTGCTTTCTTAGAAAATTGGGAATAAATCTCCCCCAAGACCCAGCTATACCACTCCTGGGCATATACCCAAGGAATGCTTAATCATACCACAAGGGCACATGCTCAGCTATGTTCATAGCATCATTATTTGTAATAGCCAGAACCTGGAAACAACCTAGATATCCCTCAACTGAAGAATGGATAAATAAAATGTGGTACATATACACAACAGAGTACTAAAAATAATGACATCATGAGGTTTGCATGTAAATGGATGGATCTAGAAAGAAATCATCTTGAGTGAGGTAACCCAGACTCAGAAAGACAAACATGGTATGTACTCACTCATAGGTGGATACTAGATGTAAAACAAAGGATGACTAGACTGCTACTCAACTCCAGGGAGGCTACATAGTAAAGATGACCCTAAGAAAGACACAGGGATCCCCAAATGACAGAGAAATGGATGAGGTCTACTTGAGCGAACTGGATGTGGGGGAGGGGGTAATGAAGTGCAAGGGTCGAGGGAAGAGAGCTTAGGGGAGCAGGATATCCCAGATGGATCAAGAACAGAGAGGGAGAACCAGCAAAGAGAGACCATGATAAATGAAGACCCCATGGGAATAGGAAGAAGCAAAGTGCTAGAGAGGACCCCAGAAATCCACAAAGATACCTCCACAATAGACTACTGGCAATGGTCGAGAGAAAGTCGGAACTGACTTACTCTGGTGATCAGATGGCCAAACATCCTAACTGTCATGGTAGAATTCTCATCCAGTGAGTGATGGAAGCGGATGCAGAGACCCATGGCCAGGCCCCTGGTGGAGTTCTGGGAGTCCAGTTGGTGAGAGGGAGGAGGGATTATATGAGCGAGAGATGTTGAGACCATGATTGGAAAAAGCACAGGGACAAATAGTCAAACTAATGGAAACACATGAACTATGAACCAATAGCCGAGGAGCCCCCATGGAACTGGATCAGGCCCTCTGGATAAGTGAAGCAGTTGATTAGCTTGAAGTGTTTGGCAGGCCCCCAGGCAGTGGGACTGGGACCTGTCCTTAGTCCACGAGCTGGCTTTTTGGAGCCTGGGGCCTATGCTGGGACACTTTGCTCAGCCTGGGTGAAGGGAGGAGGGGACTGGACCCACCTGGACTGAATTTACCAGGCTGAGCTAAATCCCCAGGGAGTCCTTGCCCTGGAGGAGATGGGAATGGGGGGTGGGGAGGATTGGGGTGTGTGGGAGGAGGGAGGACAGGGAAATCCATGGATGATATATAAAATTAAATTAAATTATAAAAAAAGAAAAAAAGAAATTTCAAACACACACAAAAAAAGACTGCAAGTCTTTCTCCACTTGTATTTAGTAAAACAAATGAAGTCTGCTCGAGAAAATCCAGGTATGTTCACATGGGCACCCCATATACATGGTGCACAGACTTACCTGCAGGCTAAGCACTCATGCACATAAAACTTTAAAAAATTGATGTTTGGGCTGAAGAGATGTCTCAATAATTAAAAACACTTACTGCTTTTATAGAGGTCCCAACTTCAGTTTCTAGTACCCACATCAGGCAGGTCACAACTCCCTGACACTTCAGTTCTGGGAGATCTCTTGCTCTGTAGCCTCTTTGAAAAGCTGCATTCATGTGGTACCTATAAACTCATGTAGACACACATATACCCATAAATAAAAATAATAAATCATTTTAAAACCAGATGATATATGTGCCTTTAATCTCAGTAGTCAAGAGGTAGAGGCAGGAAGATATCTGTGCATAGACCAGCCTAGTCTATATATTAAGTTCCAGACCAGCCAGGAATTTGTAATGAGACCTTATCTCAACAAACAAACCAACCAACCAACAAACAAAAAACCCAAACAACACTAGGATATATAAATATGGGTAGGGTGGCACTACATTAATGACTTATAATGAGTCACAGGGCTTATGTTCCACTTGCTTTTGGACTTTTCATTCAGATCACTAGCTTATTCCCATTCTCTGAAGTGCTTTCTCATTATTAGTAAATGTCTCTATTTCTATTTTAAACCATTTGTCTCTAGTTCAGTTCTTTTCTCTGGGACACAAAAGCTTGAAATCTTCAGCGAGGGACATGAGACTCAGTCCCATGCTTCTAACACATTCACTTTCCTGGCCCATCTGGGCTTTGCACATGTTAGTAGTGAATCATTCTTTATCTGTGCTACATCTTCAGAACTTATTTACTGAGACATAGTATTGTTATGTAGGCCAGGCTGGCCTTGATTAGATATCAAATTGATGAGGTGTGTACTTATGATTGCTAATTTTGATTGCTAATTTGCCTTTATTTGCAATCAACTAAAATTGAAGTCACTGGGTACTCATGATTTTTTAATATGATTTTTTATATTTATATATCTTAATATTTCTTAAAATATGATTTTCTTAGTCATATTATTTGAAGCAGTAAGATGATGTAAATGTAGGCAGCACTTTCTGGTGGTAGCCCAGATGAAAAGGCATGGGAGAAGGAAGCTTTTCTTTTTTCCTGCTTGCCTTCATTCTCACAGTTAAGTTCATGTATCCTATTACTGCTTCATTTTATTTTATTTTATTTTATTTTTTTCGTTTTTTGAGACAGGGTTTCTCCATGTAGTTTTGGTGCCTGTCCTGGATCTCACTCTATAGACCAGGCTGGCCTTGAACTCATAGAGATCTGCCGGGCTCTGCCTCTTGAGTGCTGGGGTTAAAGGCATGTGCCACCACTGCCTGGCATTTTATTTTATTTTTTAATTTTTGCTATAGTGAGAACCAGCTTATTCAAGTTCCAATGTAGACTGAAGATCATTAGCTCACTGAAACTAATAAGGACTAATAAGACATCTAGCTTTGTGAAGTGAACAACTAACTACCTTGGCTTCTCCAGTGTGAGACAGCCATTGTTGGACTACTTGGACCATATCCTATAAGCCAATCTAATAAATTCCTCCCACCACAAGTATATTGATTCTATCAGTTCTGTACCTTTAGAAAACCTTCATGTCCCTGCCTTGAGCTTCTGTCCTTATTTCCCTCAATGGTAGAATGTTGAGGGAAAGCCTAAATAAAGGCTTTCTTTACCAAGTTGCTTTTGTTCATAGTGTTTTATTATAACTACAAAGAAGCAAACTAGAACAGAAATGGGACCAGTGTCTGGGATCTCGCTGTGGTGGATTTAGCTATGTGGTTTGGGTGGAAAGTTATTGAGTGTTTTGGAGCTCTGGGCTGGAAAAGCCATTGGTTGAGTGTTCAGAGCTTAATGAACTGTTGTGGGAACTTAGAAGACAATGCTGAGAGAAATTCAGATAATGTAGGCCTGGCCTGTGAAATTTCAGAGTAAAATTTGAGAGTCTCTTAAAGACTCTCTTGGGGTCATTTATATGATACAGTTGAATTAACCTGTGAAAGTGAAACCTTTAATTTACTGGGACAAGCAATACTGATAAGCTGGATCTGATTACTATTAACTGCATGACTGAGTCAGTACTAAGATGTCTTGAAATCTCCTCTGCCAATGCCATTAATCCAAAACTCTCCAATTTAGCCTCAGGTAGACTTTTAAAGACAAGGGCAAAAAGCAGCCATATTCTTTCCCAAATCATCACAAGTGAGCTACTTACTAACATTCTTTCCCTATGAATGCTCTTGAACTGGGCCCTCACAGTTCAAATTGCCCTCAGCACTGTCTTCCATGCTCCTACTAGGATGGTCCATTAAGCCACACTTAAAAGGTCCAACTGCCTTTCTAGTCCAATGTACAGTGACTTCCATATTCCCCTGAGAAGTAGCATAGACATGTCTTTCACAAGAATTCCACACTCCTAGTACCAACTTCTGTCTTAGTCACTATACTATGGCTGTGAAGAGACATCATTAATATGGCAACTCTTATAAGATAAAACATTTAATTGGGGGCTTGATTACAGTTTCAGAGGTTTAGTCCTTTATCATCATGGTAGGGGCCATGACAGCATTTAAGCAAGGGCTGGATCAGGAGCTGAGAGTTCCATCCTGATCTATGGAGAGAGGAAAAGAACTAGCTAGATACAGAGGGAGACAGAGATAGATAGATAGATAGAGAGAGAGAGAGAGAGAGAGGGGAGAGACTTGACCCTTGACCTGCTATGTGTTTTGGAAACATCAACAAAAGTGCTACATTTCTTCCAACAAGGCCATACCTATTCCAACAGGACTATGTTTCCTAATTGTTTTAATCCTTCTCAAATAGTGCCATTCCCTGATGACTAAACATTCAAATGCAGGAGCCCATATGAGCCATTCCCATTCCAATCACCATAAGTAATGAACTGGGGACAGAGAAAGATCTCTCAAGGAAGGAGAAAGAGAATACATTGTTATTGAGAAACATGGGGGAGACTGAGTGGGACTACTATATGGGGAGGTGGATGGAGAAGAGGTGTAAGGGGTCAAATATTTGGTTTGGGAGTATAACTAACACTCAGGACCATTTAGGGACCATATGGAAATCTGATACTGTAGAAGTGTCCTAAAATATATACATGTGTGCTTAGACTCTAAATGGAGTCACCAAATAACAGGGAAGACAATAATCCAACCACCATGTGAAACCTCTATTACCTGGAATGGGTTACTTCTTGTTAAGTCATTGGCTAAAGGGGTTCCAGTGGAAACCCCCTAATACCACAGGCTATTTCTAAGGCCATTGGTTCTTCTCTACAAGCTGACGATAAGGCTATATTGTTGAAATATGTGACACTTACATATTTAATTAAACATGGAGAAATTGAGCCTGTTGTTTAACTAGCGGTTTCAACCATACTGAGTAGGGCGTGTGGTACTAGAAGTTACTCTACCAGAGTATAAGGGTAATCATCAACCTCGTTGTTAACCATGCAACCTGTAAGTAAATTTGTTGTGACTCTGTGGGTTTGGTATCGAAATGTGAGTTCTGCAACTCTGGGGAAAGTTGTCCTGATTACTTGGGGAGTCAGGCAACACCTTGAGCTGCTTAGGATAGCTCTAACTGCTGGAGCTGCAAAGAGACAGTTCAGCCCTGGAGGGGAAGTTTTTCTGACTGCTTGGGAGAGTCAGGCCTGGAACTGCTTCAGCAGGGAAGGGTATCCTGGCTCCAGGAAAGTCAGGCCTGGAGCTGCCAGGACAGCTCTGCAGGGAAGGGTATCCTGAGTGTTCAGGAGAGTACCTGGTGTGATGGGGGATGGTCTCATTGCAGGATATTATAATCCTGCTCCTTTCCTGGAAAGCTGCTACAGTTGAGCTTTGCTCAGCCCCCACTAAGGGAGCTTCCTAGCAGAGATCTGCTTCTGTGGCCTAAGAAATTGCAGAAATGTAGCAATCTCCTCTGGCTCTGGAGAAAAGTGTTACTTTTTCAGCTCTTTCAGCTCTCTCTTGCTCTGTCCACTGAGGGATGTCTCAGCAAGGATTTTTCTCTATGCCAGTGGATGAAGATCTTCACACCCAAAACTCTTTTGAGAAAGATTTATTTGGGAAGGAGGAGTCCAGGAGAGTAGCTACCTCTGCCAGAGTGGAGAGAACAGCCCTTTTTAACTGACCAGGCAGGGCAGTTTATATAGGATGTCTTGGGAGTGGAGTAAACCAGGAGTTGACTTGGGGCCCAGGGTTCTACTGTCCTGCTCTGTGATTGGTTGGTTTCACAAGTCAGTTGGCCAGGGGCAGAGATGGCTCTGATTTGAGCCAAACTGTGTTTCTTTCACTGACCCTATCTGAGCCATCTTTTCCTAGTTCTGGGCTCCAGGGCCAGGGTGGGTTTCTTTAGCTAGCCCCCTTTCCCTATACAACCTACAACAGTGACCTGCCTGCAAGATATGCTGGTATAATAGTGGCACAAACATCGTGGGAGTAATCGACCACTCTCTGATTGGATTTAAGGCCCCCTCCATGAGATGGAACCTATGACTGAGACTTCTAGGTTTGTCAAGAACTTGAGATTGGATAGGCCATGGGTTGACAGGACAACCAAATACTATTATTATGCTAAAATCACAGTGCAATCAATGACTGCTAATGACACAGATAAGTGCCTCACTCAGCCATCATCAGAGAAATTCCTTCTTGCAGTAGATGAGAACTATCATAGAGACTCACACTGGATAATATGTAGCAAGTGAGAGACTTTCGAGGGCTCAGTCCTTAGTGGAATGTCTTTATCAAGTCCCTTCCCTTGAGGCTCGGGGATTTATGCATAGGAGGAGGCAAAAAGATTGTAAGAACCAAGTTTGAAGAGTGACTTCAAGGATACAATCTCTTCTATTCACACACAGGAGTGATATACATATGAACTCACAGAGACTGTGGCAACATACACATATCCTGGACAGATTCAAGTTAGATAGACCCAAGCTCTGAGAGGGGAAAATGGACATGGATTCCCACCCTTAACCAAGAAGCTACCTGTAATGGATACCTACTGGCAAAAAAAAGTATTTGTTTTTTCCAATGAAGTCTCAGTGGGTATATTAAATACACTTCAGCGTGAATCAATGCCTAGAAGTAGTTTACCAACACAAATCAAACCTAACGCTATGTTTGTAGATTTTTTCTTTGTCTCATATTGCTTTGTTTGGGAGTTTTTTTTCTTATTGAACTTTTGCTTGTATATTTTAGTTTTTGTTTTTGTGGGGGTATTTTTTGTGTGTTTCTTTTATTTTGTTTGTTAGTATTTATTTGTTTGATTTTTTTTTTTCTAGATAGGGTTTCTCTGTGTAAGAGCTCTGGTTGTCCTGGAACTCACTATATAGATCAGGATGGCCTCAAACTCAGAGATCCACCTGCCTCTGCCTCCCAAGTGCTGGGGTTAAAGGCATGTGCCACCACTGCCTGGCTTTGATTTATTTTTTTTTTTTAATTAATTTTTTTTTTTGAGACAAGGTTTCTCTATGCAGCTCTGTCCCGGAACTCACTCTGTAGATCAAGCTGGCCTTGAAAAGTTGGCTTGTTAGTACTATAATATTTTTGTCAGTATTGCTCCAGTCGATATATATTGCAGGCAGGTCGTTATTGTAGGTTGCAGGGTTCATAACTGGGTGAGATCGATAATTACTTTTATTCTCTGGTACCCTTTCTGGTACCTTCCACCACTGTTAATGCTAGTATACATGAAACATCTAGTTGAGCAATAACTGGATTTTTCCATGTTTAATTAATTACATAAATATGAGATATCTTCAGCAATAGGGTTTTACTGTCAGGTTGTCAAGGGTAACCAATAGCATTGTGAGTAGCCTATAATATTTACCTATGTAGAGTATCTATTGTACCTGACTTTGGATATTTTAAAGAGACTTTTAGATTATGGAATTTTTGAAGACTGGACTTTTAAAGTTGTCCTATATTTTATTTTATGGTATATGGCATCTTGGGGACAAACAAGAAAGGAAAATTATGGTTTAACAAGGATGTTTGTCAAGTTGTCAAGGAGTGGACTTGTGTTGGCTAATCTTGGTTGTCAAATTGATACAAATGGGAAGAAGTAATCTCAGTTTAAGAATAGGCCTAAACCGGGCGGTGGTGGCACACGCCTTTAATCCCAGCACTTGGCACTCGGGAGGTAGAGGCAGGCAGATCTTTGTGAGTTTGAGGCCAGCCTGGTCTACAGAGCGAGATCCAGGAAAGGCACAAAGCTACACAGAGAAACCCTGTATTGAAAAACCAAAACCAAACCAAACCACACCAAACCAAACCAAACCAAACAACAACAAAAAAAAGAATTGGCCTAATTCAGATTGGCCTATGAACATGTCTGTGGGGCATTTTCTTAACTACTATTTGATGTAGGAGTACCCAGCTTGGTATAGGTAGTACCATCCTTAGGTAAGTGGGCCTGAGCTTATAAATAAGGTAGGTGAACATAAGCTTGGAAGCCAGTAAGCAGTGTTTCTGTTTCTTTCTGCTTCAAGCTCCTGCCTTGAGTTTCTGCCCTGGCTTCCCTTAAAGATGGACTATAACATAAACTAAAATGCCTAAGATGCTCCCTAAGTTGCTTTTGGTTATGATGTTATCAGAGCAACACTACAGCCTAAGTGTAACATTGCAGGCCTGCACTAGAGCATGAGTCTAACTCTTTGGAATTTTTTTTTTTTTAAACAGTTGTCAACACCCTTGTTTGATGTTGGTTCTTAAAACGTTTGGTGTGATGTAACTGCTACCGTTTGTCTAGAAATTATTTCAATATTTAATACAAAGATTCATTGGGGGGTTTCCCCTTGAACACACTAAAGAGAAAGTATTGGAGATGACAAATCTTTAAAAAGGCTTTTTAAGCTCTTGCGAAGGGCCGTCTTCGTCTCCTAACCCCTCCCGAAGTTTTTCTTTGGCTTTTATTGTAGAATCAAGCGTCCCAGTGATCAGCAGGGGCCCATTTTTCCCCCCACGGGGTCCTCTGTGACGCAGCCCGGAGCGCTGACGGAAGTGACGCGTGACGTCCTGCGTGCGGCGGCTGCGTCTGGTAGCAGGAGAAGATGGCGGTTTCCACAGGTCGGTTCCCGTCCCGGTCCGCCCCGCTGTCGCTGCTGGCTGGGCGGCCGCGCGGGGCTGCGGGTGCGCAGTGTGGAGGGCCACGCGAGGCGCGGGGGGTAGGGCAGGCGGCGGGGAGGTCGGGCCGCGCGTGTGCGAGCCTGCGGTGACGGCGAGCCTGCGCGCCCACTGCCCGCGGGGCCCTGCGGGAGCACCGGCACACCAGGCCGCCGCAGCCGCGCTGGGGGAGGAATGTGCTGGGGCGGCCCCGCCTGGCGGCTGTCACTGCCCATCAGCGAGGCCCGGGCGGAGAGGCTTCCTGGATGGCGCTGGGGGGGTCTCGGCTGGGATCCCACCTGACACGTGCGGGAGGACAGGACGCACAGGGAGGACGGCTGCTGTTTGGAATAAGGGAGCGATGGTTTCACTTAGTTGGCCAGATGCGTGCCATGTTTTTTATTAAAGTGAAAAACTACAGTACACTGCGGAAGACGAAAGCTAATTGCACAACAGTTAGAACTTAGATTAAGGGTTCCATTGCTGTTTACCGTGTTCGGTTTCCTATTAGCAGAGACTTGGAATTTAAGTGTTGATGGGATTTAGAAATTTAATGACTTAAAAAATGTTAACTTAAAACAGGTTTTTAAGTGTGGAGTTTCAGCATTTAAAAATGATGGTTCATAAGATTTATTTTTTCTAGTTTTTATTGAATCTAGGTTGTAGAAATGGAAGAGGTTGAGTGGATATTGTGATTGTTACATTTCAAGGTAATACCTTCATATACATTTTTCATATTGATTAAGTCTTATCTTCATGTGTATGAGTGTTATAGACAGTAAAATATTTAGCAGTTTGACCTCAGGGAAATACACAGTTTGTGGGTTTTTTTTTTTGTTTTTTTTTTTTTTTTGTTAGAGCTAAGACCAAGGATTATTTTTAAAGTGACATTTTAATGTTATAACTCTTATTTCTTTACTTGTTATTTGAAATCTATGTTCTTATGACTGGGACCATGGTTTTTAAGAGTTGTGCTCAGTACTTTAAAATTTAAGTAATAAAATGGTGCATTGTAATATGAAAAATGTCTATTTGTGATTGCATCTGTTTATTGAAACACGATAACGCTACTCTTATGAAGGAATGTTCATTATCTTGAAAAGACCAGCAATTAGATAATATGAGTGGCACATACTTTTTGTTAAACTGTTTTGTTCTTGGAAACTGAATGTATACTATAAATAAGCTTTGATGGATTATTTGTGTCTTTATTGTGTATTAGATACCTGTATCCTGTTTGTTATTTTCACTGATTTTTAGATCAATGAAATGGGAAACCTTTGGTATAATTAAAATACATTTTAGAAAATTGAGCTTACTTATTTATTTTTTTGAGTTAGGGTCTTATGTAGCCACGCTGGTCTTGGGCTGTAACTGGAAAAAAGTTTGGAGGAAAATGATTCAAATTAGACAGAGAATTTCTGTTGAGAAAATTGAGAAACCAAAGAAGTAAAAGCTTATACATAACTGGTTAGGAATAGAAGCAAGAGTATAATCTAGTACTCTCTCCATAATGAATACTCCATAATGAATAATGAATACTTTGGAGTATTCCTCAAAGGATGACCTTTATTCTGTTTTAGTCTAGTGACTTTCATATATTCCTTCCTAGATGAATTCTTCTTTTACACACTTAGTTCCTTCTCATGTAGAAGTGGGTCTACAGTTTCCTCCTTTCCCCGTGAGTCAAGAGGATTTCATAGAACTTAGCTTAAACATTACTCAAGGGAAAGGATGTTTATTAATATATAGTATCTGTAAAATTTCATTTGATTCAGTTATTGTAATTTACTGTGTAAAAAAAGAAAGTTCTGTGTGCTCTGTGATAGTGTATACCTATAATCCCAGCACTGAGGTAGAGGGAGTATGAGTTCCTGATGAGTCTGGGCTGCATAATGCATTCAGGGTTAGCCTGAGCTAGATAGTAAAGTCTGCCTTAAAAGGAAACAAAAACTAAACACCCTTCTGTAATAGTTCTTGATTTATAGAAAAATTGTGATGATGGTGAGGTGTGCATATCTCACGTTCAGTTCTCTCCCTTTGATAGCTTAGTGTAACACGTTTGTCAAAATTAATGACCTAATACATCAACATGTTTATTGTTAAGTCCATACCATATTCATATTTTCAATTTTTACTTAAGGTCCCCTTTTGGTATCAAGTACCTAATTTAGGTACCACATTACATTATAACATGAAATATTAAAAAAAATCCCTTAGATTGTGTTAGTATTGTGATGGGACTGTAGTTTCCTTGAATGAAGATGTGTGGGAAACTTGGGGGAGGGGGAATGAAAATTTTAACTTTATGTAGGTCGGTGTAAGGAGGGATAGGAAACAACCAAAGAAAAATAATTACCCTTTTCAGAAGTAGTAAGAGTTGTATATACTAAAAAGACTAATGTGGCAGTATTCTGATTTCCCTACTTCTCTAGACTACTATGTTCTTTAGCCATGGCACTTAATCACTCATTCTTGTTTTCCTAATGTATATATGCCAATGCTCACAAGTAGTACTGGAAGAGAATGACTTGAGCCTCAGAACTAAATGGTGGAAGAGTTGAACTCCAGTGTATTTCCCTCCTGAAACACTACTGGCCTAGTAGATTTTTCTTGATGTTCTTGATATACATATGTTCTTGATAAACTCTTGATACTGTGATCAAATAATACAGCCTCATCATACAGACAATCCTTTCTGTACAGAATGGTTTGAGGAAGTAAAAATGGCAATGAAACTTGTTCAAAGCAATTAGTTAAGTGAACAAGTTATTCTGAGATCTTTGAAAATGTCAAGACATTAAAAACTCTGGTTGACTACAAATGAGGGAAGTAGTAAAATTAATAGCGTAACTTAAACATTTTAAAGACATTACAGTTCATTTTTTGATGAAACACTTGCCAAATGTAATTAGAACACCACTCCCTCTTTTCTTCTAATTACATAAGTTAGGATACAGAACAAGAAATTTCCTTTCTAAGATTTGGTGAGTAGGGGAATAGGTGAACACTTCTAAGTTGGATCATCTAGCAGTATTTTACCCTTTGTCCCCTCAGTGTTATGAACTATCTATCTCAGTTTCCTGTGTGGAAGTTTTTCAATACTATGACATAGTCCTTTGGATTTTTTAGGTACTGGGATTGAATCTAGGGCTTCTCATGTATGCGAGGCAGATACTCTACCATAGTGCTATATTTGCAGCCCTCTTTTGACTTTTTAATTGGATACAGGGTACTGCTGAGTTGCCTAAACAGGCCTTGAACTTGTGATTCTCCTGTTTAAGCCTTCCAAATAGCTGAGGTTACAGGCCTGTAGCACCAGACCTATCTGAAATCATTCTTTTCTTAAAACCAGTTTTTCCATTTGTGTGGATGAAATAACTTGGAAGGTAGAGGTAGGAGAATCAGAATCTCAAGGTCATCATTGACTACATAGTGCGTTGTTTTTTGTTGTTATTTTGTTTAGTTTGTGTGTGTGCATGCGCACGTCATGGGATACAAGAGACCCTGTTTTACAAACCAAAACAAAGGGCTGAGAAGATGCTCAGTCAGTAAAGTGTCTGCCAGGAAGCATGGGGACCTGAGTTAAGATCTTCAGAACCTACATAAAGCTGGAGGGTGCAGCTAGTGTGCATCTGTAACCCAGTGCTTGGTGTGGTGTGGGCAAGACAGGTGGATTTCTAGAGCTTATTGGCTGGCTATCCTAACCAATCAGTAAGCTCCAAGTTTCATAGGAAACACTTGTCTCAAAAAGTGAACAAGCTGTTGAGGAAGACATTTAATATTGACCTCTGGCCTGCACATATACACACATGTACTTTATGTAATGATAGCATAATATGGTAGAGGAGGTTTGGAGTAGTTGGGGTTGGTGTTACTTACACTGTGCTAACGGAAGTTTATGCAGATGGGAACTATTCCTACCAAAGTTACCTAACTATGGAAACATTCACTTAGTAATTAATTTGGGAACTCTTAAACTTCTTTAAGTAGATAGAAAACATGTTGACTAGAATAATAAGATTCATTGCTTGAGAACTAATGTAAAGTAAGCTTAAACTATATGGAAGATAGGGTGTCAGACCAGGTTTGGGAGTAGTGTATTGTTTACAGAGTTTTTGTTCATTGTGTGAGAATAAATGTTATTCTTAGTTTCAGTTGGAACCTAACAAAGTCAAGACTACAGAAGAGAAATCTTTTTATTATCTGTACTTTAAGGTCCTTAAACATGTTGAATAGTAGTTGTAATGGACAGTACATTATGGCTCTGCTATCTTCTAAGCTAAGTTTATTTTGTAGATGAGCAGTAGAACTCTAGGCATGAAATGACTTTGTTGAGATTATTTAGATGAATAATTCAACCATAAGGCCAAACTTGAGTTACTGAACACGGGATGAGTAATACATAAAATTTCTTGCTAGCTCTTTCATTGACATCATTTTGTAAATAGTCCAGCGCTAGTGTCTTGAACATAGATTCTTTAATCTGTTTTGGCATCACTGTGTTTTATGTATACTTTGATTTATTTTGTGCATATGCAGTGATGTGAGCCAGGTGTGATGGCTCATGCCTGGAATTCTACACTTGAAGCAAGAGAACTGCTGTAAATTTGAGGACAGCCTAGGCTACATAGTATTTTTCAGGTCAGGCTAGGCAACAGTGTAACTCTAAAAACATGGAAGCAGGAGGAAAATGGAAAGCTAGTGATATTACTTCATGAAGATAAAGATCTTTACCATGATAGAGATTAAAGACATTATAGATCATTAAAACTTTATCTTATATGGAGTGAAGTGATGTCTTTAAAATTTTTTAAAAAAATGGGCAGATTAGATGGCTCAGTGGTTAAGAACACTTGCTGAAGAGGACCCAGGTTTGATTCTTAGCATCCATGTAGTAGCTTCCAGTCATCAGTAACTCTTATTCTAGGTAATCCCATGTCTTCTTTTGACTTCCACAGGTACTAGACATACATGTGGTACATGTACATACATTTAAACAAAATACTTGTGCACATAAAACCTAATTTAAAAAAGGAAAATTGTTCATAGTGTCCAAATATTGTTTCACATTAGATTTTTTTGTAAGCATAAATTTGGCATTTTAGCAAAATACAAATGTAATTGTTCTCTTAAGGATGGCTATAAATTATTTTCTCTTTGAAGTTATTTTGAGGAAAGGAGGGGAAAGAAGATTATTGATAATGCTGTGAATGGTTGATACAAAGTCATTTTTATGGTGGGTCCTATATCCAATCTGATTTGTTAAGTCTTAAACCTTTCTTCTGTCATATCTGTTATTCCTAAAGTGGCCCTTTTTGGTGTGTGTGGGTGTGTTGCTGGGGATTGAACCCAAGTACTTGTGAGTGTTAGGCTCTCTGAGCTATATTATATGCTCATCCCCACCCCCCAGAACTAAACCTTTTAGAAATATTTCACTTACCCATTTTCCAAAATAGACCTTTAGAGAAGACTGTTGTCTTAGTGTTTTCTTGTTACCATGACAAAGGCAACTTACAGGAGAAGGAGTTCAGTTGGGGCTTTTATGGTTTCAAGGGGCTAGAGTTTATGACCATCATGGTACCAGATAATCAAGTGCAATGCTGGAGCAGTAGCTGAGAGCTTATATCTTACAAAGACACAGCCATGAGGCAGAGCAAGCACAGTGGTATGGTGCAAATCTTTTGAAACCTCAAAGCATTTCTCCAGTGATATATCTCCTTCAACAAGGTCATACCTAATTCCAAACTGTTTTACCAGCTATGGACCAAGTATTCATATGTGCCTTTTGGGGCATTCTCATTTAAACTGCCATATCCCACTTCCTGGCCCCCATAGGCTTGTGACCCTATTATAGTGCAAAATGCATTTTAATTCCACTTCTAAAGTCATCATAGTATTTTAGAGTCTCAACATAGTTTAAAAGTCCAAAGTCTTTTAGACTCAAGTCAATCTCTAAATTTTAGCGCCATATAAAATCTTACATTACCATTCCAAAGGGGAGGAAAGGGAGCACAGTGAGGAAATACTGGACCAAAGCAAGACCTAAAACCAGCAGGGCAAACTCCAAATCCTGTAGCTTCATGTATGGTGTCGCAGTGCTTACATGGCTCTGCCCTCCAGCTTTGCTGACTGCAACACACTTCTCTCTCCTGTGCCTGTTCCACTCCCTGTCTGCAGTTCCCCTGGGAGACATCCCATGGTTCTGGCATTTTCCCTTGAGGTCTTGAGGTCTCTAACAGAAGTCTAGGCTTCATTTTTTTACAGCTTTCACACAATGGCCTCTCAGGGCCTCCTTGGAGGACTCCCCTGCCACGTCTGGCTTCAGAGGATCTCCTTAACCACAGAGGAAGATTCCTACAACCCCTTTACTCCTGTATTCCTGTAAAGCCACAATAGCAAAGACAACAGGTGACTGCCTGCCAGGTGACTGCCTGCTTTGGGCGCCTGGCCCTACATTTTCAGAAGCTTTCCCTTGTTGTTACTTTTTAGGAACAAAAAATTCCCCAGGCCTTTTTACCAGTTGGAAGTTTATATTTCCTAATGTTCTTTTCATTATAGACTGTATATTTTTTATTTCTTTTTCCCTGCTTGCTCTTATCTTTTATGGACCTGCATAAGTGGTTACTAATAACCACGAGATAGAGTCAATATTAGGCTGTCTTGAAATCTCTGCTAAGGAAATTAATCCAATACCTTTCAATTTAGCCTCAGGCAGATTCTTAGGACAAGGGCAGAAGGCAGCCACATTCTTTGCCAAAATATCAAGAATTGTCTCTAGCCCAGTTATTTCTATTGTTCTTCCTCTGGAATCTCTTTAGCTGGGCCTCCATGGTCCACACTTCTCTCAGCATTATTGTCTTCTCAACCACCTACTAGGATGGTCTGTTAAGTCCTGCTTACAGTGGTCAGCCATTTTCCTGGTCCCAAGTCCCAAAGTCATCCCCATTTCTCTGAAAACATATCATGACTAAGCCTGTTACAGCATCAACCCACTCCCTAGTATCAGCCTCTGTGTTACCTTTCTATTTTCTGTGACAAAACACCACACCAAATGTTTAGTTTGGGACTTAGAGTTTTAGAGGGTTAGCTCACGATGGTGGAACAAAGGCTTGCTAGCTGCAGCCTCAGAGAGCTTGCATCTTAATCTGCAAGTTGGAAGCAGAGGCTTACTGGGAATATTGGAAGTGTTTTTGAAACCCACCCTCAGTGACAGACCTCCTCCAACAAGGCCACACCTAATTCTTTTCCAAACAGTTCTACCAACTGGGGACCAAATATTCAAGCATGTGAGCATATAGGGTCATTCTCATTCAAACCACAATAAATGTCAAACTACCACCATATATTTATTAGGGTAGACCAGGAAGATTGATCAATAGCTCTGCGACCCTGATATCTTAAGGGATTTTCAAATTTCGTGTGGGAGAAGCCAAGAAAGCCCCAAGTGAACACATAAAGAACGAGTAAAGAGTGATACAGTCCTGAATGAATGTGTATTATTGATATACTCAAGGCCTTGTCAGACCCATGGGAAACTGATAAACCACCCCTAAGGCCTCAGAGGGATGACAAAGTATGCCTTGGGGTGGGAATAGGAATGTTGACATTTTCTACAAATACTAGCAACTTACTTTCCTCCTCCCTGTGTTTATAACCTGAAACTTCTGGCCTCCAAAGATGAGCACCTGAGACTACTTAACTGCTCTCTCTGTGCTAATAATATAAATAAAATAATAAAAATGCTGAGGTTCCCAGTTGTGTGTGGTTGGTGCCATTCTATCAGAGTGTACATAGCCCACATAGCTTTTCTGTATGTATGTCTGTCCTTTCTTCATCCCTTTGCTACTCTAGTCAGTTTTCAGGACCAAGCCATTCAGGATACAACAGTTACTAAAAACACCATTCTTTTTTGGCCCTTACCAGATAGATCATAAAGTATCGGGGACTACGGGGGTCCAGCCCCTCGATAGTCCCCTCCCAGGGTCCGGGAAGAATCTACAACCAGCTGATAGTTAATCTTTGAAGAAAAGAAATGAATCTATGTATGTGAAATTCCTTAGTCCATACACTTTATTATTCTGTCAGTTCTCTCTCTACAAGCTTATACACTGCTCTCATTTTAAGCTCCTTTCTTGCCCAGTTTCTCTTTACATTTATCTGTCGTCCCCTCCTGGTTCTATCTTAATTCCTTCATCTAGTTCTGCCCCTTCTAGGTTCTCATCCATCTCGTTCTTTCCCATATCAGCTCCTCTTCCATCTCCTTCTCTCTCATCTCCTCTCTCATCTTGTTCTTCCCCATCTGGCTCTTCCTCATCTTCCATCTTGTTCCTCTAGTATTCTCTTCCAGCCCTTCAACCTAGTTCTTCCCCATCTCAGTTTGTTCCTCTCAAGTTTTTACCCATCTAGTTCTTCCATTCTCTTTTCTCTTCTTTGTCCCTCGTGCCCTGGAAGTCCTGGTATATATACACTTACAAGCAATAATCCCTTGGCAGTGTAAAGCCAGGCTTCCAGGATCAAATGGAGGGGTGATAAGAATCACATAGAGAGGCCATAACCATTATCATTTGCAACCCCAAAGGGAAGTGACTAATGGGGAAATGAATTAACTAAAGGCTAAATTCGGGTAATATCTAAGAAGAGGGATCTTATGTGCTCAACTGTGGTCTTAAACGTGATTAGTAGAAAATGTTAAGAATCTGTAAGTTGCTAGGTCAATGGGAGAAAATAAAACTGCCTTTTTTCCTGTGGCTCCTATCCAAGCTATCTGCCGTTTATCTGCAGGGTTGGGGAAGGTGTGTCCAATCCCTAGTGTACAGCTAGATGCCTCTGGTGATAGTTAAAGGGAGATCTGGAACTAGAGGTAAGGTTTGGGAAAGGAAGAAGTTAAGAAGGGAGGGTCCAAGCTAAATTGTGTAAAGCTATTACTTAATGTCCACCTGACCTAGGTGGTGTCTCCTTGTGGGATTTACCTTAAGTCAGGAGACTTGCATGTGGGCTGTTATCACTGTTAGTCCTTGAAAGTGGCTAAGGGAGATAACTGATTTCCAGAGAAAGCCTTTCCTGAGGCTGTTCTCCAAATACCTGAAATGTGTATGTCTAGAGAGTGATCAGTCCACACTGTTAGCCCTTCTTAGGGAAAAGTCAATTGGGAAAACTATGAAGGTACACATGATTTTCATAACAGAATACAGCTGATATATAACAAGCCAAATAACAGCAAAAGCTCCTTGGAATTTGGCTTTCTCTGGAGGAATTCCCTGATCCCTCCAGGTAGTGACTTTGCCATAACCAGCTGAGTTCTTATGATATATTCCTGCAGCCTGCAGCAATAAGGATGCTGAAACTTGGGTTCAGTTTTAGGGAATTATTTTTCTACATTAAAACAAAAAAACAGAAAAGCAGCTTTACTGAAATGTACTATTTAAGTCAGTTTAATGAGTACAGTCTGTAGGAGTTTAGTGTATTTAGAGGTGTGTGAAGTAGAGTAAGGTTTTTGAAAGAAGGCCAGTCAGATACTGATTTATTGATTTTATTTTAGTGATTTACTTAGATCACTGCTTGTACTGACTTCACTTGCTACCCGTAACAATGGGTCATTGCCCTTAACAACTTACTGACTGCCACACAAGCTTCTGTAAAATTTTGCTTGCTTGCTCACCCCACCTTGTGGTTTTAGAGCATAAAATAAAAATGTGAACTGGACCTGAGACTGAGGCCTTCCACAAGCTTTCCTGCCTCTGGTCCATAGTGACATCATTTTATTCTCATTGGTGTCAGAGTGCTTTTTCCAGAAAAGTTTCAAATGTGTACAGTCATTGCTACAGTCACTTTAAAACATTTTCAGTTTCTTAGGAATTAATTCTAAACACTATCCTATCAGCACTATCTTACTTCCCCCAGTGTCTAGCAGCTTCCAAATTACTTTATGTCCTAATAAGTTTGCCCCTTTTCTCTTTTCCTATGTGTGGAATCATGTTGTATGTGGTCTTTTGTGTTCACTTTATTCACTCTGTGTTATGGTTTGGATATGAGTACCCTTCTAAAAGACTCGTGTGTTGAAGGTGTGGCCCTTGTTTGGCAGATCTAGTTACTGAGAGACTTTGATGTAATCAGTGGGTTAGTTAACCTGTTGATGGTCATTTAACTACTTTTAAAATTTTATTTTGGCCATTGGGAATAAGGCTTCTGTGAACATTTGTATTTGTTCTGAAATACACTTTTTAAGGTATTTAAGGTACAGAGACCTAGAAATGGAATTGCCGGGCAATAGTGATGACTGTGTTTAACTGTTGAAGGAACTGCTGCCATGCTCTTAGCAGCAGTGTCTGATGGTCCTGCTTTCTCTACATGCTCACCAGTACTTCCTGATGTTTGGTTCCAGCCATCCTGTGCATGGGATGTGACATGGTATCTTACTACTTTGTTTGAGAATCAGGGTCTGAACGTTTATTCTTTAAGACTCATGTGACTGCACTTAGACTTAGAAGGTAGCAATGAGGACAGCCAATGTCTTTTGGCAATCTGTTCCTGATGTTTTTCTTTGGCTTCCTTCATCTTGGCCGAAAGTTTAGCATATTCTGCAGCCTCCTCCTTACTTTTATTAGTGCATTGTTTTTTCAGAGCAGCATGTCAACATTTGTGTTCCAGGACATGTGGAGTAATCTTGGATGCTTTGGTCCCGTGCTTCTTATTTTCTTTGTTTTGGGCTTCCTGACAGCATACTGGTGGACATGGTTTTTAGAGAGATTGAAAAATTTTTAGTTCTAGCTCTTTTGGGTCTCACCTACCAAGGCATAGTAGTATCTGTCAGTCTAAGTAACCAACTCTCACTCTCTCCCTCCCTCCCCCCCCTTCTCTCTCTCTGGTAACCAAATTGAGAATATTCAGATTGGTACCCACAATGCATCTGTAAACAGACATATTTTTCCTCTCTCTAGTCCTTCTTGGTCTATAACAAGAATGCCCCTTACTTAACAGCAGGCATACCCTGAAGCAAAGATGCTTTGCTTCATAGGAAAACCTTGTTTGTTGTTCCCACCGCTGATTTGGACCATATAACCCTTTCACTCTTCCCCTAGAGCATTGGCAGCTACTTCTGTAGTGCTGTTCTTCTCATAAAGTATGAAGTTAGAATTTAATGAGTTTCTGATATTGGGTGGCTGGGAAGGAGATACTCAGCTTCATCTTGACATAGCTGATCATCTAGGAGGTACCATGAAAACAGTCGTACTGTGGTTTTGATTGGCATTTCCCTGATGCCTAGTGATGTTGACTATCCTTTTGTATGTTTGTTAGCCATGTAGTCTAAGCTGGCCTTGGGTTTACTATGCAGCCAAGACTGGCTTTTAAATCTTTTTAAAAATTTATTTATTCTTACAGTGTGTGTGTGTGTGTGTGTGTGTGTGTGTGTGTCTGTACCACAGCATGAATGTGGAGGTCAGAGAATAATTTGTGGGGAGTTGAGTTTTCTCCTTCTATTATGTGGAGCTTAGGGATTGACCATGGGTGTCAGACTTGGTGGCAAGCACCTTTATCTACTGAGCTTTTTTGATACCTGGTCTTGAACTCTTGAGCCTCAGGGCTTCACTTACCAAGTGCTGTGATTATAGACTTATGCCACTGTGGCCAGTTCTTTGACTATTCTTAAATTGAGCTGCTTTTTCTTTTCTTAATTGTTTAGTTGGAGAAGTTCTTTATTCTAGATAGAAATTTCTTTTCATATAATATACTTTGCAAGGATTTTTCCCATTTTTTGTTACTTGCCTTCATTTAAAATGATACATAGACATAGTAACAAAAGAACTACATTTGATTGCATTTAAAAAGCACAGTTAATTTTCAAATCAACTGTGCAGAGAGCCCTCCTGCTTGCATAAGCATTGCACCTTTTTATGCTTGTGGGACTTCTCTCAATTCCTACTGCTGCTTCCAAGTCTGCCAAACTAGAATGTGTTTGAGCTTAGCTTTCTGAACCCCATCCCTGTTCGCATTTTCTCCTGTTTACCTTCTGTTGAGAACTTGTGCTCATGCTTAGGTATCACTTTCATTGCCCTCTTTTCCCACTGCCCAGTGGTTCTGCTCTATGATGGAAGGAGGTACTGACCTCTGGAGAGTCTGGGTTATGCTTCTGTCCCTCTGAGAACCCAGGCTTTTGAACTCTTGAGTTCTTGCTGCTGTTCTTAGGGCCAGGACCATCCTTTCCCTCTGTTGTCTTGCTTCAGGGATAAAGCTGTTACTCTGCCCGTTCCTCCCAGTCAGTGTGTTTGTCGTCCTCCTTTTTGGTGTGGGTGTCATCTCTAGAGCCCTGTGTAGACAGTGACTTGATACGTGCTTTATTGCCTAGCTTGCCCTTTGTTTTCTAATTGATGACTTTGTTAGATTGGTTGTACATAATTGCCATGTGACAGAGTGGCAGGAGTCTGATTTCATCTTAAGACTTGAAGTTTAACCTCACACTAAAAAAGTATTGTAGCTAATAGTCAGGAATGTTGCAAGCCATCTATTCTGTGGAGATACTGTAATTGTGCCCTAGGTCTTTCAGCATAACGACTGAAATGTTACTGAAAAGTACAAACAATGCGCAGGTTGGTAATACTGTTGTTTGTGCTAGTATCATCCTCCCAAATTACCAGCTGCTGTTTACTAAACAGTATGGACAAGAGGTAATTTCCCTAGAGGAAATGCTTGTTATTGAAAAGTCTTAATTTATTTTTTTTTGAAATGTTCACCTTATTGACAGTGCCTTGAAGGAATAGCTGTATATTTTGTTTTATTCAGGCTTCTGATTATGGAAGTTAACTACAACTTCCTGGATTACACAGGAGAGTAGTTGTCACCAGTTAGTGGTCTTTGTCAGAAGACCACACATCTATCTTTTAAAGTATGTGCCATTCCTAATTTTACTGAGAAATTAAAACTAGAAGAGAGAAGCCAGAATGTGTTGTTACTTGCCTGTACCCCCTACTTTATTCTAAGGAAAGCACCCGCTTCATAGTTAGCTGCTTTACTGGAGCATGTTTAGGCTACTGCTATGTTCTCCCTTGAGCTTGTCTATTTCCTTGCAACATCTGTAGCATATACAGACAACTTGATGCTTTGTATTTGAACAAGTCCATTACCTGATTTTATCATTGGGTTTTAAGATCTTAGGGAGAAGCATTTTGCCTCTGAGTGTTCAGTCTCAGCAACACTTGGTTTATGTTGATTCACAAATATCGTGAGAATAAAAGCATTTGCTGTAAGTTCAGCAAATTTTTACACTGGGTACCTATTGTGTTGTCATCATTTCTGGTGTTATTGGCTCTATGCCAGTGACTTAAGACTGAGAAAGTAAGTTTCTCAAGTACAATCTTACATGATGATATTTTGCTGCTTTTAGTTTACCTTTCTGAAGTGATAAAATCCGAAAAGTATGTTATGTCCAAATTCATCCACATAATCGAGGCTTATTTCCTCTTTATCTAGTGGTATTAATATGTAGCAAACAGATTTGTGAATGAATAATCCATGTAGTTTTAGGGTGGGTTGGGGAAAGATGGTCAGAGTCTTTCTGATCGTCACATAAAAGAGTAACAACCGTGTGATTAATTCTTCTCTATATATAACACATGACTCATACGATGGTATCAGGAACTTAGCAAGTCATCTAAGTTGGAGGTCTTTTGACTCCTGGTTGAAGCTATAGTAAAGATGCATCAAATGTTCAAAGTTTGATTTGAATTTTGTTTTTGCATTTTGTCTAGTTCAGTTCTAGGTCATATTTTAGTATCTGGCATACATCTTACAGTTTAATTGTAGTATTTTATTTGGACTCTTATGTAGTTGATGCCATTTTAGAGTGTAAAGAGGTAGTTATAAATCTATTAAGAGTTACTCTTGGGGGCGAATGTATTACATTTAAAATGCTTCTCTTCTCATCTATGAATGAAACATGTCAATTTAAAATAGTTCCAGGCTAGCCAGAGCTACATAGTGAAACCCACTTTCAAAACAAAGGAAAACACAAATAAGTATATATTTAATGTTAGCTATGTTTTTGAAATACTTATTTTGGAAACTAAAGTTAAATTGCTGTCCTAGTGACTTCATTTTAAGATAATCAGTATAGTTTTCTCTTCCTCCTCTTCTTCTTTTGTTTTTTGTTTTTTTTTTGTTTTTTTGTTTTTTTTTTTCTGAGACAGGGTTTCTCTGTGTAGCCTTGGCTGCCCTGGAACTCGCTCTGTAGACCAGGCTGGCCTTGAACTCAGAGATTCACCTGCCTCTGCCACCTAAGTACTGGGATTAAAGGTATATGCAACCATCACCAGGATAGTCTTATCTGATGGTTTTTTTCTCTGTGAATTAAAAATTTACTATTAAACTAGCATTTGTATAAATTGTCTCTGTAGATGATGGCTGTAATTTAATTGCAAAGTTTTTGTTTTCCAAAGCTTTATAGGGCTGGGAGCATAGTTCAGTAGTAGTGTGTTTGTGTGGGGTACTTGAGGCCCTAGGTAATAGTTGAGTGATGGGGATTATCTGGCAGATGTAGGGTTCCTTTGATCAGGGACAGGAGCCCTAACTACTGGGACCATGGGTGGTCCACCTCAGTATTCTAGAAAACCTTAACCTTTTGTTGCATTTTCTAAGATTGAATGAAATTCTCATAAAAAATTTATTGGAGTGTGTATATTGTTAATTGAACTGTCTGGTTTTGCCCATTAATTTTATGTTAGGGTCCTTGGCTAAGAACCTCAGCTAGGGGAAAATGTTCATTTTATGATAATTTCCTCATAATTGATACATGCCAATATAAAATTGAGTAGGAATTTATATACATGTTCAGTAATGTTGATAAAGTTTGACACAACGCTTTCTAGTGGCATTTTCATTAAAAATATTTTTTCATACTGTATGTTTTGATCATATTCTTCTTCCCATATCTTCCCCACCCCTGCCTGTTATCACGTTTTCTCTGTCTGTCTGTCTCTTTCTCTCTCTCTCTCTCTCTCTCTCTCTCTCTCTCTCTCTCTCTCTTTCTCTCTCTCTCTCTCTCTCTCTCTCACACACACACACACACACACACACACACACACACACACACACAAAACAAAAACAAATTTGAAAATCAAACCAAAAAACCAATAAGGCAAAAAATAACAAAAGAACACAAAAAGCCTACCCACACACGAAAATGGAGTGTGTTTTGTGCTGGCCTGCTGCTCCTGGGCACGGCACCTCCCTGGAGTGTGGTCGATATATCCAGTGACCATGCAGTAAGATGCCATTAGAGAAAACTGACACGTAGGGACTCACAGAGAATACATGTACATGACCTGTTAGGGTTCAAACCAGACAAAATCTCAGCACTGAGAAGGGGAAGTGGACACAAAGTTCCACCTACCAAGAAGCTATTTGCAATTGACACCAACTGGCATTTTCATTTTAAGAGACTATTAGGCCAGATATTTCCTGAGGCACAATACTTTTTTGAGGGAAGTTTGCCTTTGGGTGAAATAATTTGTGAAAACTAAAACTAATCTACAAAAGGCTTAATTATATATCTTGTGCTGGATGGTGGTGGCTCATGCCTTTAATCCCAGCACTTGGGAGGCAGAAGCAGGTGGATCACTGAGTTTGAGGCCAGCCTGATCTACAGAGTGAGTTCCAGGACAGCCAAGGTTACATAGAGAAGCCCTGTCTCAAAAGAACCAAAAAAAAAAAAAAACCAACAAAGCAAACAACAAAAAACCATGTATCTCGTTGACACTGACATTCTTTTGTATAGGAGTTAAAGTTCCTCGGAATTTTCGCTTGTTGGAAGAACTTGAAGAAGGACAGAAAGGAGTAGGTGATGGTACGGTTAGCTGGGGCCTTGAAGATGATGAAGACATGACACTTACAAGGTGGACAGGCATGATTATTGGGCCACCAAGGGTCAGTGCTATAAATTATACATGTTTACTGTTACTATTTATTGTTTATTTTGAGTGAACATTTAATTTTATTGTAATAAAAGACAAATGTGATAACTTTTGACAGGAAGAATTCCTGCATTTTTTGTATATTCTATATATATTTATTTATTGATACCTCTTTTTTGAAGGGTATAAGCTTGATTAGCAAGAAGACTGGGGTGGAGGAGGAGTGGCATGGTTGTTGCCCTCAAAGTGCTTGTGTTTTAGTAGAGAAAAAAAAAAAATCAGTCCAAGTGTTAGATTCTAATATGGCTGAGCAAGTTTATCATGGTTCTTCTACTGGAATAAATTGAGGAAGGCTGAACAGAGGAGGAAGTTGCCTTTGGAATGGGCCATTAAAAGACTGATTGTTATGATATCTGAAGGTTGAGATGGGATGGAAAATATTCCATATCAGAGAGGAAGAAAAGAGAGGACATGGAGGGGATATTTGGAAGTGTATGTCACTTATTGCCTGCTGTCTTATGTGACTGAAGATCTCTAGATTGTCTTGCACATTGCCGTGCCCTCTGTTTTGCAGACCTGGGTGGGATATTGTAGGTCTTAATGCCCTAATTTACAAAATATAGCAGTAAATCTAAGACTTTTCTGGAGTTAGGTAGTTCAGTGGTAGAACATGTAAAGTTAATATGCATATCACATGGGTTTTTCAGCAACAATAAAACAAAATAGGATTTTTTTTTCCCTTTGAGATAGGATTTCTCTGTGTAGCCCCAGCTGTCCTGGAACTCACTCTGTAGACCAGGCTGGCCTCAGACTCACAGAGATCCACCTGCCTCTGCCTCCTAAGTGTGGGATTAAAGGTGTGCATCAACACTGCCTGGCTAAGAGTCTTAAATATTTTCTAGTATTGTTATTGATCTCTTGTGCATTTGTTCTTAGGTCTTTCTCAGGATTGTGTGAAGTTTTTTGTTTTTGTTTTTTTTTTTAACGTATTTTTTTCCCAGATGGAGATAGGTTTTCCTACAGTGTATTATTTATTCAGTGGTCTCTTGCAGTGCATTGAAATGGGTGTTTTTTAATGTTGTGACTTCCTGGGAAAATACAAAATTGGAAGATTTATTTATTTGTTTGCTTGTTAATTGTGAGACTGGGATTGAACCTAAGGCATTGCATGTGCTTGACAAGTTTATTACCACTGAGCTGTATCCCCAGACTCTTACTTTTTTTCTGAGACCCAGTTTTTGAATCCTCCAGGCTGGCTGTGAGAGGCTCACTCTGTGGGCTAGGTAGACTTTATACTTTAGTCCTGCTAGTTCAGCCTTCTGAGTAGTTTAGGACTATGGTCTCTTCCATGAGGCCCAATTTTTTCTCTCTTACCTTCTGATGAAAGAATTTTATGTGTTCTGTTTGGATAGAATTTTGACTTTTTCCTGGTTATCAAAAAAAATGTAGTTAGCAATGTTAGACAAGTGTGTTTCATGGCATTTGCTGGTGTTCCTTTGCAGTCCTTTTATACCAAGTCTGTTAAGAGTACACAGCTTGCAGACTTCATGTGCACTCTTGAAAGTCTCCTTCTGACTTGTGCTCTGATTCTTCCATAAGACATCTGAGAAAGGAAATATAAAATTGATGGTTAAAAGACTTTATAACTTGGTATTTGTGATGAAAACTGATTTTTTTTTCACTGTCGGTAAACAATATTATGATAGTTTAGCTAAAAGAAAATTAAAAGCAAGTAGTTGTAACATTCTGGCATAGACTGGTTTGAAGATTTAAGTCAAAACTTGGTAAAATATAAATTTGAAATTATTTAGATTGGGTTTTTTCTTCAGCCATTACCCTCAGTAGATTTTATATCTGAATTTATCAGTGGTCTTGAATACAGACTCTTAGCATAGTTTCTCGGTGGGGAGGAAATGCTGTAACTCCTACTTTATTTTTCTTCATTTGGGTCCCCAGTGGGATTCCTAAGCTACTTGCTTTTCCTGGTGTCATATGACACACAGGAAATAGCAAGTCCTGCCCTTATCCAATTGGAGCTAAAGGCTATTTGTGTAGCTCCTGTCTCTTAGCTCCCTGAGACACAGGCAGAGATGTCATGGGCCTTCTCTATGGGTCACTGCATTGGAGGTGTGTGTGTGTGTGTGTGTGTGTGTGTGTATGTGTGTGTGTGTGTGTGTGTGTGTGTGTGTGTGGAGTGCTACCTTTCTTTACCTTAAAGGGTTATGACTGAGGTGTATAATGCACATTTATTTCTTTAGAGTTTTACATGACAAGGTAGGCTTTATAGAATTTTACACTACTCCCTTAAGAGTGCACAATCTGGAGTATGGTTGCAAAAAGAGAGCCTGATCCAGTAGTACTAAACAAGAGTGAGGGCTCCGAACAAGATCTGTTAGATTTTTCTCTATCCCTGTCTTTTGGAGATGAAAAATTTCCTTGTTTTCTGGTTGTAAGAATGAGGTTTAATGGCCTGCTTTAGGGTATGCCTGCCAAGTTTTGTGATCTGATTCAGGAGAGAAGAGAAGGACCTGCTTTTGTTCATTTTTGTTTGTTTGTTTGGTTTTTGAGGGGCAGGGTCTTGCTGTGTAGCCCAGGCTGATTTCAGACTTGAAGTGATCCTCTTGCTTCAGCTTCCCACAATCTTACCACTATGCCTGGAATTTTTTGTTTTGTTTTTTCTTTTTAATATAATTTCTTTAGATAATCTGATCTGCATTCAAATTGGAGAACCATGAAAAAGATTCTCTCTTGAGAACTGTTTGATTTCGCTCAATTTTATATAGCACCAAATTGCTGGGTGTATGACTGTTAGCTGTCAAATTTGGGTGAGTTTTGTAGAGCTCTTTCAAAATATTGAAGTATTTAATAACATGTATCAGATTGTTTCATAATTTTATATTACAGTAGTTTAATGTTGCATATCAGAACTCCACATGATAGTAGCTCTTGTTTATCAAAGCTAAATGTTGGAATAAGCTCTGTGTTGTTATCATGGCTTATTTTCTCCCTAGTTTTATATTTTATACAGACATCAGTAGGTATTACATTTGCTACATTCATTTATTATGTAATTTCCTGTTTCAGAACTGTACTGGTAAGTGAACAAAAGCTATAATGAGAAAGAAAAGCTAATCATTACATGAGAATAAGCCCTTAATAGCCTTGATGTATAAATTATAGCTTTAAAATTCCTGTATTATAAGAATGTAGTATTAGCTAAACTTCATTAATTAGAAACCATGTTTAAAAATATGTGTAAATATAAAGTATACATTAATTCAGCTAATGGAGTTAATAAACCACAGAATTTATTAAGTAACAGAAAACAAATTGTTTTATTGTTGTAAGATGAGGTATGTTAGGATTTTCCTTTGCTAGAAGTAATTGCTTCCTATCTGTGAAAAGTAATCATAATTTTTTATCCAACAAATCCATGTGAGAATAAAAAGATGCATCATTAATATTATTGAAATGATAGAAACCAATGAGATTGTTCTGGATGGTGAAAACCTTTATGTATGTGTGATATAAGCCACATACTTGTCCTTTTAGTATACCTTTTTTTTTTTTAAAGCAAAATCTAAATTTAAGTTGGTTTTTCTTTCTGTTATTGGCAACATTTGTGTCACAAAAAGTAAGTTCTGATTAATCTGATTCTACTTGGTAGGATTATTTTAGTTTCATACTATAAGTATGCTTGGTGCATTTTCCTAACTAGTTCAAATAACTTCGCACAGAAGTTTGTATACAATCATAAACATCATCATGACAAATATATTTATACTACATTTTTCTTTATTACCAGTTGGGCAGTATTTTAGTTTTTGTCATGATCATCCTTTCTTTTCCCTCTTTCCAGACAAACTATGAAAACAGAATATATAGCCTGAAAGTAGAATGTGGATCTAAATACCCAGAAGCTCCTCCATCAGTTAGATTTGTAACAAAAATTAATATGAATGGAATCAATAATTCTAGTGGAATGGTAAGTTATGGTAATAATTTTATTTTTATGTAGCATATAATATGTAGGCAGGAGTTTTGAAAAATGTCGTTCAGTTGAAAGACTAAAGAAGTTTGTCATTCAGGAGATAGAGGCAGGATGTTTGGGAGTTTGAGGCCAGCCTGGGCTACATAGTTGACTCTGTCACCAAAAAAAAAAAAAAAAAAAAAAAGCTTGTCTTATGTTGTTTTTCATTTTTTCTCTGCCTTCAAGATATAATGTCACATTGTAGCTAGCTCCAGGCTAGCCTTGAACTTGAATCAATCCTCCTGTTTCAGCCTTCTGAGTGCCAGGAATATAAGCATTAAGCCACCAGGCCTATCTTTAAAATCTTCAGGTGTCAAAAATAACATTTTTTTTCTTAGAATTTTATTAATTACATCAATAATCTTAGTTTGAATAAATTTGCTTGATGAAAAGACTTACTATTCTTTAATTATTTCTTTCTTTAGAGGTAAGGTACTTTTTGAGATTAAAAGGATGAATATTCATGAAGTGTTTTTCTTTGAGGAATAAGTGTGTCTATTTGATTGGCTAAGTGTGGTTGACACATTAAAGCGGATAACAAAAAGAATAAGTTGTCCTGACCCATATAAGTTAGTAGGTAGCTGACTTTCTACTGTTAGTAGATTGTTGGTTAGGTTCATACTAAGATGCTATGTTGAAAGCACACTGAATTTGGAGTATATGTTAGGGAACAAAATAGCATCAGCATAGGGATGAACTTCATCCCTTTTAGGAAGGAAGACTGTCAACATTCTTGGCTTTGTGTATTGTTTATTCCTTCTGTGTCTGTGTTCCCTCTCCCCACCAATATTTTACGTATGTACACATTCATTCTCTCTCGCTTCTCTTTTCTTCTATTATTAAAAGTCACAAGTTTATGTTAATACTGTTAGAAACAAAGAATAATTTTGGTGTTGTACAAAGGTACATGTGAACAAAAGTAGCTGGGCAGTGCCATTCTTTCTGCACAAATGATACAACAGAACCCAAACCTTGCTAGCAAGCATACATGGGCAAGATATTTTTCACCTTTTATTCTTGACGTAGGTGGTAACTATGTCTTATCCTATTGGTGGGTGCTCGTCTCCACACCTGAGGAGATTGGCTAATTGGCACAAAGGGGGAAGGTCTGGGAAATAGCAGTCCTTGCTGGTCTAAAACTAACTTGGGAGCCAGAGTTATACCACCATTGTGCCGCAAGCCTTCCTTGGGGAATAAAGGGTCTGATTTCATTTTACACTTCCAGGAAACAGTTTATCACAGGGAAATCAGGGCAGGAGCTCAAGGTAAGAACTACAGTAGAACCATGGAAGAATACTCCTTACCGGTTCATCTCTTCTGGCGTGCTCAGATACCTTTCTTACATAGCCCAGGCCAACTTGCCCAAGAGGACACTGTACATGGTAGTAGTTCTCCTTCATCAATTAGCAATTAAGAAAATGTCCCATAGACTTGCCCACAGGTCAGTCTGGTAGAGGCAGTTCCTTAGTTGAGGTTCCCCCTTCCCAGATGTCTCTAGTTTGTTTAAAATTTACAAAAATTAACCAGCACAAAGTATGTGAAAGTGAAGGTGTGCTCATGTAGAAGTCAGAGGACAACTTTCTGGGAGTCAGGTCTCTCCTTCTTCCACAGTGGAATCCTCCACCAGAAGAGCCATTATATCCTGCTTCCCACAATCTTTACAGAGCAAGTAGCCAGGATAATAACCACTGCTGTTTTGTTTCAAAACAAATTTTAAAACCAAAATTGTGACTTTTTGATAAATTGACTGGCCAGAAGCTACAGTGAAGTAGAGCATCAGACTAAAATCTAAATTGTATCATTTGTGCTTTATAATTCTTTGGCTTTGGCCCAAGATAACCTTCTCTTCTATTTAGTAGGTGTCGTTTCTGTGCATAGTACTGTGTTTACTCTATGCAAGCCTGCATGTATGAATACATATCTCACTTTGTTATAATGAACATGCCCATTTGAGATACTTCATATTGAACTATAAAAATTGGATTTCTCGTTTTCAATGTTTAAAATTCTTCACACCACTTGCTGAGCAATTAGGTTATTTCAAGTTTTCACTGAAAAATTTGCTGCAAAGAGTGTTAAAAGTTTTTGCATATATATATATATATATATATATATATATAGTGTGTGTGTGTATGAGTGCACATTTGTGCCACAGTCAAGAGGACAGCTAAAAGTCAGATTTTTCTTTCTATTATGTAGTTTCCTGCAACTCAGGTTGGCAGGCTTGGCGACGGGTGCTTTGTAGTGAATAGTTTTACACAGTGTTTTGTACCTTAAGGCTGTGCTGTTCAGTATGGCGTTCATTTGTTTACTTATTTGGTTCTAATCTGTTATGTCTGTACTTTTATGAAACACTAGAAAAATTACTAGAAAAATGAAATAAAAAGATAGACAAAATGCTAGTTCAAATTTTTGGGGTAGGAGTGCACCTAGTCGTAAAATTTGGGCTATTGGTCTTATTTCTGTAAGCCTGGGACATGATTGACATTGCCTCTGTGGGTCTGCTTTTAACAGCAGTGGCCCTAAAGCATATCTTATGCCCTACGGAAAACTCACTTTTTACTTTCAGTTTCATTTACTAAAGCTCAGCTAGGAAGTGGCTCATGAACTTCAGTCAGCTTTGGAAACCTTGCCTTTTGATCCATTTGTTTCAATTAAAACACACACACACACACACACACACACACAGACACACACACACACACACACACACACACACACACACACACACAAAACCCAACTTATGTTCTTCACAGAAGCTTAACAAAAATACCAATAATGAAGGGAAAACTTGCATACTCATCCCAGTGCTTCAAAGCATGGCTGAATAATTAGGGTTATTCAGGAGCTATTTGAAATTGGAGCAAAGGAAATGAAGGAAAATGGAAGGATAAGGCCACTTAAGTCACTGAGAATGCAGCATTTGTATGAATCCAGATTTTTTGTCAGATATGTGTATGGGGACATTAAAATATTTTCATAAATATGGGAGATACAAGAATATTTGAATTCCTTGTTATAAACTAAGTTTTAGAGTATTTGACAGAAAAGACTAATATTTAATATTTCTTACACTAGGAATTGAACCCCGATTTTCTCCAAGAACAGCCAATATCTGCTCTGCTGAGCATCTCTCTAGCACCTACATAAAAATTTTAAATTGAGAAAAATTATTTTTTTTCTACTAAGTAATTTTAATAAAAACCCAATTAGCTGAATTTTAAACAAAACATTGAACATCTTATTTTAATATCTAACAGTTATAAAAATAAGCACAGACAAAATATTTAATAGTCTTGGAGACATTGTTTTTCCCTACTGACAAATTTGAACTTGCTTAAAATGTGTTGAGTAGGGGATGGAGGGATGGGCAGTGAGATGGCTCAGTAGCTGAAAGCACTTGCTGATCCATACTGATGACCAAAGTTCAATCTATGCAGCCCACATTGAAAAAATGACTGATGTGGTGGCCCAGATCTGTAATCCCAGCATCCTAAGGCATGTGGGGAAATGGCTAGAAACTTGCATAAACAGCACAGCAACAGAAATAACGGAGAATCTAGTACTGAAAGTTGTCCTTCCTTACGTGTGTCCTGTTGGTGCTCTCAAGCTCTCTCATACACACATCTACATATACCTAAAGTATATCTTTAAACAAAAGGATTTAAACTGGGTGTGTGGTGGCAGATACCTATAATCCTAGCACTTGGAGATAGAGGCACTTGAAGGAATTCAAGGTTACTCTTAGCTACATAGCAAGTTTAAAACTAGCCTGTATTACATGAGACCCTATGCAAAACAATACATCTATGAGCTAAAAAGAATTTGGGTTGAGTGGTTTCAGTTTACATGAAACACAAGCTAGTTTGTTTTAATAACTATATATATGTAAACACACATACATGATTTGTATATATCCACAGTTATAGTTTGTGGCTTTTGTTTAGGTTTAGCATGCGAGTTTTTTTTTTTTTCTTTCCTTAGGCTACTTATCTGTCCATAGTAGTAAGCAATCCTTAATCCTAAACATGGACTTGTAATGGTAAAAGTAAATGTACAACTTTCTAGAAACAACATTGAAAGTTCATGTGTTGAAGACATGGATTAACCTAAACATCATTGAGAAGAGCTTAAATAAAAGCTGAACAGACAGTGAGACCTGCTAAACAAGAACGCATTAGCTCTGTTTAGAGCTAATAACAGAAAAGATACCCCTATACATGGAAATTACTCCTGTAATTCCATCTTTAGGTCTTATTTCTAAAATTTCCAACTTATAATTATATTCTGTATATTCTCTGTGTACCTAAAGGAAAAAGGGTGAGAAGAAGAAGAAAAATAAAACTCAGGATACTCTAAATGAATTCTACATAATGCATTACTGGCCTGTGTTGTATTTACAGTCGAGATACATGCTCACTGGGTTCCTTGCTAGAAGTAGACATTTACTGCCTTGTTCTGCATTACTTCAGTTATCCCTGGTTGAGCTTTCTGAGTAGACAAAGCATATTGCCTACTTTGGTAATAGTTCTTTAAAACATTAGATACACAAAATAGCTGGGTTCTTAAACTCACATGAAATAAAACCCTATAGATTGTAAATTTAGAGGCATCCTTCCCCACCCCAATTCCTGTCTTACTGTTCTGTTGATAATGATGAGATATCATGACAAGGCAACTCTTATGAAAGGAAACATTTAATTGGGGGCTTACTCAATAGTTTTGGTAGGTTAGTTCATGGTCATCATGGTAGGAAGTGGACAGGCATGGTGCTGGAGCAATAGCTGAGCACTGATCTGTAGGCAGAGAGACAAAATGGAATGGACTTTGGAAATGTTAAAGCCCACTCCTAGTGATAAACCCCTTCCAACAAGGCCATACCTATTCCAACAAGGTCACACCTTGTAGCCCTTCTCAAATAGTTCCACTAACTGGTAGTGACTAAATATTTGACTGTATGAGCCTATGGAGGCCATCTTCATTCAGACTACCACATTGACCAAACAACTTAAGGGAGCAAGGCTTTATTTTGGCCTGTAGTTTAGGGATACAGTCAAGAAAGGTCAAGTAAGGTAAGTAGGCAATCTGAGCGTGAGGCAGCTAGTCACGTTGCAGTCAAGAAGCAGAGAATTAAGTGCTGGCATTTATCTTGTTTTGTCCTTTTTATTCAGCTCAGGACTTCAGCACATGCAATGGTGCCACCCACATTTAGGGTAGGTCTTTCCACCTCTCTTACCCCAATCTAGAAATTCTCACAGCCACACCAAGAGGTGTGTCTCCTAGGTAATTCTGTAGCTAGTCAAGATGACTGTGCTAGTTATGGAAATGAGAGGTTCTCAGAAGGAGAAAAGTTTGAGGGTCTGAAAGGAAGGTGGCAAATGTTTTGGGGAAGAGTTGAGCAGGGTTCCCTATCCATGAGATTGCAAGTGTGACAGAATGTGCTTAAGGAAGAAAAGTGATAGAAAGCTCCATAGCATGTGCCATAGGAGAGGCCATTTCCAATGTATTTTGGATCCAGATGGTGCTGCTGGATGAATTTTTCTCCTGTGGAAGTCACTCCAGGGTTGGTTCACCTCAACCTAGATCTCAATCAAGAGAGTGGTTTAGAATATTGGATCAGTCCATAAAGTGATATACTCCTAAATAAATAGTTATGATTATCCCACCTCATCTAAAGTTTGGAGAAGGAGGATTCCTAAGTTCTCCATTGGGAGTACATGGTAAACACAAGGAAGTCTCTGGCCAGAAACAAAACAAAACAAAGAACTGAAAGTTACATATAAGCTAGAAAAATAAAGCCAAATAGGTAAGTAACAGTCAAGGAAACTCTTCATTATTTCAGAATTTCACTATCCAGGTCACCAGGGAAGTTTCAGTCTCTTCAGGAGACACCAGTGTAAGGGGCTGAGGTATTGATGGCTCCGTGATTAAGAGCTTTGTCTTAGTTAGATTTCTATTGCTCTGTTAAAACATGGAGCAAAAGCAGCATATCACTCAGTCTATCACTGAGGGAAATTAGAGCAGGGTCTCAAACAGGGCATGAACCTGGAGGCAGGAGCACAGTCCATCTTTAAAGGAAGTCAGGGCATGAACCTGGAGGCAGGAACACAGTCCATCTTTGAAGGAAGTCAGGGCATGAACCTGGAGACAGGAGCACAGTCCATCTTTGAAGGAAGTCAGGGCATGAACCTGGAGGCAGGAACACAGTCCATCTTTAAAGGAAGTCAGGGCATGAACCTGGAGGCAGGAGCACAGTCCATCTTTGAAGGAAGTCAGGGCATGAACCTGGAGGCAGGAACACAGTCTATCTTTGAAGGAAGTCAGGGCATGAACCTGGAGACAGGAGCACAGTCCATCTTTGAAGGAAGTCAGGGCATGAACCTGGAGGCAGGAACACAGTTCATCTTCGAAGGAAGTCAGGACAGGAAGCTGGAGGCAGGAGCTAATACAGAGTCCATGGAGGAATGCTGTTTACTGGTTTGCTTCTTAGTCTGCTTTCTTATTTCACTTAGGACAACCAGGCCAGGGGTGACACTACCTACAGTGAATTGGGCCATCTCACATCAATAATCAATCAAGAAAATGTCCCACAGGCTTGTCTACAGGCCAATCCTATGGAAGTATTTTCTTAAGATACCTTCTCTGATGACTCCAGCTGCTGTTGACATAAAAACAATCCAGCACAAGCATGTGTATTGCCTTTCCAGAGGACCTCCTCAACAACCACCTGTCACTTCAATTCCAGAGGATCTGATGCTCTCTTCTTTACTATAAGGACACTTGCATTCATATGTGTACATGCTTGTGCACATGCCTACAGGCGCGCATGCGAACACACACAATGTGTTACTGTCTCACACACACAATTTAGAAAAGTAAATCTCAAAAAAAGCTCAATGTGCTGGCTGTTCAGCCCTGAGAATTTCTTTTTAGAGACTCCTCAGATGATTCTGGCAATCATGTTTTTTACGTATGGGAGGCGATTGTTTATGTTTGTGTGAACGTGTATGTTCACCGAAGCAGTGGTTGTCATTTACAGTTGTTCTGAACGATTTACTGAATCAGGTTTGCTGATGTGGCTAGGCTAGTGCCTTTTAGCCCTCTGTCCACCCCTGTGGTGGGATACAGGTACACACTGCTCTGCCTAGCTTTTTGACTTGGGTGTCAGTGATTGAACTCAGAGATTGAGCCATGTCCCCAGCATGAAGCCTGGCATTCTTGACTTGGGTACAAAGTAGAATTTCAGGATGAGTTGGTGTGAAGCAGTTTACTAAGAAAAGGTTTTCATTGCAGAGTCAAGCATCAATGTTAAGGAAGGGAGAGACATGGACATTTAAGAAAAGGACAATTGTATACATCCAAGTGGCAAGAATGTCACCTAGTTATTTCTTTACAGTCATCATAATATATGTAGCGTCAGTTATTTTTTCATAATCTTCATCTTGCAGTCCTTTTTTTTTTCTCTTAGAGTTTTTAGGTAGCCCTCAGTGGGTTTCATTAATCACCTCTCTTGTTCTCCATTCTCCTTCCCATCCATTGGTCCTCTTTCTTCCCAATAGTCTTCTTCTTCTTTTTTTTTTTTTTTTTTTTTTTTTTTTTGGTACCATAGAAGACATTTATTCTTAAAATGGTCATATGGTATTGTATTGGGTAAAATAAATTTGTGATAAGATACTCACATTGAAATTTTTTTTTCTCAAAAAAATTTTGTGTGTGTCATCTATGTAGTTTTGTATCCCCACCCCCCACCCCAGAAAACTCTTAGTGAATATTTAAAAATCTCCACTTTATACTGCTACATTGTTCTCCAGAAATTAGACTGCAATCCTGTAGGTTTTGTTTACTGAACACTTAGGCTTATGTTCATCAAGCCTTACTATGTTACAAGGAAGACAAGTACAATGTAAGTAAGGAATCTGCTCATGTTCGAAGGTATTAGTGACTAGGTTAGAATCCTGAGCCTGCTTAGGAGAGTGGATAGGACATATGGCATGGCTGCTCCATGACAAGCCTCCACATCAACTGAACCAAGCTACCTAGAAGCCAGAAGCTCACCAAGCTCACTGCTTACTGATCCGTGTACACATATTTAGGCCTTTCATTTTTATCAATAATATTTCAGTTCCTGGTGCACAGTTCTTATTATTTTTGATCCTATTGTAAATTTCTTAATTTGTAAAATTTCTTAATTTTAGTTTTCAGATTCATTACAGGTATACAGAGATGCAACTTTTTTTTTTTTTAACACAGGTACTATGAACTTACTAGATTTAGTAGTTTCTTCTCCCCACTTTCTTCCCCTTTTGCCTCTCTTTTCTCCTGTTCCTCCTTCTCCTTTCCTCTCCCTGTCTCCTTCTATCTCTCCCTTATCCTCTCTCCTTCCACCTCTCATCCCTTCCCCCTTCTTGTTCCTCTCTCCATGTTTTTGAGGTAGGGTTTTGCTCTGTATTCCTGGCTGGCCTGGAACTCACTGTATAGGCCAGATTGGCCTCCAACTCACAGAGATCCACCTGTCTCTTCCTTCTGAATGCTGGCATTAAAGGTGTGCACTACCATTCCTGGCTTCCAGTAGTTTCTTTAATGCTATTCTTACAGTTGTCTGTGTACAAGATCATGTCATCTGCAAGTAGAAGTAGTTTAACTCTTTTCTTCCTCTTGGGTTTTATTGGAAATAGAAAGGAGTGTTCTGACTAATGTTAGTAGATATAAAGTTTGTCTTAAATCAGCAACCTTCTACTCACGTTAATTATTAAGAAGGGTTTATAAATGTTTACCAAGTAGTTATTTAATATATTTATATGCATATAATGATTCTGGTAATAAGTTTGCTACATGTTTATTGTAGAATACAAAAAATAGACTTAAATCTACATTTTTAGAAAATCTTGTTAAAGAATATTTTTAAAATATATAGTTTTAAAATATATTACAGTATACATTTTAAATCTGCAATTTCATAGTATAGCATTCTTATTAAAGTATATTTAAAATATTGGTACATAGTAGTACATTATCATTTAGTAGTACTATTATTAATTTTGTTTCCTGTGAAACAGAATTTTCATGTCTAGCCCAGGGCAGCTTGACCTTGTGATCCTCTTTTCTCTGCTGGGATTGTGCTTCACCATGTCTAGCTCTGGTTCTGCAGTATTTTGTTTGGTAGTTAATTGGTAGTTAATTGTCCCTCTTTTCCTGCCCTCTTAGGTGGATGCACGAAGCATACCAGTTTTAGCAAAATGGCAAAATTCCTATAGCATTAAAGTTGTACTCCAAGAGCTAAGACGTCTAATGATGTCCAAAGAAAATATGAAGCTTCCACAGCCACCGGAAGGACAGACGTACAACAACTGATTTTAGTGGATCTCAAACTTGTCTTAAATCAACAGCCTTCTACTCATGTTAATGTCTTGATTAAATATCACCATGCAAAATACCCACACATTAAGTAAAAGAATTCCAGCTGGTAAACATGACCTGGACAGTTGTAAGAATATATTTAATATATGTACACCTATTATGTTTTCAGGTAACAAGAGAAGTGCAGCACAATTTTTCTTTCTCTTCTTAAAGCACTGTCATTTAAACATGAGCCTGAAGTATTCAAAATTGAATTCAGGTTTTCAAGACAAAAGCATGACAAAGGAGTGTCAGATGGCAGTGAAAACCTTTGTCTCAAGAAGGAAGAACAGAACTGGCATGCTTTATCCATCATCCTTAGACCACAGTGAACTGTTTAAAGTAGCAGGTATAATGAGTAGTCACAATTGTGTTCACTCTTGAAGCGGTGCGGGTGTGGGTGCTGACTGCTATAGCATCAAAAATAGCTTCAGGATTGTTTTGATACCTGTATTTATAATAAAAAGATGTTTAGGGGGTATTGATGAATCTCTGTTAAAAGCTGTTCTCGTTTGTTACATGTAACAGACATGATAAATATTTGTTTACAGTCTTTGTTTAATAAAACATGCTTAGAAGTTTTAAGTGAAGTCAACAAAAAAGAAATAGGTGTATGGATATGTGATTTTGAGATTAAAGTTAGTCTTGAAATGTAAATAAAATACGGAATGTGTCCTCAGAGATTGTGCTATTTCTGTTGCATTGTTATATGTATAGTAGCCATATCAAGGTGGCAAAATTGGGGATTATTAAGCTAGACTTGGTGGTGGCAGAGGCAGGAAGATTGCAAGTTCCAGGCCGGCCTGGGCTGGTAAATAAGACTACATTTAAAACAAACAAACAAACAAACAAACAAAAAATATTGAGAACATCACAGATTTTCATTAAAACACGTTTTTATTCTCTTTTCTATGCTTGTGGTTGGAATTTACAGAGCATTTACTTTGACATATTACATGCTTAGTTTAATTTCTTTGCATAAAAGAGATACCCAAGTTAATATATTTCTAATTTGATTTCATCATAGGTAATTTAAAAAAAGGATTTTTGCGTTTTAGCAGTTTTTATAGTTACTGCAAATTATTCAAGTATTCATTCATTCCTTTTTTTTGTAACATCTTTATTCTTATGTGAAGCTTTTGGTTACTTACATGGAATATATGGTAGACATTTCCTCCCTATCAATTTTTTTATTTGTTATTTTATTTGAGTGTGTGTGCATGTGCATGTGCACTTTGTGAAGTTGGCTCTCTCCTTCACTTTCATGTGTATTCCTGGTGTTGAACTCCCATCACCATGCTTGTGAACAAGTGCCTTCACTGCCGAGCCATCTCATCGGTCCCCTCTCCTAAATTTTTTTTTTTTGGTTTTCGAGGCAGAGTTTCTCTGTGTAGTTTTGGTGCCTGTCCTGGATCTCACTCTGTAGACTAGGCTGGCCTCGAACACTCACAGAGATCCGCCTGGCTCTGCCTCCTGA
The DNA here is from genome assembly GCF_949786415.1 of Peromyscus eremicus. Classification (NCBI taxonomy): domain Eukaryota; kingdom Metazoa; phylum Chordata; class Mammalia; order Rodentia; family Cricetidae; genus Peromyscus; species Peromyscus eremicus. Next base: position 75,849,028 of record NC_081428.1, on the reverse strand, counting down.
GTACTGGGATTAAAGGCGTGTGCCACCACCACCTGGCCCTCTCCTATCTTTTAAGACCAACGAAAGTTAATTTTATACATTCCACTTCACTTTCACCTTAACAAGTCTATGTCTGAAGTTGAGAATTCATTTTATTTTTTTATCAAAGTGACAAAGTTTGATTGTCAAAATAAAAAATTAGATGTTCAAACTTTGCCTATAAAGAAAGTGAAGGAAAAGTATTCATAGTAGGCTGTGGATTATTAAACTATTTTGGCCACTTTTATAGCAAGGACAGGTTTCTTGAAACATAGGTAGCATGTTTTAATCAAGCTGTTTCATAGTAAAAGCTTTTTTTCTTTGATCAGCATTGCATTAATTAACCTCTTGATGGTTTGTTTAAACATCATCATCACTGTTACTGGTGTTTTAAAGCAGGGTATCACTGTGTAGCATGTGATGGTCTCAAATATGCAGCAGTTCTGTCTGAGCTTCCCATGTTCTGGTTCAGGTGTTTACCACCATGTCCAGCATCAATGTACTAATTTTAACAGACTAATTATCAAAGATGTTTGTTCTGTGTGTGTGTGTGTGTGTGTGTGTGTGTGTGTGTGTGTGTGTGTGTGCATGTAGAGGCCTTAAGGTTTGGTGTCAGGAATCTCCCTCAATTACTCTTTCACTTTATAATTTGAGACAGGGTTTCTAAGTGAATCCAGAGCTCACTGATGCAGCTAGCCTTGCTAATCAGCTTCTTGCAAAGATCCCCTGCCTCTGCTTTCCAAGGCTGTAATTACAGCCTCACCTATCATTTGATGTGAGCTCCAACAAGCATTTCAACCAATTCTTCTCATCAGCTCCTCAAAGATTTCTAAGTATTTCAAAACAACACAACATACACATACAATTTGTTCCATGTGTAATTTATTAAAACAGACTTAAAATATTACCCTGAAGTAGTATCCTAGTATTTTAATGCTTAAAGATTAAGTTGAATTGTGCTGACAGTATAGAGTCATTACCAGTCCAATATTTTCTTTTCTGCCTTGAAAATGTGTCTTGTGATACTGGAAGCTAGTAAAGTGTTGGGATGCTTTTGGCTGGGGATCTGGTACTTTGGCCTCATGTCCTCACTGTATATGCTACTGTGGAAGTCCTCCCTTCCATCCAAGTCTCTGTTGTCAGAGTCCAGCCTATAAAAAAACATTTACTGTGTTAGGTATTGTGGATCTTAGCAGAAATCTGCGAATGAGTTAACATTGCTAAAGCAGAATCCATTGTGCATGTAACAATTATGATATATATGGTAATCTAAGATACCGTAATTGATGAAACTTTAGAGTTAATAGAGCCACTTGCAAATATAAGCCACCAGGTTTAAAGCAAATTTTCCTTTGTAAAGTGACTAGGGTTGCAGGAATGTTGTGGTGTAAACAGACTAGGAAATTGCCTTAGAAATTTATTTCAGAGATTTTCAGGTGTGACCCTTGAGGATGACTGTATGTTAATAAAAGTTGCAAAAGTAAAATGTTTGTCCTGTTAGGTCACTGTTATACTTTAACGGCTTTAACTACTTGGTTGGTTATTTTCAGAATTGATAATTTTTTATTATTTGATAATTTAAAATAAAGCTATTGCATTTGTTTAGGGATCTGTGTATAACTTTCCAGGATTTTGTAACATAAACATTGGGAGGGGTCAAAGGCATTTTAGTTTTCTGGGTGTGAAAACAAAACATTATTTTATATTATCCTTAAAAAATACTATTATACTCAACATTTGAGTAGGTGAATAAAGAGGGAATTAGTTTGGTTTATCCGTCCAAGCTACTTTACCAACAGACTGATTTTAATGCTAATTGCTATCTAATATATGTTATACATTGTAAATGCATATGAAATTATTATTTGAAAATTTAGAGCATACTGTTGAAAAACATTTTTAATAGGTTTGATATTCACGGCTTTAGGTCAGGTTCTGTTGCATAGAAAGACAGCATTGAATTGTTTTTGGTCAAAATCCTGTCAGCTTTTTATATGAATTCTCATGTATGTTTAAAATTATATATTCTTGTAGCATGCTTGAAAGGATTTTAGAAAGTATTTAAGGAATTATTTCTAGTTTTTTCTTCATAAGTACTTTTTAGGTATTTGCATGCAGAGTTAAGATATTATTTATTGTTGGAAAGAATCTAAAAGACACTGATTTTACTTTTCTGGTAAGTACCAATGTAATTTTACTGCTTCAGTTTGACTAGTTTTTGGCTAGTTGTAACTTCTCAAGATTTTTAGAAAGGTATACATATTTTCTGAACTGGAAACACCATGAAAAGGAATAGGTATAGTCAGTGTATTATAGAACCAATAGGAACCTGAGTGATTAATTCTCATTCAATACTGAGTTTACTCAAAAGCAGGGAGTCCACAGGAATAGGATTTCTAAAGTTAATATTTTTTGGAGACATTGCCAAAGAGTGGGTGGACTCCCCCCCTCCCAACAAACTATTATATTGTGTGTGCCCATGTGTGTGTATGTGTGTGCATGCATGCTACCTATGGAGGTCAGAGAACAGCTTAAGAGTTTGTTCTCTCTACCATGTGAAGGATTGAACTCAGGTCATCTGGCTTAGGGCTTTACCCTCTAAGCCATCTTTCCAGCCCCAAGGAAATCTTACACTGAAAATATTAGATGTTTAGAAAGTTTTGTGGAATGTTGAAAAGATACAAAATAAGTATTTACTGAAAAGAAAACAAAGGTATTTGATGATACAGAAAAATAAAAAACCCTACCATTTTGTAAAATTAAAGAGTTTGAGAAATTTAAGGAATGAGTTACATGATTTAAAAAGCCATTAGAAGGCTGGAGAAATAAGCCTGATGACTTGAGTTTGGATTTGCAGGAGCTATGTAAAAAGCTGGACACTGTAGTTTGTGGCTAATCCCAACATGTCTCTATCAAGAGGTGGGAAATGGAGACAGAACTTTTTAAAACAACTATTGGATATAAATTGTTTGCTATGGTATTTATATCCTTAGTGAAAGGTTCTCAGCTAAGAAATAAGGATTTTGCTCCATCTCATTTTTACATGTAGTTTATGAAATCAGTGATAAAAGCTGAATAGATTTTAACTTGGAAGATATAGCAACTATCCTTTCTGAAGTGGATAACTGGCTAAATCTTGTGTAACAGTTGGGCAGTGATCTGTGTGCCACCAAATGTGGGTATAATGGGGGTTGTTTTATTCTTTGCTCATTAATGAGTAGCTACTTAAAAATAAAAGCTGGCCAAAGATTATACACAAAAACAAAGTTGATTTCTGCTTGCAGGCTGTTGTCTCATAGATGCTGTTGGTAACTACCAGCATCTTTTTATGCCAGTACAGCTGAGAGGGTCAGGAAAGCTGAGGTTGAGCACCAGCTGGCCATGGCTTGTGCTTCTCACTTCTTGAGCCTCCTTGTGAGGAAATGTTTGGTGACTTGGTTCCAAGTCCCTGCATATGACTTACACTGATATTTTCCAAGTGTGGCAGAGCTGTGAAGGTTTCATAATGAAAGGAAAAGGTACTAGGAAGAGTAGATTTGTGTTTAGAATTTGTGGATGAAGACTACAGAACTGTACCAGGATAGTAAACAACAGTTGCCTGAGTTACTCATGCAAATTCATTTAAAGGCAAGGTTACTTTGATGAACCTAAGTGTCAAAATGAAAGAAAAGTGGACACTTCTGTTGTGTCTGGCCTAAAAACTATGTTTAGAGAACATGAGCCACCAAAAAAGAAAGAAGAAAACCTAAAAAATCCTAAATCACAAGAAACAGTTGCAGAAATAGAAGTGAAAAAAAGAAAGACCCTACTTCAGGCAAACTCAGGCTGTAGATTCCGGCAGTCAAACACTGGAGATACAGCACATGGAGTCCAGTTTAGACGTCTCTCAACCCCAGACGCCAAGATGAAGGCAAGCACATGTACCAGTGCTGAAGAAATTGGTAAATTAAATTGTATGCATTATCTTAATAAAAATTTAAAAATTTTAGAATGCAAAGTTTTTTGTTTTTGTTTGTTTTTTTAAATTTATTTCCTAAAGAAGACATTGGCATTTTGAGAAACCAGAAATTTGTGGTCATTTTTTAAAAAAAAATATTGAATTCGTATGAAGATTTTCAATTACTGTTCAGGGAAACAGTTTAACAAATTGCTGGTTTCTTTCCTAAGTTTTTGATTTTTCTTTTCTTTGTTTTTTTTTTTTTTTTTTTTTTTTTTTGAGACAAGGTTTTAATGTAACTCAGGCTGGCCTTGAATTACCTACTTAACAGAGGATGATCTTAGATTACTGGTATGTGTGGTATGTGCTACCATGCCTGGCTTTAAGTAGTTTTAATAGTAGATTAGTAGTAGATTACAAAGTAACTGGAAAAATTCATGTTGTAATGTGAAAGAAGATTTTAATAGGACATCGTCATACGAAGATAACATTTTGCTTATATTTATAATATATGTTTGATACAAGGACTTATTATGTAGCCCTGGCTAGCCTGGAACTTGTTAATCGATCAAGCTGGCCTCAAACGTATAGAGGTCTGCCTGTCTCTGCCTCCTGATGTGAGATTAAAGCTAACTCCCCACTTGGGGAGGGGAGAAGGGAGGGAGGAGAGAGAGGAGAAAAGAGTGGTAAAATTAGTTATAATTGATTTTTTAAAACTATTTTGGTGTGAAGACATTCATCTTATTATAATGAATAGATACTTATAAATACTTTTATAACACCCAAGATCATTGGATGTCAATAAGGTAGACGTTTTCTAAGGTAAGTGGAAGTCTGAGTATAACCATAGAGCTTCCCAAAATCTTCTGAGGTTTGATAGTAGGTTTCATGCATCTGGAATTTTAAGTTCAGCAAGGTACTCTTATGAGTTGGACTTACCTATGTAGGGATGGATATAGTTCCCATACTGTGAAGTTACCAGTCACGTTTGTAGGGCAGCTGGTCATATTATAAATGGGTCTAGGTCACGAGTTCAAACTATTTTGGCAAAATGAAATTTTCACTTCTGGAGAAGGATGTATATTCTGTCGAATCATGTAATAACACCCACTAGGAGTCTGGATAGGCTTTTACTCCTAGTGTAAAGGGGTCCCGTGCCTCTCTGAGTCATCAGATCTTGGCCTCACACTCATATATAGTTGGCTAACTCAGAAAGCTTCAGCTGAGTAGCAAAGTTCAATTTTTGAGGAGAGGATACAACCTTGAGCACATGTTTCGTTCTTTAAAAGTACTGGTCTTTGAGGGAATTTGAATTTCTGCCAAGTGGCTTCACATTTTTATTTTAAATGGAGTTTTGTCCTTTGATAGAAGAGACAATATGTTTTGTTTACATTTTCCACAATTTTCAGTTCTTTCACAATATATGCCAGTATACATTTTCTCCGCTTGGATTTGTACATTTTTTTTTCTCCTACTGGTTAGAAATAGACTACATTTTAGCAAACACCTTGACCCATTGTCAAAATGACCTTGATGTGAGGGAGTATTCCCTGTATAGAAGAAAAAGCAGACTAGAAAGTACATAGAGAGCTAAGATGGCTACATGCTCACACTGTAAGTGCAGTTACAGATGGTAAAACATTTATTGATGTCTTTAATCCTCATCAGAAGTCATGAGGGGTATTTTTTCTTTTTAAGACAGGGCATTCCCTGTAGATGTAACCAACCTTCTTACTAAATAAGAAACACAGAACCAATGCAAAGAAGAAAGCCAAGAGGTCAGAGCTAAGAGCTAAAACCATACCCTTCCTCCTGCCGTGGTCCTACCTCTCCGAACCAGAGCTACCCCTGTGTTAAAGTCTTTATATAGAGTTCCTGTTCTGCCTTCTCATTGGTTGTAAACCCAACAACATGACCGCCTTGTCACGGCCTGTCTGTATAGGCCTCCAGGTTTTCTATGATTGGTATTGAAATTAAAGGCATGTGTATCCAGTACTGGCTGTATCCCTGAACACACAGAGATTTACCTAGCTCTGCCTACCAAGTGATGGGATTACAAGCGTACGCCACCACTGCCTTGCTTTCCTATGGCTTGCTAATAGCTCTGACCCTGGGCAACTTTATTTATTAACATACAAATAACATTTTAATACGAATAAACTATTTTTATTTGCAGTTACAGATGGTAAAACATTGATGTCTTTAATCCTCATCAGAAGTCATGAGGGGTATTTTTTCTTTTTAAGACAGAGCATTCCCTGTAGATGTAACCAACCTTCTTATTAAATAAAAAACACAGAACCAATGCAAAGAAGAAAGCCAAGAGGTCAGAGCTAAGAGCTAAAACCTTACCCTCTTGAAATGTCCCTTCTCCATACATTGGTAGCAGGATTTTTTTTTTTCTGTCTCTAGAATCTTCTTTCAGTCCTGTCTCTCAAACTTCTGTAACCTTTTCACTGGCTAGCTGTTAGTTGCAAAGTGTAGTTTAGCATCCCCATCCCATGTTCTCTTTTATGTTTAATCCCAAGTACTTTTTCATCTGACCCATCAGCATCTTTAGGAACACTGTGGACCCATCTTTTTCTGTGGTACATTCATATTCTGGGACTCGTGTACTAATTCTTCAGTCCCTCTTATGATCAAGTTTCAAAGATGGCACATGTCCTCCGTGAACTTCATTGTTAATACCCTATGTAGGTTGTTGGTTGGGAATTTTTTTTCCTACCTGTTGTAGTTACACACTGTCCAGGTTTGTTCTTTCCCAAGCAGCCATGGTGACAGCCCTTTTCATCCTCTTCTCTTCACCAGAGAAAAAAATACTCAATATTGACATCAACTTGGGCCAAGTATAGAATTGGGACCCAAGAAATAGATAGAATTGATCAGCTATCCCATATGGATCTTTTGTCAGAAGCCTTAGTTCTCTTTTAAAACCTTAAACTTCTGAAGTGGTAAGGGAGGACAACGACAGATTACTTTCCCTGCTCAGGGAGCCTCCCTAAGCGGGGGCATCAACTGAGGAAGTTTCTTTATTGAGAAGGGAAGATTTTTGTATATCTTTTGACATTTTTTTTATTTCCCTTTTATTGAAAATGTTTTTTTTTCTCACATAAATGTCCTGATTATGGCTTCCCCCCTCTTCTCTGCCCAGTTCCTCTCCACCTCCCCTCCCATCCAGATCCACTTCCTTTCTGTCTCATTAAAAAACAAACAGGCTTCTAAGGGATGATAATAAAGTATAAGATAAAACAAAATCTATCACATTGGAATTGGGCAAAACAAATGAACAGAAGGAAAAGAACCCAAGAGAAGGCAAAAGACCCACCCATTCCCACACTCAGGAATCCCATAAAACTACTAAACTGGAAGCTGTAAGTGCAGAGGACCTGCTGCAGACCTGTACAGGCCTTGCCCATGCTGCTTCAGTCATAAGTTCATATGAGCTTTGCTCATATTCTTTTAGAGGGCCTTATTTTCTGGATGTCCTGGCTCTTATCCTCTTTCTGCCTCCTGAGCTCTGAGGGGCAGGATTTGATGGAGACATACCACTTAGGGCTGAGTGTTCCAAGGTTTCATACTCTCTGTGTAATGTCTGGCTGTGAGTGTATTTGTTCCAATCTGCCATAGGAGGAAGCTTCTCTGATGATGGCTTGGACAAGACACTGATCTATCAATATAACAATATCATTAGTAGTCATTAATACACTTTTTAAGAACATTAGTTGGTTTTTCCCTAGGTCCTTGAGCTATCTAGTCTAGGGTTCTTGGTCATCCAAGCAGTGTTGGGTATGGGTTCTATCTCCTGGAATGAGTCTTAAGTCAAATCAGATGTGGGTTGGTTAATCCCACAAATTTTGTGCTACCATTGTACTTGTGTATTTGCAGGCAGGACACCACTGTAGATCAAAGAGTTCGTGGCTGTCTTGATGTTTACATTTCTCTTTTAGTAGTGTGCAAAATACCAAAGATGCTAGAGCATAGGAATGAAGGCTATGCAGGCACTGGCTGGACTTTTCCATCTTCAGTGAGTTGTGTAGATGTTGTCTTTAGCAGTGGTACCTTGCTCTTAGTTTGTGGAGAATAACCTATAGTCTTGGGAACAGCCTGGGTGGTTTGGGGATTCCCATGGGACCCCTTTGTTCAGCAACTCAATAAGACCCAACCCATTCCTGGTACTTCGGTGAGAAGAGATGGCAAGTTGGGACTCTGTCTCCCCAATTATTTGGTGATTTCATTTAGATCTCCTTCATATGTGTATATACTTTAGGAAGCTTCTAGTGTATTACATTTCCATACTACCCCTCAAATGGCCCTTAATTTTAGCTTTCTCTCTTTGTATTCTCTCCCTCATCCCCTTCTCTCCTCCTCCCCATTTGATCCTCTTCCTGTTCAGCCCCCCTCCCATCCAACCATAACTATCATTTTCCTTTTCCTAATGAGATCTGTCACTCCTAGTCCCTTATCTACATCTGTGCTCTGTGGTTTTATGAATACACCCCATGTGTGTCTTTCTGGGTCTGGGTTACCTCATTCAGAATTATTTTTCTCTAGTCCCATCCATTTACTTGCGAATTTTATGGTGCCATATTTTTTATGACTGGATAATACTCCACTGTATAGACGTACCACATTTTCTTTATCCATTCTTCTGTTGAAAAGCATCCAGGTTGTTTCCAATTTCTAGATATTATGAATAGAGCAACAATTAACATGATTGAGCAAGTGTCCTTGTAGTAGGATGAAGCATTCTTTGGGTATATGCTCAAGAGTAGTATAGCTGAATCTTGAGGTAGATAATTCCCATTTTCCTGAAAAACTACCTCATTGATTTCCATAGTGGTGGTACAAATTTGAACTCCCACCAGCAATGGATGAATGTTTCCTTTAATCCACATCCTAACCAGCATGAGCTGTCATTTATTTTATTGAGTTTAGCCATTCTGACAGGTGTAAAATGAAATCTCAAAGTAGTTTGGATTTGCATTTCTTTGATGGCTAAGGATACTGAACATTTCTTTAAGTGTTTCTCACCCATTTAAATTTCCTCTTCTGAGAATTCTCTGTTTAGACCTGTAACATATTTTTAAATTAGGTTCTTTCTTATTGGTGAGGGGAGGGGTTTCTCTGTGTAAGAGCCCTGGCTGTCCTGGATCGCACTTGAAGACCAGACTGACCTCAGACCTACTTGCCTTTGCCTCCTGGGTTATTTGTTTTATTGACATCTAGTTTTTAGAGTTCTTTATATATTTTGGATATGTTGTAAAATTCTTTTCCCATTCTGTAGGCTGTCACTTTATTCAAATGTCAGTGCCCTCTGCCATACAGAAGCGTCTCAGTTTAATGAGGACCTGTCTTTTAAATGGTATTAAATTCAGAAAATCTTTTCTTGTGCCAATGAGTTCAAGGCTATTCCCCTCTATCCTTTATCAGGTTTAGTGTATTTGGTTTTATATTGAGGTCTTTGATCCATTTGGAGTTGAGTTTTGTGCAGGGTGATACATATGGATCTGTTTGTATTCTTCTACATGCAGACATCCAGTTTGACCAGCATCATTTGTTGAAGATGCTGTCTTTTTTCCAGTGTGTATTTCTGGCTTCTTTTTACACCCCCCAAGAAAACCCCCCAAAAAACGGGTGTCAATAGGTGTGTGGATTTATATCTGGGTCTTCAATTCTATTCCATCTATCAGAGTGTCTGTTTTTGTGCCAATACCATGCTGTTTTTATTAGTATAGCTCTGTAGTACAAAATGAAATTGGGGATAGTAAGACCTCTGGCAGTTCTTGTCCAGGATTGTTGTAGCTAGCATGGGTTTTTGTATTTCTATAGGAAGAATGAAATTTGTCCTTTAAGTTCTGTGAGGAACTGTGTTAGAAATTTGAAGGGGATTGCATTGAATCTGTAAATTGCTTTTGGTAGCATGGTCATTTTTAATATATTAATTCTACTGATCCATGAGCATGGGAGATTTTTCCATCTTCTGATATTTTTTCATTATCTTTTATCATACAAGTTTTTCACTTGCATGGTTAGAGTTGCCCCAAAATATTTTATATTTTTTGAGGCTATTGTGAAAGATGTTGTTTATCAGCTATAGGAGTTTCCCAGTGGAATTTTTAGGGTCACTTATGTATTCTATCATCTATAAATAAAGATACTTTGACTTTTTTTAAATTTATATTCCCTTGATCTCCTTCAGTTGTCTTATTGCTCTAGCTAAGACTTCAAGTACTAGAATAAGTATGGAGAGAATGGACAGCCTTGTCTTGTTCCTGATTTTAGTGAGTTTACTTTGAATTTCACCCCTTCCCACCACTACCCTTAGTTCCACATTAAGGTTTTTTACACTCTACCCAGATCATTTTCTCTCTGGCAAGAGGCTGCACGTCACATTTGATGAAATGTCTCAATCACACACAATGTCTCAGATGTCCCAACCACCAAAGCAGTATGAAACACTAATTTTTTTCTTCTCTTGGTTCATGAGTTGTCTTCTCAGAACCTCAACATTCATCCCAAATGGACTATTGGAATGTTAGAGGGAAAAATTTCATTTCTCCTTTTTCTGACCTTCTCTGGAGTTATTCAACCACCTGCACTGGAGGTTTCTTGTATTCTGCTTAGACCTTTTGTTTTCCATTTCTTTGGAGTAACCCATGACTGACATCTCACTCACATTTTCACCTTCTAAAAATGCCCAGCCCCAAAGACTGTATTTTATAGACCAATTTTCTTACCTTGGTTCATATGAATGTTTTGGACCCTTATCTGCATTGGTGATATACTTTTGATTTGGGCTTTCTGTTTATTCTGGAGCCAGAGAGTGTTTGTGAATCCAGGGTTGCTACAACAAGGCAGTGAAGTGCTCCTCCCAGGATGAGATCAGTCCCCAAGACCTCCAGTCATGGAATAATTAACCCACATTGGGCACAAGGCTGTTAGGGTAGGTATGGGTCTAAGGTCACAAGAAAATGACCACACAATCTAAAATATTTCAGAGAAGCAGTTTTACTTTTGCAGAATGATACATAGCCATCTCAAGTCAAGCAGGCAAGTGTACCCAGTGTGTAGCTAGAGTTTTCCAGCCTGGCCCACAGTCAGGACAAATCTCTGTCTACCGCCAGTCCCACAGCCTCTCAGACCCAACCAAGTAAACACAGAGACTTATATTGCTTACAAACTGTATGGCCATAGCAGGCTTCTTGCTAACTGTTCTTATATCTTAAATTAATCCATTTCTATAAATCTATACCTTGCCACATGTCTCGTGGCTTACCGGCATCTTCACATGCTGCTTGTCATAGTGGCGGCTGGCAGTGTCTCTCTCCTCAGCCTTCCACTTCCCAGAATTATTCTCCTCCTTGTCCCGCCTATACTTCCTCCTGCCCGACTACTGGCCAATCAGTGTTTTATTTACTAACCAATCAGAGCAAAACATTTGCCATACAGAACATCCCACAGCACCAGTGGGGTACTATTGGGTTTTTATTCTGACCCAGAGGGGTTCTGTACTTCATTCCTGAGTGGTCGAAGCTTGACTCACATTCTTACCCAATTGGTTACCTTAGAACAGCACAGCTGATGAAGTATAAGTCTTGAGAAGAATATATTACCTTGAACACATATTTTGGTTTCAAGATGTGCTGACTTTAGGGGGATTTGAATTTCTGCCAAGTGGCTTCTTTATAATTGTTTTTAAATTGGTGTTTTGTCTTATTTAACTGTTATGGAAAAGGCAATACATTTTCTTTACATTTCCCATAGTCAGGGCAGGTTATGATGTGACAGGAGACACAGGCAACTGCAACTTATTGTCATTATAGTCAGAAATTTGTTTTATCAAAACTTCTAATATTGATGGCAATCAATTATCTAATTGGTTGGACCCAGGTAGAATTCTTCCCTTTGTCTGGAAAGAATTTCTCCTGCCTTGGGGAAAAAAACCTATAGGGATTGTAGACCTAAAGTAAAGTACCCTCTAAAGGGACTTCGCTTTGGTAAATTTAAATTAAAGTTCTAATATAAATTTTTTTCTAATATAAATTTTTGATTATGGTTTTCCCTCTCATATATCCTCCCAGATCCTTCCCACCTCCCCATCTATCCAACTACACACCTCCTTTCTTTCTCTCTTTAGAAACAAAGAGGGAAACAAACCAGAATAAAACAAAAAAGAAAAAAAACCCAGAAAAATCACAACACACACCCTCATAAAGACACAAAATTGGAAACCACAATATAAGCAAAAGCAAAAATAAAAAAACCAACAAAATATTATGAGCCAAAAAAATCTCTAAAAATATATCTTGAGTTCATTCTTTCTTGGCCATCTGTTGTCCTGGTACATGTCCCTAAGTGCAGTTTGTATACCCTATCAGGCTCCATTGGAGAAAACTAATTTTTCCCTATTGAATGGTTGACACTTGGAGATAGCTTCTGGATTAAGAATGGGGGTTTATGTCCACTTTCTCTTTCAGTGCTGGGTTCTCATCTGGCTCAGACCTGTGCAGTCCTGTGCATGCTGCCATGGTCTCTGTAAGTTCATATGTGTGTCAGTTCCATTGTGTCTGGAAGGCACTGTTCGCTTGGTGTCTCTTATCCCCACTGACTCTTACAAACTTTTTGCTTTGTCTTCTGCATAGCCCCCTGAGTCCTGAGGAGAGGGGTTTGATGGTGACATCCCTTTTAAGACAATGTTCCAAGGTTTCTTACTTTCTGGACATTGTCCAGTTGTGAGTGTCTGTTTTAGTTTCTGTCTCCTGTAGGAGGAAGCTTCTCTGATGATGGCTGGGCAAGGCAGTAATGCATTTATTAACTGAATATGCATACATGGGGATATGTGCATAATGCAGGGCATATGTGGATGTCAGAAAAACCTTTAGGAGTTTGTTTTCTCCTTCCAGTATTTGGGTCCTGAAGATTGAACTCAGCCCATCAGGCTTGGTATAAACTGCCTTTACTCACTGAGTCATCTCTCTGACTGGAATGTTTTCTTATCCAAATTATACTGAATAATAATGTTGGCAGGTGCTGAAAATAGAGAAAGAGGATACCAAGGCTTTCTTCCAGGAAGCAGCATTTATTCAACCAGCACTGGCTCAATAGATTCACATCCAGGGGCAGAGCAGAGCAGGATATGGCCTTGTTTCTCCTTCATTAGTTTTCCTTAGCACTTCAGTTCTTTTTTTCTCCTCCACATGGTAACTTATGTTCTGATGAGGTGCTCCATGTTAGAGGGTTGTCATGTATGCCTTCATGTTGTTCTTGGAGTGCCCTTACCACATTCTCTACTTTGATTTTCATAGCTCTCTTCCTTTTGATCATTGCCTCAATGAGGCTGGATCCACTATACCCAGTCTCTCTCTCTCTCTCTCTCTCTCTCTCTCTCTCTCTCTCTCTCTCTCTCTCTCTCTCTCCTCTCTCTCCTGTGTGTGTGTGTGTGTGTGTGTGTGTGTGTGTGTGTGTGTTTGTAAAATCTTTGGGCAAGGCATACCAGGCTTGAAAAAGAGGTGTTAAATCATCCTCTTCACTGGGCAAGGTATATTTTTCCTGAGATTGAGCTTTTAAGATGTCAAATGTAGATGATAGGACTGGAGTATCTTGTCTCATTATAGGAGGATCTATTTCTCTAGCTTCCAAGGCCACCAGTCTTCCTTATTAGTTGCCTGGCCCCAAATACATAGCAAGAAAAGACTATTATAATCTGAGCTATAGTCTATGACAGGACCAGAAGCAGATTTCTTGGTTAGTGGAGATGGGAAGAGGGCTACTTTCTATTTCCTAACAAAAGAAATGAAAGACTTCATGAAATGAAGCCCAGAGTAGGACAGTGACCTTTTTTAAATATAATATGGTCCCAGGGTCATTGCTTTGTTCATGTATACATATATGTATATGTTGTATATATACACATACACATACACACATATGTTAACATTTGTCTCTTTTCCCATCTAGAATTGTTCTGGCTATGAATGGTGAAATTAACTGGGTTACATCTACCTAATTTACAGCTGTGGGTGGCAACACCCTTTTGGAGGTGTGCTGGTTTTACCTTTCCAGGTGGCCCACAGTACACAGTTCCAATAAGGAAACTCCTGTATGTTATCAAGGGCATATCCAGCCTGAGATGAGGGTTGTTCACACATGTGTTTATCATTGAAATTGTATTCTTGTTTACAATCTAGATTTCTGCATAGCAAAATATAAGCTGACTAGCTTTGATTTATGTCCTCATGTATAGAAAAGAAGACTGACATTACCATTTTAGGTTAACAAGTTATGTAAGTTAACACTTTTCTATATGGTCTCCTTGTGTGGATAGTTTTGGACTTCCAGCTATTCTTCATTGGGAGTACTGTGGGTTGAAACAAGTGCATCAGTTCTTCTGTTGGCAGGTAGGATAGGTGGTCTTGTGTTTACAGGTCTCCAGTAATTTTCCCTGGCAAGTGAGGTAGGTAGGTGTCTTAGTATTCTATTGCTGTGAAGAGATACCATGACCATGGTGACTCTTATAAAAGAAAACATTTCAAATCACTCTCAGCACTGTTTTCCATGCTCCTACTAGGTTGGCCCATTAAGTTCCACTTAATGTGTTCAACTGCTTTCCCATCCAAAGTCCCAAAGTCCACACTCCACCAACAGATAGCATGGTCATGTTTGTCACAGCAGTACCCCAGTCCTTGGTACCAACTTCTTAGTCAGTGTTCTATTGCTGTGAAGAGACACCATGGCCACCGCAACTCTTTTAAAAGAAAGCATTTAACTGGGTCTTGCCTACAGTTTCAGGGGTTTAGTTCATTTTTATTATGCCAGGGAGCATGGCAGCACACAGGCAGACATGGTGCTGGAGAGGTAGCTGAAAGATGTACATCCAGATCCAAAGGCAGCAGGGAGAGAGAGACACTAGGCTTGGCTTGGGCTTTTGAAACCTTGAAGCCCACCCCCAGTAACACACTTCCTCCGATAAGGCCACACCCAGTCAAACAAACACTCCTAATCCCTCTCAGGCAGTTCACTCCCATAACCAAGCATTCAAATATATGAGCCTGTGGGGGCCATTCGTATTCAAACTACAACAGCAGGATAAAGTGGAGTTTTAATGACACTCTGATAGTGTCAGGTAGTACAGATACATGAGTCACAGACCTGGCACTTAGGTCTACAAAAGGGGTGCAGGTTAGAAGCAACAAATAACAATGAAACACTTGGCCCACAAGAGGGAAAAGAATACTGATAGAAAGCTTTTGCAACACTTTCAGTCAGCTGAAGAGGTCTTCACTAACTATATAGTAAATATTTGGGTGAGGATCACAACAGGTAGGGACAAGGGGTGGCAGTGAGCCAGAGTAAGAGAATGGGTACAGAGAATAAGAACAGTCTATCCTATTGTGTAGGCTATTACTCAGATTTTTACTGTATAGATCATTCAGCTTTCTGCAGTGACTAGAGCAGGATGGAAGTCCTCTGGGATCTCTGGTGTCATAGTTCACTTATTCTAGATGATCAATGTATTAGATTTCTCCAAAGAAACAGAACTTACAGAATGAGTATATATATTAAGGGGGAATTTATTAGATTGGCTTAAAGTTTAATAGATTGAATGTTCGGATAGTCCAACAATGGCTGTCTCATAATGACAGGGCTGAGAATCTGGTAGTTGTTCAGTCAATGAAAACAGATGTCTCAGCTATCCCAATGTGGTACTGGAGTCCTGGAGAATTCCTGGAGAGTTTCTGGTTTTTAGTCTATATTAGAATCCTGAAGAAGTTAGTTTTAATACTGGCCACAGCAACACAGTACATGAACTTGCCTATGAGAGTGAGGACAAGCAGTGAAAAATCAGTCTCATTCTTTCATGTCTTTTTATGTGGGCTGCCATCAAGAGGTGTGGCCCAGATTTTGGGTGACTCTTCCTGTTTCAAATATCTTAATTAAGAAAACACTTCACATGCATTTCCAGGATCTTGAGTTTTAGTTGATTTAGTTGTGGGGGGAAAGAAAGATGAAACATTCAATTTGAACAGAAAAAGAACATCTGGAAATTTAATATTGGAGCCAAGGCTTGTGCTGAAATATATGAGAAGATTAAGGAGAGATTTGATTCAAAATGGAATAAAGAGACAGGTGCCTCAGAGCAAGACCCCACTTGGCTAAGCTTCCAACTTATGAAAAGATGCCTTGGTCATGGTACTTTACCACTGCACTAGAAAATAATTAACAGAACAGGTTCCCTTGTGCTCTGCTGAGCCCAAGCATGGTTAGCTCTCTAGGTGTCCCAGGCTTCATATCCTGTGACCGGGGAGGTAAGATTAACATCTCATAATTCTGGAAGAAGCTCCCCCCCAAATGTTGGCAGATGCTCAGAGAGATGGGACACTGAAGTGTTCTTTAGGAGCAGAGTTCATTTGTGCCAACACTAATGAAGTGGCTTCATATCCCAAAGAGTGAGTCATAAACATGGCAGGCCTTATATGTGCTCTGTTACATTTCCTCTACACTTTAGTACCTGTGTCTCCCCAGTGATGGTATATGTTCTGATTAGGTGCTTTAAGGTACATGGTGGTTGTATATGCAACAATGTCTTCCCTTTGTTTGGGGTGGGCCCTTGCCACCATAAGGAGATCCTTTCTTGGGGTAGTGAATAATTTGAGCTTTGCTTTTCCAAATACCCCATCAAATTTTTATGCATGGAAAATTCATGCATAATAAAAACATGATTAGTAAAGAGACAACATAGTACTGTTAATATATTTAAAATCAATGTTATTCTTAATATCTAAGTAAATAGGCCAAGATAAATTTTAAATTTCCAAGAAAATTTCTAAAAGATACATATATGTAAGAAAGAGTAGATGACTTAGGATTTTAAGTTTATTTACTTATGGTTCTTTAATTTTTTTCTTTTATTTTTGAGATTATAATATAATTACATCATTTCTCTCTTCCCTTTCCTTCCTCCAAATGCTTCCACCAAACCCTCCTTCCTTTCATTCAAAGTCATGGCCTCTTTTTTAATTAATTGTTATTACGTGCATATATTTATTTACACATATTTCTAAGTATGACTTGCTCAATCTGTATAATAGTATGGGTATGTATGTTTTCAGGGCTGACCATTTGTTATTGGATAACCATTCAGTGTGCTCTTCCCTGGGAAAATCTACTTCTCCTGGTGTCAGCATTCCTTAGTTGCCTATAGTTCTTTGTTAGGGTTGAGGCCTTGTGGGCTTTTTCCTGTCCAGTTTTGCATGTGGTGTCATTCTTGTTCAACTCATGTTGAGGCAGTCATGTGTGAGACTTTATGGATGTAGCTTCTGTCATGACTAGGAGATACACTCTCAGCAAACTTCCTGAACATCTGGCTCTTACCATCTTTCCACCTTCTCTTGTACAATGTTCCCTGAATCTTAGATATGGAAGTATTGTGTAGATGTGTCCGTTGGGTCTGGGTTGCATAGCTCTGAATTTTGATTGGTTGTGGTTTCCTGTGGTGGTTTCCTCTGTTGCAAAGAGAAGTTTCCTTGATGAAGAATTTGGGATGCAATTATCTGTGGGTATAAAGACAAGTGTTTACAGATTGTTGTTAGGAATTATGCTGGTTTAGTGAAGTTGTGGTTGTAAGTTCTCCCAGATTCATGACTTCACTAGGATTGATTAATTAGCTAAATTTCCAGACCAGGTGAGGATTCCCTCTTGTTGAGAGGTTCTTAAGTCCACCAAGGTATGCCTAATACTACTGTACCCTTAAGGTTATGGTGCCATGCTGGTGTTTGAATGAGGTTCATAGGTGTCATTGCATGGCACCTTCTAGGACCATGAAAACTAGTCCTCAGGGAGGATAAATTCACATCAGTTCCATCTGAAGGGCCTCTGAGCCCTGTTTTAAAGTGCATGATGTCCTCTCCACTAAGAACTTACCTTCTACCTCTGGAGGAAGGGGGCAAGCAAGGGCAATAGAGGAAACATTTTCAGTCCAGGTGAGAAAAGTTCATATATGTGTGTGTGTGTGTGTTGCTGTTAGGAATTATGCTGGCTTAGTGAAGTTGTGGTTGTAGGTTCATATATATATATATATAGTGTGCATACACATATAAAATTTTATGTATTATAGTTTTTATAGATATATAGTTAGTAGTATGGCTTCTAATACCTTTTTCAGACATTCTTGTTATTTTATTCTCTTACCTCCTTTTTTCTGTATTTATTTCCCTTCTCCTCCCTAAAGAGTCTCCCTTTCCCATTTCCCTAATCAAATCTCTTATAATCTGCTATTCCCCACTTTATTGCTCCCCAGCCTCTCTATCCTGGTAATGGACCAGCTTTATTTTCCTGGTTTCAGCAGTTCTACTAGACTGTGTACTCACATCTAACTATTTGAAGCTAGGAGCCTCTGATGAGAGAGAACACAGCTTTGGATGACCTCACTTAACATGATCTTTTCTTCTTTTTGGAGCCTGTTCTGGACTAGCTCTGTAGACCAGGCTGGCCTCGAATTCACAGAGATCCACCTGCCTCTGCCTCCCAGGTGCTGGGATTACAGGCTTGCACCACCACCGCCCAGCAATCTTTTCTAGTTCTATCCATTTATCTCCAAAGTTAATGATTTCACTTTTCTTTACGACTTTTTAATTATTGATTCATCAGTTTAAGGATATTTATGTTGTTTCTATTCCCTGTCTATTGTGAAAAGAGCAGCAATGAACATGGCAGAGTGAGTGTTTGTGGAGTAAGGAGTCGAGTCCTTTGACCGTATGCCAAGGAGTGGTATAGCTGGGCCATATGGTAGATTGACAATTCTCCACTCTTATTTCCATAGTGGCTACACAAGTTTTCAATCCAACCAACATGAATATAAGATTCCCTTTCCAACTTGTCCCATTCAGCATTTGTTGTCTGTTGTTTTGTTGATCTTTGCCATTCTGACTGAGTTAAGATGAAATCCCAATGTTGTCTGATTTTTCTAATTGCTAGGGATGATCAGCATTTTTTGAGATATTTATTAGCCATTTTCCCCTTATTTTGAAAACTCCCTATTCTGGTTCCAGGTCAAGTTTTCAATAGGTCATTTTTTTTTTTTTTTTTTAGTTCTTTATATATTTTTTTCCCGGAGCTCAGAACCGAACCCAGGGCCTTGTGCTTTCTAAGCAAGCGCTCTACCACTGAGCTAAATCCCCAACCTCAGTTCTTTATATTTTAATGGTATTAATTCTCTGTCAGATCTATAGCTGGCAAAGATTCTCTCCCATTGTATGCTTCTGCTCTACCCAGTTGATTGCTTCTTTGGCTGCATAGAAGTTTTTTAGTTTTCTGACATCTCACTTGCTAATTGTTGGCCTTAATTTTTGGGCAAATTGAGTCCTATTCAGAAAGTCCTTTCTTGCACTTATATCATGTAGGACACTGCCTATGTTTTCTTCTAGCAATTCCAGTGCTTCAGGTTTCACATTTAGATCTTTAATTCATTTGGAGTTAGTTTTTGTGCAAGGAGATAGATAAGGTCCTAATTTTATTCTTCTGCACATAGACAACCAGTTTTTCCATATTTGTTGGAGATGCTTGTTTTTTCTCTAGGTTATGTTTTGGATGTCTTTGTCAAATATTAAGTGGCTGAAGTTATATGAGCCCATGTTGGGACTTCAATTTTGTTCCATTGGTCTATATGTCTGTTTTTGTGCCAGTACCATATTGTTTTTTATTACCATGGCTCTATAATATATCTTAAGACCTGGAATGGTAATTCCTCCAGCATTGTTCCTTTTGCTCTGGATTGTTTTTGCTAACTAGGATCCTTTGCATTTCCATATTAATTTTAGGATAGTTTTTTTTCTATTTGTGTTAATAATAAAATGGGGATTTTGATAGCAATTGCATTGTATCTTTTACTAAATTGTCCATTTTCACAATGTTAATTCTATTAATCCATGAGCATGAGATGTGTTTCTGCATTCTAGTGTCCTTTTCTGTTTCTTTATTCAGATGTTTAAGGTTCAATATACAGGTCCTTCATATTTTTGGTTAGGTTTATTCCTAGATATTTTATATTCTTTGAGGCTATTATGAAGGGATTGTGCCACTGATCTCCTTCTCTGTATGCTTGTTGTTGTTGTATAGAAAAGCTATTGGTTTGTAAAAATTGATTCTGTATTTTGTCAAGTTGCTGAATTTATCATTTCTCAGAGTTTTGTGGTATAATTATTATTATTATTTTGGATCTCTAATGTATAATAACCTTAGTCATCTGCAAATTGAAATAGTTTGACTGGTTCATTCCCTATTTGTATCCCTTTAATTTACTTCTCTTATCTTATTGCTCCAGCTACTATTCCTAGCACAGTATTGAAGGAGTGGGGATAGTGTACATTCTTGTCTCATTCCTGACTTCAGTGGGATTGCTTCAAGCTTTTCTTCATTTAGGATCATGTTGACTGTGCATTTCTCATATGTAGTTTTGATTGTGTTGAGGTGTATTACCTCTAACCCTACATTCTCTATGACTTTTATCATGTAGGCATATTGTGTTTTGTCAAAGGTTTTTCTACATCTACTTAGATAACCATGTGATTTTTGTCTTTAAGTTCATTTATGTGGTTAAGTACATTTATTGACTTGAGTATATTGAACCATCTCTCTATTTCAGGGAACAAGCCAACTTGGTCTTGGGGTATAATCTTTTGGATGTATGTCTGTATTCTGTTTGCAAGTATTTTATCGAATATTTTTTAGTCAATGTTCATCAGGGATATTGACCTGTGGCTTTGTTGTTGCTATATCTTTAACTGGTTTTAGTATTAGAGCATTATTGGATTTGTAGAAAGAATTTGGAAGTACTCTTTATGTTTATGTTCTTTTTTTTCTTTTTTTCAAATAGTTTAAGAAGGACTGGCTTTTTTGGAAGTCTGGTAGAATTCTGTTATTAACCTATGTGGTCCTGGACATTTTTAGCTGGAAGACTTTTTATTGTTATTTCAATCTCTTTATCTGTTTTGGTTCAGTTTAGGTTATTGACTTCTTCTCTGTTTAACTTTGGTGGTTTGCATAAATATAGAAATTCATCCACTTCTTTTAAAATTTTCAGTATAATAAAGTACAGATTTAAAAAATATTCACTTATAGCCGGGCAGTGGTGGCGCACGCCTTTAATCCCAGCACTCGGGAGGCAGAGGCAGGTGGATCTCTGTGAGTTCGAGGCCAGCCTGGACTACCAAGTGAGTTCCAGGAAAGGCGCAAAGCTACACAGAGAAACCCTGTCTCAAAAAACAAAAAACAACAACAAAAAAATATTCACTTATAATGTTCAGATTTTTCTTGGTATCTGTTATAATGTTTTCCTGTTAATTTATGATTCTGTTAATTTGGAAATTTGGATCCTGTCTCGATATTGGGAGTGGGCCAAGGGTCTGTCAATCTTATTTATCCTCTCAAAGAACCTGCTCTTAGATTCATTCATTTTTTATATTGTTTTCTTTGTTCCTATTTCACTGGTTTCTGCTCTGATTTTGATTATTTCTTGCCATTGACTTGGTTTGGATTTGGTTTGTTCTTGTTTTTCTAAATTCTTCTGTTGCATCATTAAGCCATTTATTTGTGCTCATTCTGATTTTTTTTTTTTTGAGACATGGTTTCTCTGTGTAAAACCTCTGTCTGTCCTGGAACTCACTTTGTAGATGAGGCTGGAATCAAATTCACAGAGATCTGTTAGTCTCTGCCTCCCAAGTCCTGAGATTAAAAGTGTGTGCCACCGCCACCCAGCTCTTTCTAATTTTTTAATGTAGGCACCTAAAGCTATACAATTTTGTTTAAGGATACAGCCAGCATTGGAGACACATGCCTTTAATCTCAATACCAACCATAGAAGACCTGGAGGTCTGTACAGACAGACAGTGACTAGGAGGTCATGTGGTTGGGTTTACAACCAATGAGAAGGCAGAACAGAAACTCTATAAAAAAGACAGACACAGGAAGTAGGTCTCTTTTGGAGAGGTCGGGCAACAGCGACAGGGAAGGGTAAGGTTTTTAGCTCTTAGCTATTGCTCTGTATTGCTTTCATTTCTGTATTGGCTCTGTGTTTCTTATTTAATAAGACGGTTGGTTACATCTACATTTGGTGCCCACGTGGCAAGAATCCATTAAAAACCACTTGGCTTGGCTTGGCGGCAGGTCTGGTTTCCCGCCTGGGTGGCCTGGCTCCCTAGCTCGGGCCCAGATCAGCTTAGGTCTCAGGCCGGACTGACCCGAAGTGGTTACTCACAGCTGGAGCTACTTGCTTAAAGCCAGTGCTACAAAAAACTCAGGCCTGCCCTGCCAAACAGGGCCCCTGCCTGTAAAGCCAACGCATGTGGTCAGAGCTTAAGTAAGTCGGAGCCCAGGCTTGACTCAGCTCAAGCGGGAACACATGGCTGGATTTATGCTTTTAGCCAGAACTTGTGGCTTCTCTCTCTCTCTCTCTCTCTCTCTCTCTCTCTCTCTCTCTCGATTCACACCTCAGACACTAGGTGGCTGTTTTGAAATTCTCTCAGATTTCTACTGTTCTATGCAGACTTGGTAAGTCAATTAAGATATCAGATATTTTAAAGGAAACTATTTAAAAGAGAATTTTTTCCACATTTAAAAAAATGGGTTTTATGTGTACATTGGAAGAAAATTGGGCTTTATTTGAATTTTTAGGCAGTCTGACAATGGAACAACTTTATGAGAAGATTAATGTTGATCAAATTATGCACTTTATTACTTTTCTTATCCACATTTTACTATTTAAAAAGATAGTCAATTTAAGTGCCAGGATAAAAGTTTTAGAAAAACCTGTTAAACCTGTTAAAATGAGTTATAGAGAAATTCAGATTCAGACAGAAGAAATTAACAGTGAAGTTGTTTTAAGATTGAATCATAAGGTTACAGAAAGAAAGCCTGTTTTCACACAATCATTCTTAATTTATCCAGTAGCCATACAGCAGCTATCTGGTGAAGAGAATGTCAAAATACTTGGATTCCAGTTGAAATGTTAGACTTACAAAGATTTAAGGAGTCAATAGTATCTTGTGGCATGCATTCCCCATATGTAAAGCAAATGTTCAACTCTCCTGGTCAACATATAATAGGATTATACCACAGGACTGGCGGGAGCTGGCACAGGCTGTTCTGAAACCTGGGCAACAGCTCCAGTGGCAAATGTGGTTCAAAGAGGAGGCTAAAAATATAGAAAAACAATGGAGGGATAAAGGAACACAAGTCTTCCAGGATCAGCTTATTGGAGAAGGCCAATATCCTTCAGTACAAACACAATGTTTGTATGATGTCCAAACCCTAATTCTGTGTTGAACGACAGCCTTGAATGCATGGGACAGAGTTGAGGAACCAGGAAAAAAAAACTGAGTCATTTACAAAGGTTATACAGGGCCCAAAAGACTCTTTCACAGATTTCTTACAAAGATTGACTTCAGCAGTACAGAGAATGGTCCTGAATTCAGAAGCTAGTAAGATAATAATTG
Source organism: Peromyscus eremicus (assembly GCF_949786415.1). Lineage (NCBI taxonomy): Eukaryota > Metazoa > Chordata > Mammalia > Rodentia > Cricetidae > Peromyscus > Peromyscus eremicus. The sequence goes on along the minus strand of NC_081428.1, from coordinate 75,825,586 downwards.
AATCTTTGGCCTTTGAGAACGCAAATGCAGCATGCACAAGAATAATCAGACCATTGAAAGCAAGATCTGTACCCTTGGAAGATTGGATTAGAGATACGGTTAATGTTGAGGCTCATGACCATGATAATATGTGGGTAGGAGAAGCAATTTCAAGAGGTTTGAGGAATGTTAGAGGTTTTAGATGTGGAAAGCAAGGACATTTGAAAAGGGATTGTAAACAGGGCATCCTCAGAAACAATGTTTCTTCAAGGAACAATGGCAACAGAATGCCCCTTTCTTCTGGAGTATGCAGAAGGTGTGGTAAGGGAAAACACTGGACCAACGAATGTAGATCAACAAGGGACAGGCAAGGTAATCCTTTGCCTTGGTCTTTGGGAAACTCCCAGAGGGGCCTCAGGCAGGCCTCCATAGCAAATCCAGTTCAAAACTTTCCTGCAGTTGTAGAGGAAACAATTCGGAGCAATTAAATAACCAAATGCCTATTGGAATAAATCATGCTGGTCAGGATGATGAAACAGAGTGAATAGAAAATTCAGGAAAAAACATAAAGAAAACTTTTTGGCAAACTTCTATTAAAGAACAAAGACCAAAATTAACAATAAAAATTAATGGTATTTTGTTGTCTGGTCTGGTAGACACAGGTGCGGACGTTACCATAATTGCACCAGAATTTTGGCATCCAACTTGGCCTCTTCTTATTCAACTGTTAGGAATTGGGACATTATCTCAAGTAAAACAGAGTGCAAGATGGTTCCAATGTATAGGTCCAGAAAGACAGAGAGGAAAATTAAAACCATATGTGGCTAACATAGCTATGAACCTGTGGGGTCAAGACCTGTTGCAACAATGGAATACTCAGATTAACATCCCTTCAATCTCAGAAACAAATTATAAACTAACACATGTTTCTGAGAGAAATATTAGAAGACAGTATTCAAATGAGTGGTCACCAGCCATCCATATTATACAAGAACAGGGCACAACAACTGATGATCTCCCAAAGACACCAACAGTTCTACCTTTAAAATGATTAACAGACAAGCCTGTATGGGTTCAGCAATGGCCTTTAACAACAGAGAAACTCCAGGCTTTAGAAGAGCTGGTAGAAAAATAGTTAAATGCTCATCATATTGAAGAATCAACCAGCCCTTGGAATTCTCCTGTATTTGTTATTAAAAAGAAATCTGGTAAATGGAGAATGGTAACAGACCTTAGAACAATTAACAAAGTAATTCAGCCAATGGGCTCTCTACAATCTGGAATTCCTTTGCCTACTCTGTTACTAAAAGGATGGCCTCTCATAGTTATTGATTTAAAAGACTGTTTCTTTTCAATACCCTTACAAGAAAAAGACAGAGAAAGATTTGCTTTCACAGTGCCTACTCATCATTATTCTCAACAGGTTAAAAGATTTCAATGGAGGGTCCTCCCACAGGGAATGTTGAATAGCCCAACCCTGTGCCAATATTTTGTATAACAGCCATTGGAAGTGATATGTAAAAAATTTCCTAAATCTATTTATCATTATATGGATGATATTTTACTTGCCTGCTCAAATGCAGATACCTTAGAAAGAATGTTTGAAGAAGTAAAGAAAATTTTGCCTTGCTGGGGATTACAATTTGCTCCTGAAAAGATACAAAGAGGAGATTCAATTAATTATTTAGGATATAAAATAGAGCTACAAAAAATTAGACCCCAAAAGGTGCAAATTAGGAGAGATAGACTACAGACTCTTCATGACTTTCAAAGATTATTTGGAGATATTTCTCATCTACGAACTATTGTTGGGGTAAAAAATGATGAACTGCATAATTTGTTCAAAACCTTAGAAGGTGACAAGGACTTAAATAGTCCAAGAGAGTTATCACCTGAAGCTGATAAAGAATTGGCCTTGGTAGAAAAGAAAGTACATGAAGGGCACGTGGATCGTATTGATCCAAAGCTGGATTACATTTTGGTTATTTTACCTTCTAGGCATTCTCCTACAGGACTATTAATGCAGAGGGAAGATATTATATTGGAATGGATATTTTTACCAAATAAACCAAATAAAAAATTAAAAACTTATGTGGAAAAAAAAAATCTCTGACTTGATTTGGAAAGGAAAATTGAGACTTCGTCAATTAGCAGGAATAGACCCAGCAGAAATTGTCATACCTTTAACTGAGGAGAACATTGAAAAATTATGGACAGAAAGTGAACCTTGGCAAAGAGCTTGTAGTAATTTTTTTGGGAGAAATTAACAGCAAATATCCTAAAAGCGATAGAATTGATCGTATACAGAGAGCTGATTAGATCTTGCCTCGAATTATACGGGAAAAACCCATATCTGGAGTTCATACATTTTATACAGATGCCAACAAACAAGAAAAGGCAGGTTACAAATCAGAAAATTTAAGTAAAGTGGTTCAGAGTCCTTATATTCAGTTCAAAAATCAGAATTGTATGCTATTCTGTTGGTATTAATGGATTTTTCAGAACCTCTCAACATAGTAACTGACTCTCAGTATGCTGAAAGAATGGTATTACATATTGAGACTGCAGAATTTATCCCTGATTCTTCAGAATTAACTTCACTATTTATTCAATTACAAGACACAATCAGGAAAAGGAGTCATCCTTTATATCTAACTCACATCCAATCCCATACTGGTCTGCCAGGCCCTCTAGCACAAGGCAATGATGAGATTGATAAATTATTGATAGGAAATGTGCTGGAGGCCTCAGAATGTCATAAAAAACATCACGTCAATAGTAAAGGTTTAAAAAAGGATTTTTCCATAACCTGGCAACAAGACAAAGAAATAGTAAAGAAATGTCCTACTTGTTCCTTCTACAATCAAACACCATTACCAGCAGGATGTAAACCAAAGGGTACTCAGAGGAATGAAATCTGGCAGATGGATGTGGTTCACTTTGCAGAATTAGGAAAACTGAAATATGTACACCATACCATCGATACTTATTCAGGATTTCAATGGGCAACTGCTTTGAGTTCTGAAAAAGCTGATTCTGTAATCACTCATTTGCTAGAAGTTATGGCCATCATGGGTATACCTGCACAAATCAAAACTGACAATGCTCCATCATATGCCTCTGTTAAAATGAAACAGTTTTTTTGCTTATTACAATATAAAGTATGTTACAGGTATACCACATAATCCTACAGGTCAAGCAATTATAGAAAGATCAAACAGAACTCTAAAGGATATGCTAAATAAATAGAAAGGGGTAACAAAAACCCCCAGAAATAGACTGCATAATGCTCTATTAACTTTGAATTTTCTCAATGCCAATGAGAAAGGAACAACAACTGCAGAGAGACATTGGATAATAGAAAGAACTACAGAATTAAATCAGCCTATATACTTTAAGGATGTGCTGACCTCAGAATGGAAACCAGGATATGTGTTTCTTTGGGGATAAGGTTTTGCTTTTGTTTCTACAGAAGAAGATAAGCTGTGGGTACCATCAAATTTGATAAAGGTTCGATTTGAACAAGAGAGACCTCTTAATTAGAGGAGGCGATAGTTCATCAACCAGCATGACCATCCAATTTAAACTAACTTATACCAGTAACGCATGCCTTTCCATTTAATCAGATAATAACTTGCCAAAAGGGAACCTCCCCAAAATTAGTCTTGGGGAAAGGTTTTTGTTTTTGTCTTTTAGGAGAATGAAGGCTAAGTAATCTGAAGAACACTGGACAAATGAGACAACTGAAGAAAAAAGACAAATAACGAATCCCAAGAAACAGAGTAAAATGGCCTATTGGTATATCATCTATAAAATTTTATAAGTCTTCCTAAATGTTTGATTCTGCTCTTCTCTAAAGACATTTAACATTATTGGTCTTCTAATAGTCCCAGTTCAATTAAAATTTAAAGCTGACTTTGGAGTTGGAGAATGGCTCTCTCCTTCTTTAAACTCAAGCATGTTGTTAAAAGGAAAATGCAAACTCCCTGTATCATGCCAGAAGAAAAGAGCCATCTTCTGCTATGGGACAGGAGAAAAACCAAATTAATTAAGGAACTATTCTATTAATAATCTCAACTCTTTGATTCTATTCTGATTCTTTAAACTTTTCTTAAAGTATAAATTTTATATAAAAACTTACAAGATTAACATATATATACATTTTAAACTTTGTTAAGATATGAATGGTCATATAGAGTACTAACTAATTCTAGAAAAAAGGCTTCAATTAGCTGCATATATATGTCTTTGTGTTCGAATCTCTTATCAGTTTTCTGCAGGAAATCATGGCCAGGCCTAACATCAACTGAAGTCTCCAGGAAGAAGATGGGGCCCCACAACAACAATTCCATGTGGACAATAATAATATCACTAAGCTGACAAACATCATCTACAGATCAGCTTTGGACTACAAAGTGCTCAGAGCAATTTTGAGATGACTAGCTGAGATGATCCAGTCTCAAAGACTACTTGAATAAGGACTTGAGATAAACCCTGAACTTTGGCATTATACATAGACTGGATAATGAAGGATATAGTTACCTTTCCTAGAATTTGACAATTAACCTAAAATTTTTCTTTCAGGGTAAAGATACCTTTGCCCATACCCAGCAGGAAGCAATTTTAAGAATACGACGCCCACCTTCCCAAAGAGGTGGTGTGGGGCAGGTGTTTGGTCTTTTAATGGGTTTTGGGTCTGGGATAATTTTCATTGTTTAGGAGGGTTGGTTACAAGTTGTTTTTATGGGTTAGGAAAAGGGCTAAACAAAGGAGATTAGATTTAAGGTTCTTGTTTTTTTAAAAAAAGACAATTACTTTAAAGTTTTAAATACTTTACATTGGATTGGATTTTTTTTATAATGTATACAAATTATACATATAGAGATTGATATTGTTAGAAAATGCTATACATATATTTCTATTGTTTAAGATATTGTACTTATATCATTCATTTAACAATGTAATGCAATTTGCTGATCCTTGAATGTTATTATTACCAACTATTAGGATAAAAAGTAATGAAAGTTAGTAGTTAAACATTATAATAGAACTTGTAGTCATATTAGGTATGTTTTCAAAGTTGAGCAGATATATTTTAGATAGACAGGTCATCTTCAAACCCTTCAGAGATCTACAGAATATGGCATTTAAAATGTTTTAATAACTTAGAAAATTTTTCTTTTTGTTATGACTATGAGACATGTTGGCTCCTGGCGATACCAATCTACTTCAGAGAAAATATGGGCATTGAAGAAACTGCATATGGAGTTAACTTTCATTGTGGCAAAAGTTAGCCACTGGACAACAAAGTATCCTCAAATCAACTGCTGACAAACAGGACAGACAGGATATGAAACAAAGGACTACCGTTTCTTGCCAAAACAAGTATGGTTATGGCTTTATCAAAAGTCATCTTCTGAGGCCAGGACAATATGGCACCATCCTTGAAGTGGCCTTAGCAATCTGGAAAAGGTACAGTGTGCTTTTCTTCGAAGGCAGCTGAATAGGCAGTGGGCCGATGGCTTCTGATGTGCAGTGGAATTACAGCTGAAACAGTTATTCTTGAAGTGTAACTAAACTCACACCTCTCAATAGTAGACTGGCATTTAATAGGGGGATATGTAGAAGAATAGGATGCTGAGATGAAGCCACATATACACAGCCAAGAAGAATGGACAGCTGAATTAAAAAAAATCAACAATTTCCAGAATTTAAAATCCTGAATCATGACATGACACTAGTGAAATTCAGGTGTTTCTGGTACATGGACTGCTCTCACCCAGTGTGAGGTCGAACTATTGACCTTGTGTACATCTTACATCACAAATGAGTCTGTCAGATACGCTAAGCCTATAGGCTGAAGATGATGCCCCAACACTGCAGAGAAACCTCAGGTGACTGTCCAGGCAGCTGGCTGTTTCTATCAACTCACATTTTTGGTTTTTGGAGGCTGCTTGCATGCACTTCCTGTTTTTATTTTTTATTAGGTAATATTATTTCCTTCTTGGGTCTCTGAGAGACTTGAAGATTAGTTAGTTATAGTTGAAGATTAGTTAGGATAGAAAGTGAATTAGGTACATTTTGGACTTACCAAAATAGGATAGATAATGGAATTATTTTCTCTGAATTTGTCAAATACAAATGGACTAGACATTTTTTAGGTATTTATTAATTGTATATATGGTATATAGTTATTGTACTTTTGTATATAGTTTTTCTTATGTTAGTTATAACCTTTTTCCTTTTTTCTTTTTATTAAAATAGAAAAGGGGAAATATGGTGATATATTATTTGTACTGATATGTGATTTTTTTTTCTGTGTGTTCTGGGATACAGCCAGCATTGCAGACACATGCCTTTAATCTCAATACCAACCACAGAAGACCTGCCTGTCTGTACAGACAGGCAGTGACTAGGAGGTCATGTGTTTGGTTGTACAGCCAATGAGAAGGCAGAACAGAAACTCTATAAAAAAGACAGACACAGGAAGTAGTCCTCTTTCGGAGAGGTAGGGCAACAGCGACAGTGAAGGGTAAGGTTTTTAGCTCTTAGCTATTGCTCTGACCTCTTGACTTTCATTTCTGTATTGGCTCTTTGTTTCTTATTTAATAAGACGGTTGGTTACATCTACACATTTTCCTCGTAGGACTGCTTTCAATGTGTCCAGAGGGTTTTTTTTTTTTTAAATTTTGGCATCAAAAGCAGGTCTTTAAGATATTACAAACAGAGGCAGGTAGGCCCTGCGGCAGGGCCGGCAGAGGCAGGTAGGCCCAGCGGCGCGGTCCAGGCAGGTGGTGGCCAAAACACAGTTGCAATAAAGACCAGAAACTGAGCTATTACCCACTGAAGAGTTAGTGAAAACAAGCTCTTAATGAAGAGCTTGAAACAGGGACGCCTTTAATCCCAACACACAGGGAAGAAGCTATCTCAATGGGATGGAACCAGAAAGGATCTGAATACTCTGTCTCAGGCCAACCCAGAGCCCAGCTGCTGATCCTGTGAAACCCAACAACTTGGAGGTGTTGGTGAGACTACCCTGCTCAGCTGAAATCCATCCAGGAGAGGATTCAGATCCCTACAGTTTGAAGTCTGAGGAAACAAGATCAGCTGAGGAGTTGACGAATGAGCAAAACGTGACCTAAGAACACAGAAAAAGACACCACCCAGCCGCCGAACCAGATCACCAGAATCATAAGTATATACTTCACCGACTGAGATCAGCTGCTCCCAAAGAAACAGCCCAACAGCACCAATTTAACCAAGAACTCCTAGTGAACCAAGACTAAAAATTAGAACAAGAGAGGCACTTTCAGACACAGACACTGCCTGCACCGAGCAGAGGAAGAGATGAGTAGACGCCAGTGCAAAAATACAGACAACAACATAAAGACCTATATGGCAACATCAGAACCTGGTGATTCTACACCTGCAAGACCTGAACATACCAAGACAGAAGAAACAGAACAAATCAATCCTAAAAATGACTTTAAGAAGATGATAGAGGTGCTTAAAGAAGAAACAAAAAATTCCCTTAAAGAGGAAATGAAAAACTCTATTAAAGAGGAAATAAAAAATTCTCTTAAAGAAATGGAAGAAAAAAATGAACAAAAATTGGAAGAAATCAAAGAAAGCCAAGAAAAAGCATTTAAACAGATGAAACATTCCAAGATCTGAAAAATGAATTTGAGATAATAAAGAAAACACATGCTGAGGGAATGCTGGAAATAGAAATCCTGACTAAACGAACAAGAACTACAGAAACAAGCTTAACCAACCAAATGCAAGAGATGGAACAGAGAATCTCTGACACTGAAGACACAATAGAGAAACTAGATTCATCAGTCAAAGAAAACACTAAACACAAAACATCCAAGAAATTTGGGACTCCATGAAAAGACCAAACCTAAGGATAATAGGGATAGAAGAAGGAGAAGAATACCAAGTCAAAGGCATAGAGAATATATTCAACAAAATCATAGAAGAAAACTTTCCTAACCTAAAGAAAGAAATACCTATGAAGATACAAGAAGCTTACAGAACACCAAATAGGCTGGATCCAAAAAAAAAGTCCCCTCGCCACATAATAATCAAAACACTAAACACACAGAACAAAGAAAAAATATTAAGAGCTGCAAAGGAAAAAGACCAAGTAACATATAAAGGCAAATCCATCAGAATAACACCAGACTTCTCAATAGAGACTATGAAAGGTAGAAGGTCTTGGACAAATCTTATGCAGACACTAAGAGACCATGGATGCCAACCCAGACTATTATACCCAGCAAAACTCTCAATCACCATAGGCAGAGTAAACAAAATATTCCATAATAAAACCAGATTTAATCAATACCTGTCCACAAACCCAGCCCTACAGAAAGCACTAGAAGGGAAAATCCAACCCAAAGAAGCTAAACACATCCATGAAAACTCAGGCAATAGATAATCCCACACCAACATACACCAAAGAAGGACAACACAACACAACCACAAAAAATAACAGGAATTAACAATCACTGGTCATTAATATCCATCAATATCAATGGTCTCAACTCACCTATAAAAAGACACAGGCTAACATAATGGATAAGAAAACAGGATCCATCCATCTGCTGCATACAAGAAACACACCTTAACTTGGAAGACAGACACTACCTCAGAGAAAAGGGCTGGGAAAAGGCTTTCCAAGCAAATGGACCTAAGAAACAAGCTGGTGTAGCTATCCTAATATCTAATAGACTTCAAACTAAAATCAATCAAAAGAGATCAGGATGGACATTACATATTTATCACAGGAAAAATCCACCAAGATGAAGTCTTGATTTTAAACATTTTTGCCCCAAATACAAAAGCACCCACATTCATAAAAGAAACACTACTAAAACTTAAAACGCACATCAAACCCCACACATTAGTAGTGGGAGATTTCAACACACCACTCTCACCAAAAGACAGATCTACCAGACTCAAACTTAACAAAGAAATAAAGGACCTAACAGATGTTGTGACTCAAATGGACTTAATAGATATCTATAGAACATTCCATGCTAACACAAAAGAATATACTTTCTTCTCAGCACCCCATGGAACCTTCTCAAAACCTGACCACATGCTTGGCCACAAAACAAATCTCAACAGATACAAAAAAATTGGAATAACTTCCTGTATCTTATCGGACCAAAAATTATAGAAAGCCTGCAAACTCATGGAAACTGAATAATGCCCACCTGAAACATCAATGGGTCAAGCAAGAAATAAAGAAAGAAATTAAAGATTTCCTAGAATTCAATGAAAATGAAAGTACAACATACCCAAACCTATGGGACACTATGAAAGCAGTGCTAAGAGGAAAATTCATAGCTCTAAATGCACACATAAAGAAGATGGAGCAATCCCATACCAATGAATTAACAGCACAACTGAAAGCTCTGGAGCAAAAAGAAACAAACTCACCCAGGAGAAATAGATGCCAGGAAATAATCAAATTGAAGGCTGAAATCAATGAAATAAAAAACAAGAGAACAATAAAAAAAATCAATGAGACAAAGAGTTGGTTCTTTGAAAAAATCAACAAGATAGACAAACCCCTAGCCAAATTAACCAAAAGGCAAAGAGAGAGCACCCAAATTAACAAAATCAGAAACGAAAAGGGAGACATAACAACAGACAACGAGGAAATCCAGAGAATCATCAGATCATACTTCAAAAATCTGTATTCCACAAAAATGGAAAACCAGGAAGAAATGGACAATTTTCTGGACAAATACCACATACCAAAATTAAATCAAGACCAGATAAACCATCTAAATAGACCAGTAACTCCTAAAGAAATAGAAATAGTCATTAAAAGTCTCCCAACCAAAAAAAGTCCAGGACCAGATGATTTCAGTGCAAAATTCTACCAGACTTTCAAAGAAGAGCTAATACCAATACTCTTCAAATTGTTCCACACAATATAAACAGAAGGAACACTACCAAACTCTTTTTATGAGGCTACAATTATCCTGATACCCAAACCACACAAAGATGCAACAAAGTGTAGTTAAAGTTTTCCTGCCTGGCCCACAGTCAGGACAAATCTCTCTCACCCGCCAGTCCTACAGCTACTCAGACCCGACCAAGTAAACACAGAGACTTATATTGGTTACAAACTGTACGGCCATGGCAGGCTTCTTGCTAACTGTTCTTACAGCTTAAATTAATCCATTTCCATTAATCTATACCTTGCCACATGGCTCATGGCTTACTGGCATCTTCACATGCTGTTTGTCATTGTGGCGGCTGGCAGTGTTTCTCTGACTCAGCCTTCCACTTCCCAGCTTTATTCTCCTCCTTGTCCCGCCCATACTTCTTGCCTAGCCAATGGCCAATCAGTGTTTTATTGACCAATCAGCAACACATTTGCCATGCAGAACATCCCACAGCACTTCCCCCCCTTTTTTTTTTTTTTCAAAAAGGAAGGTTTTAATCTTAACAAAGTAAAATTACATATAATTTGGAAATTTGGGCGTAGCTTCTCTTACTACTTCCTGCTGGAGGGGGCCGCTGTATCTTATGGGGACACAAAGAAAATTTTAGGATCATGGAGTAGTCCGTGAGGCTATATCGTCTGAGCCAGTTGCCTTCAAACCATTCTGTATGTTGGATCATCTGGGCCATGGTATCATTGGAGACCTTTCAGGGAGTCTTGGCTGGTCAAACCTGATGTATCTTAATCTGGAACAAATCCATAGCCTTTGGATTTCTGTGGGAACAAAAGCAGAGTCTCCTTTCCAAAGCAACATATCCTTATATCCAAATTTTGATGTCAAGGTACCTTTAAAAATATACATTTTGGCATAACTCAACAGCTTTTACAATCAAATGTTTTTCTGCAGTTAAAAATCCCAAAAACAACACAATCCAGATTCTCTGTGTAATATTCATCTTTACATGGCTTATTTTTTATATTAATTTTACTGTCTCTTTAAAGACTTTATTTTTTAAAACTATATTTGTTTCTATAACTGTATATATCACTTTTGTTTGTCTCTTTCAAGCCTATGTATATTTTACACACATTGTAAACTATTACATCTGAATCTGTCTTATTGTGAATCTATTGCTTTAAACTGCAGCAGCTGTGGCTGCTGGCTCCACCCACCTCAGTTTCCCAACATGGCGGTGGTTTACCACCAGCTCTGGGAGCTATTGTGGGTCTATGCTTTTAGCCAAGCAGTGTGTAACCTGTAGCTAGAGTTTTCCTGCCTGGCCCACAGTCAGGGCAAATCTCTGTCACCCGCCAGTCCCGCAGCCGCTCAGACCTGACCAAGTAAACACAGAGACTTATATTGGTTACAAACTGTATGGCCGTGGCAGGCTTCTTGCTAGCTGTCCTTACAGCTTAAATTAATCCATTTCTATAAATCTGTACCTTGTCACATGGCTTGTGGCTTACCGGCATCTTCATATGCTGTTTGTCATCATGGCGGCTGGCAGTGTCTCTCTGACTCAGCCTTCCACTTCCCAGCTTTATTCTCCTCCTTATCCCGCCTACACTTCCTGCCTAGCCAATGGCCAATCAGTGTTTTATTTATTGACTAATTAGCAATACATTTGCCATACAGAACATGCCACAGCACTTCCCCCCCCTTTTTTTTTTCAAAAAGGAAAGTTTTAACCTTAACAAAGTAAAATTACATATAATTTGGGAATTTGGGCGTAGCTTCTCTTACTACTTCCTGCTGGAGGGGGGCGCTGTATCTTATGGGGATACAAAGAAAATTTTAGGATCATGGAGTAGTCCATGAGGCTGTATTGTCTGAGCCAGTTGCCTTGAAACCATTTTGGATGTTGGATCCTCTGGGCCATGGTGTCATCAGAGACCTTTCAGGGGGTCTTGGCTGGTCAAACCTGATGTATCTTAATCTTGAACAAATCCATAGCCTCTGACTTTCTGTGGGAACAAAAGATACTCTTTTCCAAAGCAACATATCCTTAAATCCAAATTTTGAAGTCAAGGTATTTTTAAAGTATACATATTGGTTTAACTCAACAGCTTTTACAGTCAAATGTTTTTCTGCAGTTAAAAATCCCAAAGACAACACAATCCACATTCTCTGTGTAATATTCATCTTTATGTGGCTTATTTTTTATATTAATTTTACTGTCTCTTTAAAGACTTTATTTTTTAAAACTATGTATTTGTTTATATAACTGTATATATCACCCTATATCACCTTTTTTGTCTCTTTCAAGCCTACATATATTTTACACACATTGTAAACTATTACATCTGAATCTGTCTTATTGTGAATCTATTGCTTTAACCTGCAGCAGCTGTGGCTGCTGGCTCCGCCCATCTCAGCTTCCCAATATGGCCGTGATACTTTACCACCGGCTCTGGGAGCTATCGTGGGTCTATGCTTTTATCCAAGCTTCGTGTAGCCCAGAAACCTCTTTTTTTGTTTTGTACTAGTAAAGTCTAAATCCACCACACAGCTTAATGTGCCACTTGCAGAGGCCTCATTCCCGCCATACTGCAGGTTATGCGCATACGCCAGGAACTCACAAGTAGCTCAAACAGGCAGCTGCCGCTCATTTGAGAGAGACAATTAGGAACTGTTTTTAGCTCCGTTTTAGAATTTTTTTTTTCAGGTTTTAGGTGGAAACTCTTGCCACCACGTTGGACGCCATTTGTAGCTAGAGTTTTCCTGCCTGGCCCACAGTCAGGGCAAATCTCTGTCACCCGCCAGTCCCGCAGCCGCTCAGACCCGACCAAGTAAACACAGAGACTTATATTGGTTACAAACTGTATGGCCGTGGCAGGCTTCTTGCTAGCTGTCCTTACAGCTTAAATTAATCCATTTCTATAAATCTGTACCTTGCCACATGGTTCGTGGCTTACCGGCATCTTCATATGCTGTTTGTCATCATGGCGGCTGGCAGTGTCTCTCTGACTCAGCCTTCCACTTCCCAGCTTTATTCTCCTCCTTATCCCGCCTACACTTCCTGCCTAGCCAATGGCCAATCAGTGTTTTATTTATTGACTAATTAGCAACACATTTGCCATACAGAACATCCCACAGCAGTAACCCAGAAACCTCTTTTTTTTTTTCTAGCAAAGTCTAAATCCACCACGCAGCTTAATGTGCCACTTGCAGAGGCTTCATTCCCGCCATACGGCAGGTCGAGCATGCAGGCCAGGAACCCACAAGTAGCTCAAACCCGGCAGCTGCAGCTCATTTGAGAGAGACAATTAGGAAGCTGTTTTTAGCTCTGTTTTAGAATCTTTTTTTCTCAATTTTTAGGTGAAAACTCTTGCTACCACGTTGGACACCATTTGTAGCTAAAGTTTTCCTGCCTGGCCCACAGTCAGGACAAATCTCTCTCACCCGCCAATCCCACAGCCACTCAGACCCGACCAAGTAAACACAGAGACTTATATTGGTTACAAACTGTACGGCCATGGCAGGCTTCTTGCTAACTGTTCTTACAGCTTAAATTAATCCATTTCCATTAATCTATACCTTACCACATGGCTCATGGCTTACCGGCATCTTCACATGCTGTTTGTCATTGTGGCGGCTGGCAGTGTTTCTCTGACTCAGCCTTCCACTTCCCAGCTTTATTCTCCTCCTTGTCCCGCCCATACTTCTTGCCTAGCCAATGGCCAATCAGTGTTTTATTGACCAATCAGCAACACATTTGCCATACAGAACATCCCACAGCAACAAAGAAAGAGAACTATAGGCCAATCTCCCTCATGAACATTGATGCAAAAATACTCAACAAAATACTGGCAAACCGAGTGAGTCCAAGAATACATCAAAAAAATTATGCATCACGATCAAGTAGGATTCATCCCAGGGATGCAAGGACGGTTCAACATATGAAAATCTGTCAATGTAATACACCGTATAAACAAACTGAAAGAAAAAAACCACATGATCATCTCATTAGATGCTGAAAAATCCTTTGACAAAATCCAACACCCCTTCATGATAAAGGTCTTAGAAAGATCAGGAATACAAGGAGCATTCCTAAACATAATAAAGACAATTTATAGCAAGCCAACAGCAAACATCAAATTAAATGGAGAGAAACTCAAAGTGATACCACTAAATTCAGGAACAAGACAAGGCTGTCCACTCTCCCCATATTTATTCAATATAGTACTAGAAGTTCTAGCTAGAGCAATAAGACAACAAAAGGAGATCAAAGGAATACAAATTGGAAAGGAAGAAGTCAAACTTTCACTATTTGCAGATGATATGATAGTATACATAAGTGACCCCAAAAACTCTACCAGGGAACTCCTACAGCTGATAAACTCCTTCAGTAATGTGGCAGGATACAAGATCAACTCAAAAAAATTAGTAGCCCTCCTATACACAAATGATAAAAGAGCTGAGAAAGAAATCAGAGAAACATCACCCTTTACAATAGCCACAAATAACATAAAATACCTTGGAATAACACTAACTAAACAAGTGAAGGACCTTTTTGATAAGAACTTTAAATCTCTAAAGAAAGAAATTGAAGAAGATATCAGAAAATGGAAGGATCTCCCATGCTCATGGATAGGTAGGATTAACATAGTAAAAATGGCAATCTTACCAAAAACAACCTACAGATTCAACACAATCCCCATCAAAATCCCAACACAATTCTTCACAGACTTGGAAAGAAAAATACTCAACTTCATATGGAAAAACAAAAGACCCAGGATAGCTAAAAGAATCCTATACGATAAAGCAACCTTCGGAGGCATCACCATCCCTGACTTCAAGTTGTACTATAGAGCTATAGTAATAAAAACAGCTTGGTACTGGTATAAAAACTGACATGTGGACCAATGGAATCTAATTGAAGACTCTGACATTAATCCATGCAGATATGAACACTTGGTTTTTGACAAAGAAGCCAAAACTATACAATGGAAAAAAGAAAGTATCTTCAACAAATGGTGCTGGCATAACTGGATGTCAATATGTAAAAGATTACAAATAGATCCATATCTGTCACCATGCATAAAACTCAAGTCCTAGTGGATCAAGGACCTCAACATAAATCCAGTTACACTAAACTTAATAGAAAAGAAAGTAGGAAGTACTCTTGAATGCATTGGAACCGGAGACCATTTCCTAAATATAACACCAACAGCACAGACCCTGAGCACAACAATTAATAAATGGGACCTCTCGAAATTGCGAAGCTTTTGCAGGGCGAAAGACATGGTCAATAAGACAAAAAGACAGCCAACAGAATGGGAAAAGATCTTCACCAACCCCACATCTGACAGAGGATTGATCTCCACAGTATATAAAGAACTCAAGAAACTAGAAATCAAAATACTAAACAATCCAATTAAAAAATGGGCTAAAGAGCTAAACAGAGAATTCACAAAACAAGAATCACAAATGGCTGAAAGACATTTAAAGAAATGCTCAACATCCTTAATCATCAGAGAAATGCAAATCAAAACGACTCTGAGATACCACCTTACACCTGTCAGAATGGCTACGATCAAAAACACCAATGACAGTCAATGTTGGAGAGGATGTGGAGCAAAGGGAATGCTCCTCCACTGTTGGTAGGAATGCAAGCTTGTACAACCACTGTGGAAATCAGTATGGCGGCTTCTCAGAAAATTAGGAATCGAGCTACCTCAAGACCCAGCCATACCACTCTTGGGCATTACCCAAGGAATGCTGATTCATACCATAAAGATACATGCTCAACTATGTTCATAGTAGCACTATTTGTAATAGCCAGAACCTGGAAACAACCTAGATGCCCGTCAACTGAAGAATGGATTAAGAAAATGTGGTACGTATACACAATGGAGTACTTACTACTCAGCAGACAAAAACAATGACAGCATGAAATTTGCAGGCAAATGGATGGAACTAGAAAAAAATCATCCTGAGTAAGGTAACCCAAACCCAGAAAGACAAATATAGTATGTACTCACTCATAAGTGGATTCTAGATATAAAATAAAGATCAATCAGACTACAACCCACAGAACCATGGGGGCTATATATATAGCATGGAGGTCCCTAGGACGACTGTGGCTTATAATAAATTTCGGTTTTACTCAATTACTGAGCAAGCCTCAATGAAACATCTCACTATTGAGATAAGAATACATACTGTATCAAGCTGATAATAGAAAAATAAATAAATTAATTTTAAACAATAAAAAATAAAAATAAAAGAAAAATTTGAAATATTAAACAAACAAACAAACAAACAAACAAACAAACATTTTGCTAAAGTAAAAAAAGGGAGAACTAGGAACTCATCATTCCTCTCCACATTCTATTCTTTCCCTTGTTTTATATATTTTAAATTTTTTATCGGTGGATTCTGCTGGAGTTAATCGGTGGATTCTGCTGGAGTATCCAATGCAGATAAGCACTGGAGGGCTCCTGTTGCAAATCACCCTCTGGAGCAATAGAAGGATCTTTCTACTAGCACGTGCAGGAGACCTGATCTAGTGTTGGTGTGGCCCCAGGGTTCTGTTTATGTCTTTCCTCAGGACAATGAAGTTCCTCTTTGGATTCCTGAGCACTGAACGTGCCCTGTGGCTGCTACTGAAGCCCAACATGACAGAGACCTAATGGGTCTTCATGAAAAAATCTACCCTTCTGATGCCAATGGAGATTGAGAGCCCAATATTGCCAGCGTTGGCAAGCATTAATGTAAGCCTAGGAACTGTAGCCATGAGATTGGATTCTCCAGAAGAGCTGCCAGCTAAAGTCGTGCTGGGATCAAGAAAAATGGGCCTTGGCAGTTCGTGTTACTGGAGTGGATGTCCACACACTCCAGAAGAGAATTTGACATTGCTGCTGCCACTGTTGCTGTTATGGCAATGGCGGCTACTGCTGCTACTGTTTCTGGGATTACCATTTCATAATTGCTTACTACAGCTAGCACAGTGGAAACCCTGGCAACAAAAGTAGCTACCACAGTTAGTTAATCTTCCATTCTATTGGGCATTATAAATTTCATTCAGTTATTTACATCTTGATTGGCTTTGAAAATTATAAATTTATAAACTCAAGTTCTAGTTGCTTTTGGAATACCATCTTACAAGAACTCCAACGTACAGTATGGCTCGTTAAGGAAGGGAATGGCTCAGTTGCCTTTAGCCTACTGGCTATGGGTGAGATAGGACCTCTGTTGGTCTTTTCTGTGTCAAACACACAGATTGCAAGCCCAGTGCCACTTTGAGATCTTTGGCAGCAGTTAACTTTGCAGCTCACACAGGGTTGAGCCTGTATGATAAAGAGTATTCAGAGACGAGTAACACCTGGGGGGCACTCACCAACCTAAGACAGAGCACCTGTGGGGCTTGGGCAGGCATCTCCATGATGGGTAAGGTGACCTGCTGACGTTCCACGCAACCCAAGTCAGAAGCTCATTATTTAATAAAAGGGAGACCTGTAAGTCCCTGGCCCCCGTTTTGGGTAACTGTTGCCTTGCTTGCAGATCTTGACCTTGATATCCTCCCTATGCTAATTCCCTGCCAGGTTCCACCCTCCTGAATGCTTAAGGGAAGTTCCTTGTCTGTGTATCCTGAATAATGGGCGTTAACAGCTTAGATGCAAGATTGTAAAACATCAGTAGTGAACTTCTGCCCTCCGGGGTTCTCCCATTGTGCTGTAAGCCTATATTTAAGACCTCCTCCCTCCTTCAACAAATGACATTCGGCATTTAAAATTTAAAAAAAATATATATATATATATATATATATATATTATATATTTATATATAATTGAATAAATACTGTGAATGTAATCTATGAATACCACAAATGTGATTAATATCATGAGTGTAATTAATGAATATCATGAGTGTAATTTAAAAAATGAAATAAAAAAGATATTACAAACAAATAATCTAATTGTAAAAGAAAATTTCCAAAGCTTAGGTTAAAAATCTTGATTATTTTAATAACATTCTAATAAAAAAAATCTTGACTCTGACTCACACATGTAAAACATACATGACTTTAGTAAATGGAGATTACAGCACATTTTTGGTTTTGCACATTTCCTTTGGGGAACTATCATCAACTTAATTGTTAGATAGGATAAGACTTTAATAAAAGTTTATTTAGTTGGTCCTTAGTTAAAGTTATGGATTTAACTTTTATGGATTTAAATGTAAATTAAGTTGATAAAAATTTCCTAAGTTCCACTGCCAGGTGATAAATGGCTAGTTTTATTTATTTATTTATTTATTTATTTATTTATTTATTTATTTATTATTTTTGATTTTTTGAGACAGAGATTCTCTGTGTAGCTTTGTGCCTTTCCTGGAACTCACTCTGTAGCCCAGGTTGGTCTTAACACACAGAGACCCGCCTGCCTCTGCCTCCTGAGTACTGGGATTAAAGGCATGCACCACAACCGCCTGGCAAATGGCTAATTTTAATACTGGCCTCATCACTAACAGTTGTATGATTTCTGTGAGTTGATTTCATCTGGTCAATTATATTAATTCATTAGTCCAAAAGATATGTGTGAGGTTTCTGCAATCTACCAGGCACTATTTAGGTGTTGAATATCATCTAGCATGTTTCCTTGTGGATTACAATCTAGTGGGGCTTTGATGTGGACAGATACATAATTTATATGGCAGCTGATGCCAAGTTGGTCTTTGTAGAACATTCAGAAAGAGCATCTGCTTTTTAAGGAATAAATCTCTAAAGCTCTTGAACAGTTAAAACAAATAAAATAATTGATAGTATGTCTTTCATATAAACCCATGATTAAATATTATGGGTTTTCTTCTCATCTGGCTGATTGGTTGTCTCTAATTATTTGTAAGTTATGTTGTCATTAAAAAGTTTTGGATTTTAGATAGCAACATACTATTTTCTAAAACAATTATCTGGATTTTTTAAGATTACTTTGTTTTTATTTGCTATGTATGAATTTTTGCCTGTATGTGTGTATCTGCACTGCATGTGTACAGTGCCTGCTGAGGCCAGAAAAGGATGTTGGATTCTCTGGAACTGGAGTTATGGTTGTGAGCTGCCATGTGGATGCTGGTGCTGGGAACTAGACCCTGGTCCTCTGGAAGAGCAGCAAGTGTTCTTGAACACTAAGCTATCTCTCCAGCCAAGAATTGCTATTTTTTATTTTATTTTATCAGAACCAGTTAGAAGTAGCTGCTATGACTTTCTTGTTACATGTGAGGAATTGAAAGTATGATTTCATATGTATTACTTTCCAAACTCTACTAACAAATTATCAAAAAGAAAAACAAACAAATATGAATCCTTAAGGACAGAGAGCAAAAGCAGAGTAGAGCAGTGGAGAAAAGAATGATGCTAATTTGTAAGCCCTACAGAAGCAAGAGGCCTACTAGACACTGGTTGTACCTCTCTCTAGAACTCCCAAAGGACTCAGGAATTGGAGACTCATATAGCAGTACATGCAGGATTAGAGTGGGCAAAAGACAAGACTATTAAAAGTCCAAATGCAGAGAGTTTATACTCTAGGCTCCTAACCTGATCTGAGAAATTTACTGGAGATAAGATTTATCTGTGGAGGAGTAGGCATTGAACAAGGGAGAACCTTTGGACTTGGGAAAACAGGCATAATTGAGGAGAAAATTCAGATATCAGATTGAGAACATGGATTAATGAAATGTGAAAGAAGGTTTCCTAGGCTGTCTACCCACAACTGCTGTATCCAGATCCAAAGCTGCCTGGCAGGAGTGAGGAATTCTCTCAGGACAGTACCAGCTATTTAAAGGGAGCCAGATATTTTGCATTTCCAAAGGCCAGTGTCCATTTTCAGTTGGCTAGGTATTCCAAGCTGTGTCTCACATATGTGTGGACAGCCAAACTTTTGGGGGGAAAGTAAATAGAATAAAGGACAAAATCAACACAAAGAAAAACAACTTCAAAGAAACAGTACATAAAAATGATGTCAACCCTAAAAGATTATAATTGCACAGGCAGAAGAGGAGACCTAATATAATTGTTTCTACTTCCATTCCTTGTTGATTTTTTTTCTCAGAATTGTCCCATGTTGACATTTATGGCTTGTTACTTTCTATCACTTCTGAATGTAAGCTGTGTGAGGGACTTCCTCATTTCTTTATTACTAGAGCTCAAGACTGGCACATGGGGATGTTCAACAAATACTGCTGGTTGAGTGGATTAAGAACTGCACTCATAATTAAGAACAGGGTAATCAAAAAGAAATGAAATTGCATTGAAATGATAATACTGTAAAATTTTAAAAGTTCAATAGATGAACAAAATAAAATTGGGAAAATATTCTCAAAATATAGAAGAAAATAGTGAATGAGAATAGGGATGAAAGAAATTAGAAAATTGGGCAAGAAGTTTTAGCATTTGACTGATAAATCCATGTAGAAAAACCTATTATTAACATAGAAGATAAAGAATTTACATATTAAAAAGATGCGTTTCTAGAATTTAGGAGTTCATTGGCTGAGAAAACAAATAATAGAATCATCCCCAGACACGTAATTGGTAATATTTCAGATTGAATGGGCTAGTGAGAACCCACTGAGCACTCGCATTGGAAATAAAATAATTGCCTGCTTGGTCTACTGATTACAATCATGGGAAACTCCAGTACAGAAAAGGCAATTTCTATACGCAAACTATTAAGCTTGTGTGGCTTAAAAATGGTTCTGAGGTACAAATAAAAAATACACTTCTCAGACAACCAACCAACCTTAGCAAGGTACAAGAAAGCCCACATATTCTTGGGAAAAGTTTAATCCACAAAAAAGAAATTGGAGTAGGAAATTTGTTAGAACACTGTTCATTGTCAACTTTGGTTTTCAGTCATTTAAAGCATTAAATACACCATATGTTGGCCACCATAGGTCTTGTTGGAGCACACAAAACAGTTGTTTGATTTACATTACTGTAGAGTTTGTCAGTGGATTTTAATGATATTCCTGGGGATTTGTTAAAACGTAGAGTTTCTTTTTCTTTTCTTCTTCTTTCTTTCTTTTTTTTTTTTTTTTTTTTTTGGTTTCTTTCCAGACATGGTTTCTCTGTGTAGCTTTGGAGCCTGTCCTGGGACTCGCTCTGAAGACCAGGCTGGCCTTGAACTCACAGAGATCCACCTGGCTCTGCCTCCCAAGTGCTGGGATTAAAGGCGTGTGCCACCATAGCCTGGCAAAATGTATAGTTTTTAAATTTAGAAGTACCAGAATACTAAGGTTTTGTATTTCTAGTAAGTTCCCAGCCCACTAGTTAGTAGATCATATTTTTAGTAGAAAAGTATATGTCTTTTCTTGGGATAGAGGTAGGGTTAATGGACCTAGCAAACAACAGACACTATGACACTTGATGAATTAGAAGTAAATACTTTGTTTTGTGTGCATGTATTCAATTTCTTTCCCCCAAACAGGATCAGAGGCCTTCTTGACCACAGTGCACCATGATTCTACCCTTTTAAACTCCCTTCTAGCTTTCTATGGTTGTAAACTCCTCTGCTGTCTGACCTCTCAAAATGTGTTTGTGTTGCTGGGTCAGTGGGAGAGGAAGATGGTGATGCTACTCCAAATATCTAGAGTTAACATTGCCACACCAGGAGGTTTCTTTTTAGACATCTCTATCTGAATTATCTGTACAATAATTTCTTCCTTAATGTTGCCCTTGGCAACAGGGCAGTTGCCAGCCCTGTGTAAACAGTGATACATTTATGTGATTGTAGCCTCACAGCCCCTGGGGGACTCTCCAGCACTCTGAGCCCACTTGCATCTGCCTGCCCACATTGCTCTGAATATAAGTAGCACTTATAGAGCTACTTCACCCAGTTCATTTACAGACACTGGTAGGAGCTTCCAGAACTTCATTCATCTCTTGTGAATACTTGTTCCCAAGCCTGGGAATTGCAGATTCTTCACTCCCAGATATGTGGCCATTTTGTTTCAGAATAGGTAAGCTTTTTTTTTTTTTTGTAATCTAGGGAAAACCAAATGGAGTTTGTATACAGAAAGTATTTTCCCATCTGAGACCAAGTTCTGATCTTACCCTTTCAACTAAAGATTGCACCTTCCATTCATTTCTCCTTAAACTGTACAACTTAAGGCAAGTGGTAGAGGTAGAGACATTATTTCCTGGAGGAGGCAGCAAATTGGCTTTTGGTGGTATGTGTGTGCCATCCTCAGGCCTCTCTAGCTCCATCTTCTCCGCTTGTCTTGGCATAGCTTCCCAGTGAAAGGGCCCAGGAGAACAAACTGCAACTGGGCCAAGTTTCAGGATGCCAGAGTGCAGTTTAAGAACTATGGAGGGGAAGAGGCCTCCCTTGCTCTGACCAATCAAGATAAAGTCTCATTATGTAGCTCTGGTTGGCCTAGAATTCACTACATCAATCAGGCTGGCCTTGAGTCAAACTTGCAGAATCTTCTTGCTTCTGCTTCTCAAATGCTGATATTATAGACATATGCAACCCCACAAGGGTTGTTTTTATTATTTTTATTTAAAAATTTTTTTTTTCATTTTACACATCTACCACAGTTCCTCCTCCCTCCCCTCCTGCAGCTCTCTCCACCCTTTCTGTCCACTCATCAGAGAGGGTAAGGCCTCCCATGGGGAGTCAACAAGTCTGGCATATCAGGTTGAGGCAGGACCAAGTCCATCCCCCCTGCATCTGGGAATGGGCTCCAGAAAGACAGTTCACGCAGTAGGGATAAATCCTAGTCCCAATGCCAGTGTCCCTACAAACTGCCAAAACCACATAACTGTCACCAATATTCAGAGGGCCTAGTTTGGTCCTATGCAGGTTCCCTAGCTATCAGTGAGAGTCCGCAAGCTCCCACAAGCTTGGGTCAGCTATCTCGGAGGGTTTCCCCATCATGATCTTGATCCCCTTGCTCATTTAATCCCTCCTCTCTCTCTTCCACTGGACTCCGGGAGCTTGGCCCAGTGCATAGCTGTAGATCTCTGCATCTGCTTCCATCAGTTACTAAATGAGGGTTCGATGGTGACAATTAGGGTAGTCACCAATCTGATTACAGGGGAAGGCCAGTTCAGGCACCCTCTCCACTACCACTAGGAGTCTTGGCTGGGGTCATCTTTGTGGATTCCTGGGAATTTCCCTAGTACTAGGTTTCTCCCTAACCCCATAATGACTCCCTCTATCAAGATATCTCTTTCCTTGTTCTTCTTCTTTGTCCCTTCCCCAAATCAGCCGTTCAGTTCCGTCATGTTCTCATCACCTACTTCCCTTATGCTCTCAGTTTATCAGAAGATCTTATCTATTTCCCCCTCCAAGAGGGATCCATGCATGTCCCTCTTAGGGTCCTCCTTATTACCTAGCTTCTCTGGGATTGTGGATTGTAGCCTGGTTATCCTTTGCTTTACATCTATTATCCACTTATAAGAAAGTACATACCATGTTTGTGCTTTTTGTGCTTGTCTTTCTGAGTCTGGGTTACCTCACTCAGGATTTTTTTTTCTAGTTCCATCCATTTGCCTGCAAATTTCATGATGTCATTTTTTTTTCTGAATAATACTCCATTGTGTAAATGTACCACATTTTTTTTTTTGAATCCATGGTTGAGGGGTGTCTAGGTTGTTTCCAGGTTCTGGATATTATGAATAATGCAGCTATGAACATAGTTTAACAAATATCATTGTGGTATGATTGTGCATCTTTTGATTTTATGCCCAAGAGTGGTATTGCTTGATATTGAGGTAGATTGATTCCTAATTTTTTGAGAAACTACCATACTGATTTCCAAAGTGGCTGTGTAAGTTTGCACTCCCACCAACAGTGGAGGAGTGTTCCCCTTGCTCCACATCCTCTTCAGTGTTTTTGAGCTTAGCCATTCTGACAGGTATAAGATGATATCTCAGTCATTTTGATTTGCATTTTCCTGATGACTAAGGATGTTGAGCAATTTCTTAAATGTCTGTCAGCCATTTGAGATTCTTCTGTTGAAAATTCTCTGCTTAGCTCGGTAGTCCATTTTTTAATTGGACTGTTAGGTATTTTGATGTCTAGTTTCTTGAGTTCTTTATATATTCTAGAGATCAGCCCTCTGTCAGATGTGGAGTTGGTGAAAACCTTTCCCCATTCTGTAGGCTGTTGTTTTGTCTTATTCACCATGTCCTTTGTTCCTCAGTTTCAAGAGGTCCCATTTATTAATTGTTGCTCTCAGTGTTCATGCTACTGGTGTTATGTTTAAGAAGTGGTCTCCTGTGCCAATGCATTCAAGGCTACTTCCCACTTTCTCTTCTATCAGGTTCAGAGTAACAGGATTTATGTTAAGGTCTTTGATCCACTTGGACTTGAGTTTTGTGCATGGCAATAGATGTATTTATTTGCATTCATCTACATGTTAATATCCAGTTATGCCAGCACCATTTGTTGAAGGTGCTTTCTTTTTTCCATTGTACAATTTTGGCTTCCTTGTCAAAAATCAGGTGTTCTTAGGTGTGTGGATTAATGTGAGGATCTTTAATTCAATTCCATTGATCCATGTATCTGTTTTTATGCCAATACCAAGCTGTTTTTATTACTATAGCTCTATAGTACAGCTTGAAGTCAGTGATGATGATGCCTCCAGAGGTTCCTTTATTGTACAAGATTGTTTTGGATGTCCTGGGTTTTTTGTTTTACCATATAAAGTTGAGTATTGTTCTTTTGAGGTCTATGAAGAATTGTGTTGGGATTTTGATGAGGATTGCATTGATTCTGTGGATTGCTTTTGGTAAGATTGCCATTTTTACTATGTTGATCTTACCTATTCAAGAGCATGGGAGAGCTTTCATTTTCTGATAACTTCTTCCATTTCTTTCTTCAAAAACTTAAAGTTCTTGTCAAACAGGTCTTTCACTTGTTTGGTTAGAGTTATCCCAAAATAGTTTATGTTATTTGTGGCTATTTTAAAGGGTAATGTTCCCTTGATTTCCTTTTCAGCCTGTTTATCATGTATATATAGGAGAGCTACTAATTTTTTTGAGTTAATCTTGTATCCTGCCACATTAATGGTGTTTATCAGTTGTTCCCTGGTAGAAATTTTGGGGTCACTTATGTATACTATCATATCATCTGCAAATAGGGAAAGTTTGACTTCTTCCTTTCCAATTTGTATCCCCTTGATCTCCTTTTGTTGCCTTTATTGCTCCAGCTAGGACTTTGAGTACTATATTCAATAGATATGGGGAGAGTGAGCAGCCTTGTCTTGTTCCTGATTTTAGTGGAATTGCTTGAATTTCCTCTTCATTTAGTTTGATGTTGGCTGTTGGCTTTCTGCAAATTGCTTTTATTACGTTTAGTTTTGCTCCTTGTATTCCTGATCTCTCCAATACCTTTATCATGAAGGAGTGTTGAATTTTGTCAAAGACTTTTTCAGCATCTAATGAGATGATCATGTGGTTTTTTTTTTCAGTTTGTTTATATGATGCATTCCAATGACATATTTTTATGTGTTTGACTATCCCTGCATTCCTGGGAAGAAGCCTACTTGATAATATTGGATGATTTTTTGATGTGTTCTTGCAGTCTGTTTGCCAATATTTAATTGAGTATTTTTGCATCAAAGTTCATGAGGGAGATTGGTCTATAATTCTCTTTCTTTTTTGTGTATTTGTGTGGTTTGGGTATCAAGGTAACTGTAGCCTCATAGAAAGAGTTTGGCAATGTTCCTTCTGTTTCTATTGTGTGGAACAATTTGAGGAGTATTGGTATTATTTCTTCTTTGAAATTCTGGTAGAATTCTGCACTTAAACCATCTGGCCCTGGGCTTTTTTTTTTTTTTTTTTTTGGTTGGGAGACTTTTAATTACTGCTTCTATTTCCATAGGAGTCATAGGTCAATTTAAATAGTTTATCTGGTCTTGATTTATTTTGTATATATGGTACCTATCCAAAAAATTGTCCATTTATTTTAGACTTTTCAGTTATGTGATGAGGAGACTTTTTTTTTTTAATCCAGTGTGTTTGGGGTTCTGTAAGTTTTTTTGTACCTGCATAGGCATGTCCTTCTTTAATTTTTTTCTATGATTTTGCTAAATATATTTTTGTTCCTTTGAGCTGGAATTCTTCTCCTTCTTCTACTCCTATTATTCTTAGATTTGGTCTTTTCATGGTGTCCCAGATTTCCTGGATGTTTTATGTTAAGTATTTGTTGAATTTGCCATTTCTTCTATTATATCTTCAATGCCTGAGATTCTCTTTCCCATCTATTGTATTCTGTTGATTATGCTTATATCTATAACTCCTGTTTGTTTATCCAGATTTTCCGTTTCCAGAATTCCCTCAGTTTGTGCTTTCTTTATTGCTTCTGTTTCAATTTTCAAGTCTTGAACTGTTTTCTTCACTTGTTTGATTGTTTTTTTCTTGGCTTTCTTTAATGTATTTATTGATTTCTTCCAATTTTTTGTTTGTCTTTTCCTCTGTTTCATTAAGGGAATTTTTTATTTCCTCTTTAAGGGCCTCTATCATTTTTAGAAAGTTATTTTTAAGGTCATTATCTTCTACTTCATCTGTGTTGGGATGTTCAGGTCTTGGTGTTATAGAACCACTAGGTTCTAGTGGTCCCATATTGCTCTTTATGTTGTTGAATATATTCTTGCACTACCATCTACTCATCTGGTTTGGGGTAATTATAGGTACAGGTGTTGCTTCTTCCTTCAACTGGTGCAGGTGGAGCCTGTGCTTCCAGAGGGCCTCTGATGCCACTGGGTCTGGTGGTGGAGTGGCCTGACTGCAGGAGTCTTTCCTGATGATTAGTTGTTGAGTTTCAAGTTTTGTTGTCATGGCACATTCCTGGGGTTCTTCCTGGAATTGAGTGTAGCCACTGGCCACCAGGTGGTCTAAGATGGTGGCTCTCCCCTAAGATGGAGTCTGTAAAGTCAAGTACAGGCTTTCAGATTGCCTTCACAAAACAGGCTACCTGCAAGACACTTGCCTGTTGACCAGCTGCTGGAGCTGTGATAGGTAGGGAAGGGCAATTTTTACTTTTATAATTTTAATTCTCTAATCTAGGTTTCTTATTTTTATTGGTTTTGTTTAAACTTTTTTTTTTGAGACAGGATCTTATGTAGCTTGGGCTGCCCATGAAGTCATTGTATATTTAAAAAGACTTTCAACTCCTGTTCTCTTATCTCAGAGATCCCCCAAGTCCTTGGTTTGTAGACATGCATTACTCTATCTTCCTTACTCTCCAGTATTTCTCTGTCTGTGTCTCTGGCTCTGTTTTTCTTCCCATCCTCGTGTGTGTGTGTGTGTGTGTGTGTGTGTGTGTGTGTGTGTGCATGTTCGTGCGTGTGCGTGCTACATGCATATAGATTTGTCGATACTCACACATGTGGAGACTAGAGGAAGATGCTGGGTATCTTCCTCTATCTTTCTCTGCCTTTTTGCCTTGAGACAAGGTCTCTTACTAACCTGGAAACTGGCAATTTAGACTAGGCTGGCCGGCCAGCAAATTCCCAGCTCTGCCTGTTTCTGCTCAGCAATGCTGGGCTTGAGGCATGTGTAGCTCTTACATGGGTACTGGGCATTGGATTTCAGGTCCTCATGCTTACAGAAGAAGTATTCCTGCCCACTGAACCACATCTCAACCCCATTCAAACATTTGTAAGTGACTAGGACAAATAGCTGTATATATACACAAATGCATACATATATAATAAACACATTGTAGTTAGTGTGATGTTATGGGGAGATGATGTCTACTGAAGATTTTTTTTTACATTACTATTCTATGGTTTTGAACTTTAGCACACATATAACATTATTTTGAAAGCATCTCATTATGTTTCAACACCTTTGACACTTTTGTTTTGGGAGCTGTGTTATTAGGATGCTCTTAGTACTTGTAGTTGAATGTGATAATTTTCTTTTGAAATAATTTCTTTTTTTATAAAGTTTGTTTATTTATTTACTGTGTTTGTGTAAGTGCCTGAATATGTATGTACCATGTGCCTGCAGTATTCAAAGTGTGGCTGTAAGAGATCTCAGGTAGTTACAAGCAGTTGTGAACCTTGGTCTCCTTCTTCTTCTTCTTCTTCTTCTTCTTCTTCTTCTTCTTCTTCTTTTTAAATATTTATTTATTTATTGTGTATGCAGTGTTCTGCCTGCATGTATCCCTGCAGGCCAGAAGAGGGCATCATATCTCATTATGGATGATTGTGAGCCACTATGTGGTTGCTGGAAAATGAACTCAGGACCTCTGGAAGAGCAGCTAGTACTCTTAACTGCTGAGCCATCTCTCCAGCCCTGAAATAATTTCTTGAGGAAATGTTCTTACTTAATAATGATGACTCTAAATATTTTATTACTATTGGCTTCCAAGATGGGTAAGGAAGAAGTCAGCTACTTGTTAAAAGTCAGCTGTGTTAAAGGGGAATCTTGCTCAAATGAACTTTGAAGAGTCATCCTTATAACACCTTTGAGTTATGGAGCACTTTTGATAGGAGCATAAATGAAATTAAAAACCATTTGGGTGTGACTTAGAATAATGTGATGCCTATAATTAGGAACTTCCCACCAGGCAGCTCTGATAAGAGCTAGGCCTCAAAAGCAAGCCACAGACAGGCCGTGGGTAGTTCATATAGGATCCAAGCCTAAGACAGGCCTAATATGCTGGTGAACTAACCTCAAGGTAGCATTGATATGCTAGTGAACCACCCCTATGCTGTGAGCCCTGATAATGCAAAGCTACTACCCAAAGAAATGATACAAAAATTGGAACTTCAGGAATGGCACCTAAGATTGCATTGCCATGCTCTCAAGACACCACTTCTCTAGCTTCTGTGTTGATACCCAACAATGAGAGAACTCGAGACTGTGTGTCACTCTTACTTCAGTGACACTTGGTTGAACTTCCAACACTGTTGCTGGGCTCACACACATCCACTGGTCAGCATTAGCCACTGGCAAATGCTCTCAAAGATTTCCTCGACCTCCATTAGGGCCATCCTCCCCACCTGCCACAGCTGAAGGACTTAATGGCAGAAGCCAGAAAGATTCTGAAGCATCTTCAGTGGAGAAGATTTGTTGTGGAATATTATTTTAAGATGTGTTAAATTTGTTTATTATGTAGAACATTTGTTTTAATGATGCAAAGATATATTGCATTCTTTTATGTTGCATTTGTTTAATAACTCTGTGAAGCTGTGATATTTTGTCTGCCTAAAACATCTGACTGGTCTAATAAAGAGCTAAACATCCAGTAGCAAGGCAGGAGAAATGATAGGTGGGGCTGGGAGGCAGAGAGAAAAAATTGGGGAAAAAGAGAGAAAGGGATCAAGAAATGTGAAGGAGAGGAGGACTCCAGGGGCCAGCCACCCAGCTACATAGCAAGACTTGAAATAAGAATGAAATAAAAGTGGTGGGACACCTTGCACAGCTTTGATGGAGGGGGAGGGTCTTGGACCTGCTTCAACTGAATGTACCAGGCTCCACTGACTCCCCATGGGAGGCCTTACCTATTCGGAGGAAGGAATAGGGGAGTGGGTTAAAGGGGGTAAGGCGGGGGGTGGGTGGAGTGGGAGAAAGGAAAATAGGGAGATCTGTGATTGGTATGTAAAATGAATAAAAAATTTCTTAATTAAAAAAACTCACAAAAAAGAATGAAATAAAAGATATACAGAAATAGAGAAAGATAAAAGCCCACAGGCAAAAGATAGAAGGAATAATTTAAGAAAAGCTAGCTATAAATAAGCCAAGCTAAGCCTGAGCATTTATAAGTAATAATAAGCCTCTGCATGTGTATTTATTTGGGAGCTGGGATAAGATAAGCAACAAGACAGAGAAACTATGTCCTTGATTTTCCAACTATGGGGCTATGAATGCAAAACCCTGGGGAAGAATCAGAAAAATTTATC
The DNA here is from genome assembly GCF_949786415.1 of Peromyscus eremicus. Classification (NCBI taxonomy): domain Eukaryota; kingdom Metazoa; phylum Chordata; class Mammalia; order Rodentia; family Cricetidae; genus Peromyscus; species Peromyscus eremicus. The sequence continues at coordinate 75,795,779 of NC_081428.1, read as the reverse complement.
AAAGATGAGAAAAAATGGGCAGAAAAAGATTCCTATGGAAGCTTTGGGCCTGGAGACACCTTAGAATCAAGCCCTGAGAGGCAAAGGAAAAAGAATTTTCCCTGAGATAGATGTGAGTGAAATAAAACTTTTCACTCTGCTGCCACTGCTACTGTATGAAAACATCATACCATCAGAATTAGTATCTGTTTGGTCATGAAGCCAAGGAGAACAGAGGTCTTAGAAAAATCTTAGTAATCTCTCTTTAAAAAACTATGTGGTGGTATTTTACTTGTACTGAAATGTGATTTTAATTGTATGTTAATAAATAAAGTTGCCCGGGGGTCAGAGTTTTAGAGCCATAGCAAGTGCATGGCAGTGGTGGCACACGCCTTTAAGGACCTGGAGGGCGGTACATACAGGCAGTGACAAGGCGGTCACATGTTTAAGTTTACAACCAATGAGAAGGCAGAACAGCTAGACTATAAAAAGGCATACACACAGGAAGTAGGCCCCTTTTTCGGAGAGCTCTCTTGGCTGAAGCAGGATAGCTGAAACAGGAAGGGTAAGGCTCTTAGTTCTGACCTCTTGGCTTTCTTCTCTGAATCGGCTCTGTGTTTCTTATTTAATAAGACGGTTGGTTACATCTACAAAACTAAATGCTTTTCAGACTTTTGTTCCTCAGATTTTTTTCTCTTTCTGTAAGGGCAAATATTTAACTCACCTGGAAATAACATCTATCAATATAGGAAAATCATCTGTAATTGCTCTAAGAGAAACAAAAGACCTCTTGGAATATGGCAAATCCTCTCTACTAGTCCGGTATCCCCTTCAAGCCAGTATTTAAAAAAAACAAAAAACAAACAAACAAACAAACAAACAAAAAAAAAACAGTTAGGAGCAGAGGGTTTGCAGAGGCGCAGAGGAGGTGCAGCTGTTGCAGGATGCTTGGTTGAGTCAGGCTGCAGGAGAAGAGTGTGGGTCCTGAGCCATGGCAGCAGCGTCAGGGACTCTGCATTTTGGGGGAGGGTACAAGGAGGGACAAAAGAAATCTAGTGTGTGTATATGTGGGGAATCTTTCTGAAAAAGCTGTTGTTTTAAGTACTTTCATTTTCTTTCACTAACCCAGTAAAGCAGAAGACCAAAAGTGAAATAGAAACAATAAAGAAGATACAAACAGAGGGAATGTTGGAAATAGAAAATCTGAGTAAACGAACAGGAAACACAGATGCAAGAATAACCAACAGAATACAAGAGATGGAAGAGAGAATATCTGCTGTAGAGGATACAATAGAGGAAATAGATTCATGAGTCAAAGAAAACACCAAAGCCAAAAAAATCATAACACAAAATGTCCAGGATATCTGGGACAGCATGAAAAGACCAAACCTAAGAATAATTGGGATAGAAGAAGGAGAAGAATACCAACTCAAAGGCATAGAAACTATATTCAACAAGATCATAGAAGAAAACTTTCCCAACTTAAAGTAGGAAATGACTATGAAGATACAAGAAGCCTATAGAACACCAAACAGCCTAGACTCCCCCCAAAAAGTCCCCTCACCACGTAATAATAAAACCACTAAACATTCAGAATAAAGAAAGAATATTAAGAACAGCAAAGGAAAAAGGCCAAGTGACTTATAAAGGTATACCCATCAGAATAGCACCTGACTTCTCAATGGAGACTTTGAAAGCGAGAAGGACCTGGACAGATGTAATGCAGACACTAAGAGACTATGGATGCCAGCCTAGACTAATATACCCAGCAAAATTTTCAATCACCATAGACAGAGTAAACAATACACTCCAAGACAAAAGCAGATTTAAACAATACCTATCCCCAAATCCAGCTCTACAGAAAGCACTAGAAGGAAAATTCCAACCTAAGGAAGTCAGATGCATCCTTGAAAACACAGACAATAGATAAGCCCATGGCAATAAATCCCAAAGAAGAGAAATACACACGCACTACCACCAAAAGATAACAGGAATTAACAATCACTGGTCATTAATATCCCTTAATATCAATGGACATAATTCACCTATAAAAAGACACAGGGTAACAGAATGGATACAAAAGCAGGACCCATCTGTCTGCTGCATACAAGAAACACACCTCAACTTCAAAGATAGACACTACTTCAGAGTAAAAAGTTTGGGAAAGTCTTTCCAATCAAGTGGACTTAAGAAGCAAGCTGGTGTAGCTATCTTAATATCCAAAAAAATAGACTTCAAACTAAAATCAATCAAAAGAGATCGAGAAGGACATTACATACTCATCACAGGAAAGATCCACCAAGATGAAATTTCAATTCTGAACATTTATGCCCCAAATACAAAGGAACCCACATATGTAAAAGAAACATTACTAAAGCTTAAATCACACATCAAACCCCATACACTAGTAGTGGGAGACTTCAACATCCCACTCTCACCATGGGACAGATCTGCCAGATTGAAACTTAACAGAGAAAAAAGAGACTTAAGTGATGTTATGACTCAAATGAACTTAATCAATATCTATAGTACATTCCACCCTAACAAAAAAAGAATATACCTTCTTCTCAGCACCCTATGGAACCTTCTCTAAAATTGACCACATACTTGGTCACAAAGAAAATTTCAACAGATACAAAAAAATTGGAATAACCTCCTGTACTCTATCAGACCACCATGGTTTAAAGTTAGATTTCAACAACAACAAAAATTACAGAAAGCCTACAATCTCATGGAAACTGAATAACGCTCAACTGAATCACCAATGGGTCAAGGAAGAAGTAAAGAAAGCAATAAAAGACTTCCTAGAGTTCAATGAAAATGAATGTACTACATACCCAAACTTATGGGATGCTATGAAAGCAGTGCTAAATACCCACATTAAGAAGTTGGAGAAATCTCACACTAGTGACTTAACAGCACACCTGAAAGCTCTAGAACAAGAAGAAACAAAGTCACCCAGGAGGTGACACCAGGAAATAATCAAATTGAGAGCTGAAAGCAATGAAATAGAAACAAGAACAATACAAAGAATCAATGAAACAAAGAATTGGTTCTTTGAGAAAATCAACAAGATAGAAAAGTCTTCATCCAGACTAACCAAAAGGCAGAGAGAGAGAGAGAGAGAGAGAGAGAGAGAGAGAGAGAGAGAGAGAGAGAGAGCATCCAAATTAACAAAATGAAAAATGAAAAGGGAGACATAACAATTGACAATGAGGAAATCCAGAGAATCATCAGGTCATACTTCAAAAACCTGTACTCCACAAAATTGGAAAATCTAAAAGAAATGGACAATTTTCTGGATAGGTACCACATACAAAGGATAAATCAAGACCAAATAAATTTAAATAAACCAATAACCTCTAAGGAAATAAAAACAGTCATTGAAAGTCTCCCAACCAAAAAAAAAAAAAAAAAAAAAAAAAAAAAAAAAAAAAAAAAAAAAAAAAAAAAAAAAAAAAAGCCCAGGACCAGATCATTTCAGTGCAGAAATCTACCACAGTTTTAAAGAAAAGTTAATACCAATACTCCTCAAATTGTTTCACACAATCAAAACAGGAAGAACTTTACAAAACTCCTTTTATGAGGTTTCAGTTAGTCTGATTCCCAAGCCAAACAAAGATGCAACAAAGAAAGAGAATTACAGACCAATCTCCCTGATGAACATTGATGCAAAAATACTCAATAAAATATTGGCAAACAGACTGCAAGAACACATCAAAAACATTATCCACCACTATCAAGTAGACTTCATCCCAGAGATGCAAGGTTGGTTCAACATATGAAAGTATGTCAATGTAATACAACATATAAACAAACTGAAAGAAAAAAACCACATGATCATCTCATTAGATGCTGAAAAAGCCTTTGACAAAATCCAACACCCCTTCATGATAAAGGTTCTAGAGAGATCAGGAATACAGGGAACATACCTAAACATAATAAAGGCAATTAATTTACAGCAAGCCAACAGCCAACATCAAATTAAATGGTGAGAAACTCAAAGCAATTCCACTAAAATCAGGAACAAGACAAGGCTGTCCCCTCTCCCCATATTTATTCAATATAGTACTTGAAGTTCTAGCTAGAGCAATAAGACAACAAAAGGAGATCAAGGGGATACAAATTAGAAAGGAAGAATTCAAACTTTCACTATTTGCAGATGATATGATAGTATACATAATTGACCCCAAAAATTCAACCAAGGAACTCTTACAGCTGATAAACAGTTTCAGTAAGGTGGCAGGATAAAAGATTAACTCAAAGAAATCAGTAGCCCTCCTATATACAAATGATAAAAAGGCTGAGAAAGAAATCAGAAGAACATCACCCTTTACAATAGCCACAAATATTATAAAGTACCTGGGGTAACACTAACTAAACAAGTGAAGGACCTGTATGACAAGAACTTTAAGTCTCTGAAGAAAGAAATTGAAGACGTTATCAGAAAATGGAAAGATCTCCCATACTAATGGATAGGTAGGATTAACATAGTAAAAATGGCAACCTTACCAAAAGCAATCTACAGTTTCAATGCAATCCCCATCAAAATACCAACACAATTCTTCACAGACTTGGAAATAACAATACTTAACTTTATATGAAAAAACAAGAAACAGGATAACTAAAAGAATCCTGTATAATAAAGTAACTGGAGGCATCATGATCCCTGACCTCAAGCTCTACTATAGAGCTATAGTAATAAAAATAGCTTGGTACTGGAATAAAAACTGACACATGGACCAATGGAATCGAATTGAAGACCCTGACATTAATCTGCACACCTATGAACACCTAATTTTTGACAAAGAAGTCAAAACTGTACAATAAAAAAAATCATTTTCAACAAATGGTGCTGGCATAACTGGATGTCAATTTGTAGAAGATTGCAAACAGATCAATATCTGTCACTCTGTACAAAACTTAAGTCTAAGTGGATCAAAGATCTCAACATAAATCCAGTTATTCTGAACCTGATAGAAGAGAAATAGGAAGTAGTCTTGAACACATTGGCACAGGAGACCACTTCCTTAATATAACACCAGTAGCACAGACACTGAGAGAAACAATTAATAAATGGGACCTCTTGAAACTCAGAAGCTTTTGTAGGGCAAAGGACATGGTGAATAAGACAAAACAACAGCCTAAAGAATGGGAAAAGATCTTCACCAACTCTACATCTGACAGAGGGCTGATCTCCAGAATATATAAAGAACTCAATAAACTAGACAGTAAAATACCTAACAGTCTAATTAAAAAATGGACTACAGAGCTAAGCAGAGAATTCTCAACAGAAGAATCTCAAATGGCTGACAGACATTTAAGAAATTGCTGAACATCCTAGTCATCAGGGAAATGCAAATCAAAATGACTCTGAGATACCACCTTATTCCTGTCAGAATGGCTAAGCTCAAAAACACTGAAGACAGCTTATGTTGGAGAGGATGCAGAGCAAAGGGAACACTCCTTCACTCATGGTAGGAGTACAAACTTGCACAGCCACTTTGGAAATCAGTATGGCAGTTTCTAAGAAAATTGGGAATCAATCTTCCAGAAGACCCAGCTATAACACTCTTAGGCATATACCCATGGAATGCTCAGTCATACCAAAAGGGTACATGCTCAACTATGTTCATAGTAGCATCATTTGTAATAGCCAGAACCTGGAAACAACCTAGATGTCCCTCAACTGAAGAATGGATAAAGAAAATGTGGTACATATATACAATGGAGTACTACTCAGCAGAGAAAAACAATGACATCATGAGGTTTGTAGGCAAATGGGTGGAACTAGAAAATACCATCCTGAGTGAGGTAACCCAGACTCAGAAGGACAAATGTAGTATGTACTCAGTCATAAGTAGATACTAGATGTAAAGCAAAGGATAACCAGACTGCAACCCACAGCTCCAAGGAGGCTAGCTAGTAAAAAGGACCCTATGAAAAATTCAAGAATAGCCCAGCAATGGAGAAGTGGATGAGATCTACATGAACAAACTGGGGATGAGTGGGTATAATGGAGGGCAAATGTCAGGGGAATGAGAGCCTAGGGGAGCATGAGGTTCGAGCTGGAACTGGAACAGAATGGGAGAACAAGGAAAGAGATACCATGATAAATGAAGGCACCATGGGGGTAGGGAGAAGCAGAGTGCTAAGGTAGTTCCCAGGAATCCACAAAGATGAGTCCACCATAGACTACTGGCAATCGTCAAGAGGGTGCCTGAGCTGACCTACTCTGGTGGTCAGATGGCTTAATACCCTAACTATCATCATAGAACCTTCATCCAGTGATTGATGGACGCAGATGCAGAGATCCATGGCCGGGTCCCAGGCAGAGCTCCAGGAGTCCAATTGATGAGAGAGAGGAGGGATTTTATGAGAAAGAGATATCGAGACCATGATTAGAAAAAGTACAGAGACAACTAGCCAAAATAGTGGAGACACATGAACTATTGGCCAATAGCTGAGGAGCTCCCATGCTACTGGACTAGGTCCTTGGATAATCAAGACGGTTGTTTAGCTTGAACTGTTTAGGGGGCCCCCAGGCAGTGGGAATGGGACCCATCCCTAGTGCATGAGCTGGATTTTTGGAGTCTAGTGTCTATAGTGGGACACTTTGAGCAGCCTTGGTGTAGGGAGGAGGGCCTTGTACCTGCCTCAACTGAGTGTACCAGGCTCTGCTGACTCCCCATGGGAGACCTTGCCTTGGAGGAGGTAGGAGTGGGAGGTGGGTTGGGGCAAAGGTCTGGAGGGTGAGAGGAGGGAGGACAGGGGAATCTGTGGTTGGTATGTAAAATGATTAAAAAGTCTCTTAATAAAAAAATTAAGAAGAGGGCATTTTACTCTCAGTCAAGCTTAGATGAATTAGGCTCTGATTTCAAACTCTCAAGAAAACTTTCAGAATGATATCAAAGCTGACTAGAAACTATGCAGTTTAGAAGTGATTTGTGTAGTTTCTGTCTTGTTAATAGTTCAGTTAAGAAACCTCTTCTAGTTGTTTGCTAAAAGTTTGCTTTTGAATATAAGTTAGTTCTGTTAAGAGATTCTTTCTAGATGTTTGTTAATAGAGTTTCCTCTTGAATATAAATTTGGTAAATAGTTTTTCTAAGAAATCTCTTCTAGATATGTGCTAAAGCTTGTAAAATAGAGTTTCTTTATGAGTATTAGTTTGTAAATTAGTGCAATAGAATTTCCTTTTGAATATGTTTGTAAGAAGTATAAATAAGTATATGTTGAATGTGAGTTTGTGAAAAGTATAAATGTTGAATATTAGTTCAAATATTTAACATTAGTTTGAAAAAAATGTATGTATGTCTATCTGAGGGGCCTGAGGGGGCTCTTTAAAAAAATTAAGAGGAGGGACCTGTGGGAGCCCACAGAGGTTTCCTAGTGAGATCTGAATTGTTTTTATCCAATGGGGATGCATAAGGGGATGGATTGACCATGTCTGTGGTTACTAGGTGTTTGGAAGGGTCTGCTATGGTTGCTTGGCTGTGCTAGAGAGAGGTCTTTTGCTCCACCCCTTGGCATTCCTTTAGAAGAGACAGAAGGGGCTGGTAGATAAGGATCCAGGTCCTCCCAAGGCTATCCTGTGTTTCTATCTGTCTCTTTGCCGTCTATATTTCTATCTAAATCTCTTATTCCTCACTTCTCAAGAGTACCCTGGGGAATAGAAGTGGGAGCAGGTCTCTTACAAGTTTCCTTCTTCTGAATGTGGTCTTCCAGTTTTCCCTGTATCATTTTTTTTGAAAATGCTGTCTTGTATAGCTAAAAAAAATCCTTTATGACCAATTTTATGCTGCCCATTCTTGGATGCATGATCTTCAGCTGGATGGTGGTTGACCTATTAGGGGATACAATCTTTGGGAAAACTGTCTCTCCCTTTTCTAGATGCTAGCAATTGCCAATAGCTCCAAAGTTTGGGATGTGATTGTGTGCCCAACTCCCCTCTCCTTGCAGGAGTTTGGTCTGGCATGGGTTTGCACAGGTTTTGTACATGCTACTGTAACATCTATGAGTTCATGTGCATAGCTGCCCTCCTATTTCTGGAAGATGATGTTTCCTTGTAGTAATTCAACCATCTCAGGCCCTTACATTCTTGTTGCCCCACTTCTACAATCACTCAGGTGAGGGCATTGCAGTATGTATGTTTCATTTATGATTGAGCATTCTGCACTTTCTTATTGTCTTCATCTTAACCAGTCATTGATTATTGTGTTAATCACATCTGCAATTAGAAGCTTCTTAGATGAGTGAATAGAGATGCATTGATAATATAATGATGTCATTAGGAGCCAGTTTAATACTCTGTGCACTTAGCAGCATAATAGTAGTCAGTTCTCATCTAGGGCCCATGACTTGTCTAGCTATAGGTTTTTAGCCTGGTCCCAGGTATGATATTTTTTCCTATAGAATGTGATGTAGATCTAATCAGAAAGTGGTTGGTTACTCCCATGATGTTCATGTCACTACTGTATTAGTGGGCATGTCCTTCTATGCCAGTCATTGTAGCTCAATGGTTTGATATCTGGGTATGACTGATGAATACTTTTCTCACTCAGTATCTTGTCTAGTACCTTCCAGCATTATGAAGCAGCAAATATGGATGAAGCTTATAGGACAGTGCTATATTGATTTCTCCATGTCCTATGACTCAAACTTATGTTTTTATCAATAGGATCTTACCATCAAGTTCTGGAGGGTAACAAAGAGCAATGGCAATATCCTAGAATGTTTGGGTGTCTATGGGATCTCATTGGTAAATAACTCCAAAGAGTTAACCTATTTGTGGCACTGGGCTTTCAATTTGCTAGCTTCTGGTATCTAGTAGGGGCATTGTTGCCATGTTCTAGGGCAACTATTTTTTAACTTTTTTTTTTTTTTGTTAAGAGTAGCTATTCTCATTTTAGGGTTTTTATTGCTGTGAAGAGATACCATGACCATTTCAACTCTTATTTAAAAAAATTTAATTGGGATGACTTGCTTTCAGTTTCAGAGGATTAGTCCATTATCATCATGGCAGGGAGCATGGTGGTATGCAGACAGATGTGGTGCTATAGCTGTAGCTACATCTTGCAGGCAACAGGAAGTCAAATGAGACACTGGGCAGGATCTTGAGCATAGGAAACCTCAAAGCCCACCCCCACAGTGATATACTTCCTCCAACAAGCCTATACCCACTCCAACAAAACCTCACATCCTAATAGTGCCTCTCCCTATGAGATTATGGGGGCCAATTAATATTTATATAATTTAAATATACATAACATATATATATATATATATATATATAAAACTTAGCCCCACCCCACTATTCTCTTCTCTATCCTACCCTCCACTCCCCAACTCTTGTTTAACCTTTCCTTTTCCATTATTTTCTTTTAATCTTTTGTACCAGTTCATTCTATCCTCCCATGAATGTGCCTCTTTGTGGCCTTAAGACATAACTAGCAGTTCCCTGTAAGGAAAGCAGAAGAACGGACAGTGCCTATGATTCCTATTGCATCCAACCCCTTGCTACAGAAGGAGTGCTCTCTCAAAATTATTGTAATTGCCACACTATTTGTCATGGGGTAGTAGCCGTGATCTTGTTTTGTTATTTTGCCTATTTTTGTAAAAAAATTTCATCACATAGATAACATAATACCAACCTCTGAGTGTTTTAAAGATTTAGTAAAATATCAAAAAGACATATAACGAGTATGGGAAGTCAACCTATACAAGGTACAAGGGCCAGAAACAACTGTAAATTTATGGGAGTATTATTGTCTGGTAACATAGCAATGAAACCAAACAAAGTTATTGAGAAAACCCCCAACAGCCCATGCCTGTAAATGTAAAAGAACTTTCTGTTAAAAGTCACCAGAAGTTTAGAAGGCTGTAGCTGGGCTTATGGCAAAAAAGAATCTAAACAAAAAGTTACAATCGGAACTTTTGGTCTCAGTCATGGAAACAGCAGCAGCCCAGCAATATAACAGCAACTCCAACAGTTAGTTGGAGATAAAGTATTGCATCAAGTAGGATTCATTTCTGGTCCCTCCTGCTGTGGGATGTTCTGTATGTCAAATGTGTTGCTCTGATTGGTTAGTAAATAAAACACTGATTGGCCAGTAGCCAGGCAGGAAGGATAGGCGGGACAAGCAGAGAAGAGAATTCTGGGAAGTGGAAGGTTGAGTCAGAGACACTGCCAGCCGCCACCATGACAAGCTGCATGTGAAGATGCCGGTAAGCCACAAGCCACGTGGCAAGGTATAGATTTATAGAAATGGATTAATTTAAGCTGTAAGAACAGTTAGCAAGAAGCCTGCCACGGCCATACAGTTTGTAACCAATATAAGTCTCTGTGTTTACTTGGTCGGGTCTGAGTGGCTGTGGGTCTGGCGGGTGAGAGAGATTTGTCCTGAGGTGGGCCAGGCAGGGAAACTCTAGCTACACCCTCCCAAGTAACTATAAAAATGACTTATTCAAGCCTCTTTCTGGGGTGGCACAGAAGCAAATTCTATGTATTTGTTGCATATTTAGAGCGACATGCTGTGTCCACAAGCCCTATCACTAATTTCATGCTGGCTCTCCTGAGGTCAGTGTTTTTTCAAGCCACTGAGTGTCCTCCAATAATTAAACTAAGTGCTAAGCCAGATAGAGTTTTAGAAGGAACATCACATAACCTTGTAGACACTTGGCACAGATGGTTGAGTAGGTTCACCAAGCAGGAGTGGCAGCTGTAGAAATACAAATGAACACTAATATCGTGTGGATGGGGAATAAGAAGGAAAAAATAGCCTGTGGCCTAAGTTAAGAGCAATATGGGTAGTAGTAACCCAGTAGACTTGGCCTGTGACAATCTGTATTCAGACTACTCACTTTATGGATATGCCAGTGGGAAAAGGAGGACTGGGCAAGTTCTGTGCTGGTCACTGTGGGAACAACAGATGTGGGAGGAAATATAACAGAAATCAGAACCTGTTGATGGTTTCCCACATGGCAGTCAAAAGCCAAAATGACTCCATTGAGTCCTCCTGGAAACCAAGAAGCAGATGTCCTTACGTAAGTATGAGTCATCTGCTCCCAGATGCCACTAGAGGCTGCTTACTGGGTCCATATCAAAGTATGGTCACAGGGGAGCTAATAAGAACGGAAAATAGCTACAGCTGCTGGCATTCCTGTAAAATATTCTGATAGTGTATATACTGTCCATTCATGTGAAGCTTATTCCCTATCACAGCTTCAACAAATGGATAACCTGATGGCACAAGTACATAAATCAACCTGTTCCATTCTGGATTGATAGGTGGACTCCAGAGGTCCTATGCCTGTCACTGCCAGATGTGAAGGATTCCACAGGCCTCTTACAAACATTTCCATGCAAGCAAGCAATAGGCAAGGCCCACCATCAAGGGTCTCATCCAACTCAGTGTTATTTATGGGTTCCTTTGGAGAATTAACAGTAATAAGGGCAATCATTTTTTAAACACTGATATGAAGAATTGGACTGAAGACAACCAAGTGCAATGGTCCTTCCACCTACCTTACGGCTGGGACTAGGTTGTTTGAAGGAAAGAATGGGTCATTAAAACAGCAGCTAAAGAGTTTAAATACTGAAGTTATCCTATATGGGTAGGAAAAGGCACTCCCAGAGGCCATAAAGTTTTTAAATGAAAGTCTCATTGCCAGGACTAAGTTGCCTCCCGTGAGTTTCTGGTCTGGGAGGCCCCTGAGACCCCACAAACTATAAAGGCTATTGCCACTGCTTCCAAAGTGGCTGTACAAGAGTGCATCTGAGAATTAGTCCTCTGGTCACAGAAAATGGCCAGTTCAGGCTAAGTATCTGCTATTGCTAGGAGTCATAGCTTGAGTCATCCTTGTAGATTCCTGGGAGATTCCCTTGTGCCAGGTTTTTACTGGACCCCAAAATGCTATGCCCTTTCCAGTAGTCTCTTTCAGTACTCTTCCCCTCCATCCTCCTACTACCTGATCCCTCATGTCCCCATCCCCACCTACCACCAACAGTCCTGCTCAGCTGTGGACCCTGCATTCTATAGTATCAATGTGCCACACAGGATCTACCCACTGGTACAATAGTGCCATGACTAACTACTTTCTGATTGGATTTAAGTCCTGCTTTACAGGAAGGACTTCTTGTCTGATACTATAAGCTGGGGCAAAAACCTATGACTGGGGGAATTTATGGGTCACAATGCAGAAACAACTGTTTTGGTAGCATAACTTTGGTTTGTCATCATTAACCACCCTATGCAGGAGGCAGTGGATGCTTGTTCTCTTCTCCTCAGGAAGAGTCACACAACAGCTACCAACCCAATCATGAGGGCACTGTGTTCATACTAATACAAAGGCATTAATCCAAAATTGATAACCCAAAGGCACTATCTGCAAAGATCAGGATATTGGGGTTAGGATTTTCTTTTCTCCTTTTCTCGTTTCCTTTCACTCCTCCCTCCATGCTTCTGTACCTCCATCTCTCTCACTCTCTCTTTCTTCAGACCATGCTTCATATTTATTTGTATATGCAACACAGGGCATTGGCTATCTATAAATGCCTGGGTGCTGGGGAGGGTCGTGGTGGCATGTCACACCAATTAGTCTGTCCTCATATTGGCAGACAGAGGCCTTTACTATGGGGCCTTCAAAGGGGTGTGGGACAAAGACTTTTTAATGAATAGAAAAAGTTTCACTTTTTCACAAAGCATAGCATGTCTATAAGCTCATTATAGAATTCAAGGCTTGCCTGGGTGTTCACACAACAGTGCTACCATGCTCTGGGTATGTATTTGCTCTCTCTCTTCTCTAATTAAGTAACAAAGCTTGTAGTGTAAGAGTATTAAGTACTTGTAGGTAACCTCATATAATTTACCTTCCTACTTTTTAGTAGCCTCTTCAAGTATAAAGAACTTAAAAAACAAATGGATTTTCTCTTTTAAAAATTATTTTATTTATTTGTGTGTATATGTGTTTATTTGTGTACATGTGTGTATGTGTGGCACAGATACATACATGCCACAGTACCCATGCTATAGCACATATGTGAAGGTCAGAGGACAATTTTGTGGAGTCAGTTCTCTCCTTTCACTTTTATGTGGGTTCTGAGGATTTGAAGATCAAACTCAGGTTGTCAGGTTTGTGTAATAAAGACTACCTCACTGACCCCCCAAAACAATGTATATATCAACAGAATTCTTTTTTTTTCTTGGAAATGATTTTCAAAAGAATGAACCAGTTATTACAGAGTAAATACCTTATAGAAGTTATTGCTGAAAGAAACTAGTTGTAAGTTGGTTATGACTCTAAAGTATTTTAAGTTTTAGAATTAATTCTACAGATGGAGTCAATTAGAAAAATATTTACACAGAAATAAATATTAGGTTTTTTAAATGGATAGTTTGATAGCTTATAAAAGAAGTAAAATGCCTAAGTTTCTATGAATGTTTTGCAATATCTGTCTTTCTTAGCTAAGATTTCTATTGCTACAATGAAACACCATGACCATAAAGCAAGTCGGGGAGGAAAAGGTTTATTTATACACTTCCATTGTTGTTCATCACTGAAGGAAATCAAGACAGGAACTCAAACAGGGCAGGATCCTAGAGACAGGAGCTGATGCAGAGGCTATGGAAGACTGTTGCTTACTGGCTTGCTACCCTTGGCTTGCTCAGCCTGCTTTATTATTGAACCCAGGACCACCTGTTCAGGGATGGCACCACTAGCAATGGGCTGGGCCCTCCTACATTGATCGCTAATTCAGAAATTGCCTTACAGCTGGATCTCATGGAGGCATTTCCTCAACTGAGGCTCCTTCCTTCCTGATGACTCTAGCTTGTGTCAAGTTGACACACAGAAACAGTTAGTACAATGTGTATGCATAGAGTAAATGCTTCACACTTGTAGCCAAGCTCAACAGAAAGCACCCTTAAAAGAACAGATGATACTTGTTATGGATAACATCAGTTGTAGTAGTTTGAATGTAATTGGTCCCCATAATCTCATAGGGAGTGGCGCTATTAGGAGGTATGCCTTTATTGGAGTGTTTATGGCCTTGTTGGTAGAAGTGAGTCACTGTGGGGGTGGGCTTTGGGATCTCCTATGCTCAGGATACTGCCCAGTGTGACACTCCACTTCCTGTTACCTGCAAGATGTAGGACTCTCAGCTACTCTTCCAGCACCACTTCTGCCTGCATGCTGCCATGCTCCCTGCCATGATGATAATGGAGTGAACCTCTGAAATGATAAGCTGCCATCTCAATTAAACGTTTTCTTTTAGAAGAGTTTCCATGGTCGTGGTGTCTCTTCACAGCAATAGAAACCCTAAGACACCTGTAGCTGAAGTTTTCCTGTGTCCCACTTGGCCCGTGGTCAGGACAAATTTCTCTCACCTACCAGTCCTGCAGCTGCTTGGACCCTAATAAGCACACAGAGACTTATATTCAATTCAAACCGGTTCTGCTGTGGGGAGGACTGTTAGCAGGGTGCCAGGACATCATCTCATCTGAGAAGACAAGTGTCATATCTTTAAATGGCAGGACTTGGATAGAGCTGTGGCTGCAAACTAATTTTAGAGTCTTTTTTTTTTTAACCATCACTTGATCTTGTAGTTTCAGGCCCTTCTTGATAGTATCTTCTTATTTTCATTTGGAGTCCTGAGCACACTATCTTGAAGCCAATGAAAAGGAAATGCAGTGTGATGTTGAATAGGGCTGTCAGTCTCTGCTAGCATGAAAGAGCATTTGTGAGGAGAGGAAGGGAACATATTTAAATGAAATTTGGGCTCCTTCCTCTCCTTTACCTTCTATTGTTTCAAGCTTAGTTGTGGTCAGTTTTTGCATAGAGGAAGAGCTGAACAGCTAATAGGCAAGTTACCTATCTTGAATGAAACATTTTCCCTAGCAAAGCACATTAAAAGTGAGGGGGCTTTGCAGTACATTGGAGAACAGTGGCAACCACTCCCTCCTGTTCCTTCCCTGTCTATCCTAGTGATAGTGTCCCATAGAAAATACTGTTCTCTGTGAAGTTCATAGGGATAGGCTATGAAGTAGCTGTCTGAGCATGGGAGAATGTCTAACTAGAAGCTGCATCTACCTTTCCTTCTATCTGTTCTTATGCAATGAAGTTGGTCCCCACAGAACCCGTTCTCTTTCTCGCTCATTCTGAAGTATGCATGATATAATTATATGTATAAATTTACCCAGTTTAAACAAATTATTACTATTCTGTTTGATGGGTCTGTTTTTTTTCTTAAGCCATTCATCTTCTCTCTTTCAATTAGTCAATGCTTAAATTTTGTGTCTATCCTTTCCATCATTTTAATGGTCTTTTTTTCATTTGTTTGCTTTTATATTAATTAATTATTATTATTGGTGTTATTATATTTGTGTGTGTGTGTGTGTGTGTGTGTGAGAGAGAGAGAGAGAGAGAGAGAGAGAGAGAGAGAGAGAGGGAGAGAATGTGTGTGTGTAAGTTGGTTTTCTCCTACAATGTGGGTCCCAAAGATTTAACTGAACTCATAAGATTTAGAGTCAACTTCCTAACCCACTGACCCATATTGGTCACCTTTTTTGTTCGAGGCAGGGTCTCATTTTGTATAGCCCTGGCTAGCTGTCCTGGAACTTACTACTTAGACCAGGCTCTCCTTAAACTCAAAGAGATCCACCTGTCTCTACCTCCCCCAGTGTTGTGATTAAAGGTGTGCAGCACAATGTCTGGCCTTTTTATTTAACTTTTCAATAGTTATTAAAATTATCCTTTGAGTTTCATACATGTATTCAATTTATTTTGATCTTATCCATTCAAATCCAACTGGGACACTCCCCAACATGTTTCCTCTCATTTTAATTCTTTTTCTTTCTTCCTCCTACTCTTCTTCCAAATATTTCAGTGAATTCAGTTGCTGCTTACATGCACATGGGTTGGAGGCCATCCTCTGGAGCATAGGGAACATGTGTGTGGCCACACCTCCAAAGAAAAATTACATATTTGGGAGCCATCAAATGCTTACAGCTTCCCCCTAGGGTGTAGGGCCTTGTGAGTTATTCCCATGGCCACCTTGGATTTTTTTCTTATTACTATATTAGTTAATTTTTTTCCTATTTTTCTTTTATTTTCAATAAAGAGATTTTTTTCATACAATATATTACGATTACAGTTTCCCTTCCCACAACTTCTCTGAGATCCTCTCCTTTGGTGATAAGCTTGCCTAAAAATCAGAAGGAGGAGCTAGCCACTAGTTAACCATAGAGATCTGTAGGTCTGTACAGACAGACAGGAAGTGATGGAGCTGGGCAGAGAGAGGAAGTGATAAGGCAGGGTGGAGAGAGGAGCTTGGTCTCTTTCTGTGGAGGATTTCATAGTAGCTTGCAGCTCTGCCTCTCTGATCTTTTAGCTTTTACCCCAATGTCTGGCTCTATTTTTTTTAATTAATAAGACCATTTAGCAATTTGTTTTACACTCTCCACTTCCCCTTCCTCTGAATCCACACTCTTTCCATCTCTTGTTAGAAAAGAAATACACATCTAAAGAATAAAATAAAATGAGATAAAACCAAACAAACTGGAATAGAACAACAAAAAAAAACAGAAGAAAAAGAACCAACGATAAAGCACAAGAAACATACAGACACAAGGACACACACATTCACACACATAGGAATCCCACAAAAACACAAAAACTGGAAGCCATAATGTATGTGTAGCATGAATTGTTAGAAGGTCTTATCAAGAAAAACAAACCTGGAGCCAGGTATTGGGGTGAATGCTGGAAGATCAGAGAAGCAGAACAAGCCACAGCCACCTCACCTTGCCAATTCCTCAGCTGATCCTGTTTCCTCAGACTGGAAGCCTCTGAGTCTTCATCCAGAATGAATCTCAGCTGAACTGTTGCTAAAAAGCCTAAAAACTTACCCAGGCTCTAGTTCCTGTTCCTCATGCCTTATATACCTTTCTGCTTCCTGCCATCACTTCCTGGGATTAAAGGCATGTGTCACCATGCTTGGCTGTTTCCAGTGTGGCTTTGAACTCACAGAGATCGGGATAGATCTTTGCCTTTGGAATGCTAGGATTAAAGGTGTGTGTGCCACCATTTTCTGGCCTCCATATCTAGTGGCTGTTCTGTTCTCTGACCCCAGATAAGTTTATTAGGGTGCACAATATTTTGGGGAACGCAATATCACCACATGTATGCACAAAGGACCCATAAGGAAAAAAATGGTCTGACAGACATTATGAGACTAAGAACTTCCAAAGATGCTATTGGGTTCTTTTTTGTGTTGGATATCTACTGCTGGGCATGGGGCCTACCTTTAAGAGCAGTTTGTTTTTCCAGTGAGACTCTGTTGGAGGAAATAAAATTTTCATTTGTGAGTGGTTATTAGCTGAAGATAGTTCCTATATTATGGATGGGGGCTTGTGTTTACTTCTCTCGGCATTGAGACTCCACCTAGTGCAGATTTGTTCAGGTCCTTTGCATATTTCCTTAGTCCCTGTGAGTTCACACATTCCTGAAAAAACACATAGACATTCAATTAATTTGAAAACCAATGTGGTAAAGTCTAGAAAATATCAGGGCCTATACATGATGACTATATACAGCAACTTGAGTCCTGGGTAAATAAGAACCTTTAAAAGCTATTTCTTACAGTTCATAAAGCAACAGAAGAGAATGTTCATTGTACCTCTTTTTAAAAGCATAAAACTAAAGTCAAATGTGTATCAACAAAAGAGTGGTGTATTATTTTAACTGTATATGTGAATTAACTATTATTTTGTAAAATAACATAAATCAATCTTTCAAACATTTAAAAATTAGTAAAACTATAGTAACAGAATATGTATATGGTGAACATAATAAAAATTGTCTTTTGACATGTAAAAATAGCTTAGTCAGGGACCCCAGTACATCAAAGGCTGCTCTTGTAAATTGAGAACTTTACCATACCCACCCCACTTGACATACATAAGTAGAGACATCTTCAGGACTGCTGGAGACAATGGAGAGACTCTACCTTGTTCTTCAGTTAAGATACATTGCACATGTGAGCAGTTTCAGGGAGGTACATTTAGGGTCACTGTTAGTTACTTGGTATGTAAACCTTGTGCGATGATGCTCAGCATAACACAATACAACTTTTGCTATACCAACTATACAAATCTACGTTTTTGCTCACTACAATGTAAAGTATGATTCCACAAATTTTGGTTAAAACATATTAAGAAATCAAGCCAAATATTACTTATAAACACACACACACACACACACACACACACACACACACACACCCCTACCTGCTTACATTAAAACAACAGAATAATATTTAATATATTATTATAATTATATAATTATTGTATTAATATATTAATATATTGTATTAATATATTATAACAATTGTATAATTGTATAATAATTTAATGATGCAACTCAATAATTTTTAAAAAACAAGAACAAACCAAATCCAAACCCAATAAACTTCAAGAAATAATAAAAATTAAAGCAGAAATTAATGAAATAGAAACAAAGAAAATACAGAGGAACAATGAATTTTAGAGTTGATAGTTTGAGAAGATGAACAAGATGGACAGATAGTTGGCCCAAATTAACCAGAAGAAAGGAAGAGATGACCCAATTAATAGAATCAGAAACAAATATGGAAACATAACAGAAGATGGCAATGAAATACATTTTTACTAAATTTTAAATGTTTTAAAGATTTATTTATGTATTAAATAAGGGAACACTTTGAAAGTCTATACTCCATTAAGTTGGAAAACCTAAAGGAAATGAGTGAATTTCTTAATTCATCCAAACTGCCAAAGTTAAACTAAGAAGAGATTTACAACCTAAACAGACCCATAACAAAGGAGGAGATGGAAACAGTACTAAAAAGCCTTCCAGCTTTAAAGTTCAGGGCCAGATGGATTCAGAATAGAATTCTACAAGACTTTAAAGAGTATTTACAAAAAATACTTCTTAAATTATTAAAAAGTAGACATAGATTACTCCCAAATTCTTTCTTATGAAGCCAGTATCACTATCACATTCTAAATCAGATATTAGTCACAACAACAAAACCCACAAAGAACACGGTGCATATAGATGGAAAAATCCTCAATAAAGTATGAGCAAACCAAGTATAGGCACACATTAAATAGATCATTCACCATGATCTTTAGTTGGCTTTATCTCAGAAATGCAGGCTTGGTTCAACATACATAAGTCAGTAAATATAGTAAGTTATACAAACTGACTTAAATACAAAAATCACATGATCATATAGATAGATACAGAAAAAGCCTTTAATAAGTCCAATATGCCTTCATGTTAAAAATTCTAGAGAAAATAAGACTGAAGGGAATAAGCCTTAACAGAGTAAAGCCTATATGTGACAAACCCACACCCAGTGTTATTGTAAATGAACAAAAGCTTGAAGCAAACTCATCAACAAATAGAGTGGGTAAAATGGAATTTCTACATGCAGAAGAATAAAGTTATACCCATATTTATCATCCTGGACAAAATTAGCTCCTAGTAGATCAAAAACCCCAATTTGAAACTGGAAATGCTAAAACTTCTAGAAGAAAACATAAACAGTACCCTACAAATTATGAGTGTGGGAAAGGACTTTTGAACAAAACTTCATTTGCTCAGGTATTAAATCCAGCAGTTGATAAGTGGGATCTTTTAAAACTAAAAAGTTTTTGTGTAGCTAAGGATACTGTCAAATAAAGAAGCAACCCAAAGAATAAGACAGAATCTTTGCCAGCTATATATCTGATAGAGGACTAATATTTTGAATATACAAAGAACTCCAAACCAAACCAACCAACCAAACAAGCAAACAAAAACCCCAAAACAAAGTCTAAGAAACAAATGACTCAGTTAAAAAATGGGCTAGGAGCTGCAGTGATCCATAACTAAGCACTGGGGTGAACTCCTAGACTTCAGTTGAAGAGAGGGAGAAGGGATTACAGGAGCAAATGAGGTCAAGATTATGATAGGGAAAACCACAGAGACAGCTAACCCAAGCTGGTGGGAGCTCATGGACTCTGGCCTGTCAACTAGGAAACATGCATGAGACCCAGCTAGGCCCTCTGAATGTGGGTGACTAGGTCTGTTTGGGGAGCCCCTGGCAGTGTGACTATGACTTATCCTGGGTGCATGAAATGGCTTTTTGGACACATTCCCTAGGGTGGGATACCTTACTTAGCCTTGACACCGGGGGTGGAGGTGTGGGGGTGTGGGGGTGTTGGTCCTGCCTCAACTTAGTATGCCAGACTTTGTTGACTCCCCAAGGAAGGCCTTACCCTCTCTGAGGAGTGGATGGGGGGTGGGAATGGGGGAGGTCAAGGAGTGGGAAAAAGGGAGGAAAGGGGAACTGGGATTAGTACTTTAAAAAAACTTTAAAAAATAAACTAATTTAAAAAGGGGGGAAAAAAGAAATGCACTAGGAATCTAAACAGAGTTCTCAATAGAAGAAATAAAAAAGACTTAAGAATACCTAAAAACAAAAACAACAACAACAACAACAACAACAACAACAACAACAACAACAAAACCCTGTTCATAATCCTTAGCAAGTAGGGAAGTAAAATCAAAACAAATTTGAGATCCTGTCCCAGACTTGCCATCTGGATGAGAGGTTAGTGCCTGGGCTCAGCCTAGATCCCATCCCTGGGCACCAGCCACTCCAGGGAAGACATGCTGAACTTGGCCCCAGGTTCTGGCCACCGGGCAGGTTCCCTTCTCCAAGACCCCTGGCAGACCCTGCAATCTCCATGCCCTGCCCCCACGCCCATCCACCCAAGACCCCAGCCACTTCCTGAGACTTAGAGACCGGCCCCCAGCTCCCATCCTGCCCCGGACTTCCCTTCTGGACAAGAGGTGAGTGCCTGGGCTCAGCCTAGACCCCATCCCTGGGCACCAGCCACTCCAGGGAAGACCTGCCCAACTTGGCCCCAGGTTCTGGCCACCGGGCAGGTTCCCTTCAAGCCCTACTGGGAAGGCTCCCCTTCTCCAAGACCCCCGGCAGACCCTGCAATCTCTATACCCTGCATCCATGCCCATTCGCCCGAGACCCCAGCCACTTCCTGAGACTTAGAGACTGGTCCCTAGCTCCCATCCTGCCCCGGACTTCCCATCTGGACAAGACCTCCCATCCTGCCCTGGACTTCCAGTCTGGACAAGAGCTCCTCTCTTGCCCCGGACTTCCCATCTGGACAAGAGCTCCCATCCTGCCCTGGACTTCCCATCTGGACAAGAGCTCCCATCCTGCCCCAGACTTCCCATCTGGACAAGAGAGAGAGACTTCCTGAATCTGTCAGCTCTGTCTGGACCAAGTGTGCTGATAAGACCAAGAATGAACCACAAGGAGAGGGGCAGACATCAAGGCAGAAGTACATACAACAAAATGAAGAGCAATACAGCATCACCAGAACCTAGCCCTCCTCCAACATCTAGACCTGAACATCAAAAAATGGAAGAAGCAGAAAACCAGCCTTATGAATAACATCATGAAGAAGGTAGAGGAAAAGACAAACTAAAAATGGCAAGAATGCTATAAAAAAACTTGAGGAAAGGACAAATAAAGTAGAAGAAAACAATAAAGCCCTGGAAGAAAACAATAAAGCCCTGAAAGAAAATCATGAAAAAGCAATGAAATAGATGAAGGAAACAGTCCAAGACCTGAAAAGGGAAATAGAAAAAATGAAGAAGACACAAACAGAGGGAATGCTGGAAATAGAAAATCTGAGTAAATGATCAGGAACTTCAGATGCAAGTATAACCAACAGAATGCAAGAGATGGAATAGAGGATCTCTGGTGTTGAAGATACAGTAGAAGAAATAGATTCATCAGTCAAAGAAAACACTAAAGCCAACAAAGTCATGACCCAAAATTTCCAAGAAATTTGGGACACCATGAAAAGACCAAACCTATGAATAATAGGGATAGAAGAAGGAGAAGAATACCAACTCAAAGGCACAGAAAATACATTCAACAAGATCATAGAAGAAAACTTTCCCAATTTAAAGAAGGAAATGCCTATGAAGATACAAGAAGCCTATAGAACACCAAACAGACTAGACTTCCCAAAAAAGTCTCTTTGCCACATAATAATTAAACAACTAAACATACAGAATAAAGAAAGAATATTAAGAGCAGCTAAGGAAAAAGGCCAAGTGACTTATAAAAGCAAACTCATCAGAATAACACCTGATTTCTCAATGGAGACTTTGAAAGCCAGAAGGACCTGGACAGATGTAATGCAGACACTAAGAGACTATGGATGCCAGCCTAGACTAATATACCCAGCAAAACTTTCAGTCATCTGCTGTGGGATGGTCTGTATGTCAAGTGTGCTGCTGATTGGTCAATAAATAAATTACTGATTGGCCAGTGGCCAGGCAGGAAGTATAGGCAGGACAAGGAGGAGAATAAATCTGGGAAGTGGAAGGCTCAGTCAGAGACACTGCCAGCCGCCATGATGACAAAGAGCATGTGAAGATGCCGGTAAGCCGCAAGCCACGTGGCAAGGTATAGATTTATAGAAATGGATTAATTTAAGCTGTAAGAACAGTTAGCAAGAAGCCTGCCACAGTCATATAGTTTGTAACCAATATAAGCCTCTATGTTTACTTGGCTGGGTCTGAGCAGCTGTGGGACTGGCGGGTGACAAAGATTTGTCCTGACTGTGGACCAGGCAGGAAAATTCTAGCTACAAATGGCGCCCAACGAGTTGGCAAGAGTTTCCACCTAAAACCTGAGAAAAGATTCTAAAATGGAGCTAAAAACAGCTTCCTAATTGTCTCTCTCAAATGAGCGGCACCTGCCAGTTTGAGCTACTTGTGGGTTCCTAGTGTGTGCACTCGACCTGCCGTATGGTGGGAATGAGTCCTCTGCAAGTGGCACATTAAGCTGCATGGTGATTTAGCCTTTGCTAGTACAAAACAAAAAAAGAGGTTTCTGGGCTACACGCTGCTTGGATAAAAGCATAGACCCACAATAGCTCCCAGAGCTGGCTTTAAACGTACCACTGCCATGTTGGGAAGCTGAGGTGGGCGGAGGCAGCAGCCACAGCTGCTGCAGTTTAAAGCAATAGATTCACAATAAGACAGATTCAGATGTAATAGTTTACAATGTGTGTAAAATATACATAGGCTTGAAAGAGACAAAAAAGGTGATATATACAGTTATATAAACAAATACACAGTTTTAAAAAATAAAGTCTTTAAAGAGACAGTAAAATTAATATAAAAAATAAGCCATGTAAAGATGAATATTACACAGAGAATCTGGATTGTGTTGTCTTTGGGATTTTTAACTGCAGAAAAACATTTGATCATAAAAGATGTTGAGTTAAACCAAAATGTATATTTTAAAGATACCTTGACTTCAAAATTTGGATGTAAGGATGTGTTGCTTTGGAAAGGAGACTCTGCTTTTCTTCCTACAGAAAGCCAGAGCTATGGATTTGTTCCAGATTAAGATACATCAGGTTTGACCAGCCAAGACCCCCTGAAAGGTCTCCGATGACACCATGGCCCAGATGATCCAACATCCAGAATGGTTTGAAGGCAACTGGCTCAGACGATACACCCTCATGGACTATTCCATAATCCTAAAATTTTTGTTGTGTCCCATAAGATACAGCGCCCCCCCCCCCCTGCAGCAGGAAGTAGTAAGAGAAGCTATGCTGAAATTCCCAAATTATATGTAATTTTACTTTGTTAAGGTTAAAAACTTCCTTTTTGGAAAAAAAAAAAAGAAAAGAAAAGGGGAAGTGCTGTGGGATGGTCTGTATGTCAAGTGTGTTGCTGATTGGTCAATAAATAAATCACTGATTGGCCAGTGGCCAGGCAAGAAGTATAGCCGGGACAAAGAGAAGAATAAATCTGGGAAGTAGAAGACTCAGTCAGAGACGCTGCCAGCCGCCACGATGACAAAGAGCATGTGAAGATGCCGGTGAGCCACAAGCCATGTGGCAAGGTATAGATTTATAGAAATGGATTAATTTAAGCTGTAAGAACAGTTAGCAAGAAGCCTGCCATGGCCATACAGTTTGTAACCAATATAAGTCTCTGTGTTTACTTGGTTGGGTCTGAGCAGCTGTGGGACTGGCGGGTGACAAAGATTTGTCCTGACTGTGGGTCAGTTAGGAAAACTCTAGCTACAGTCATCATAGATGGAGTGAACAAGACATTCTAAGACAAAGCCAGATTTAAACAATACTTATCCACAAATCCAGCCCTACAGAAAGCACGAGAAGGAAAATTCCAACCTAAGGAAGTCAGATACACCCTCGAAAACACAGACAATAGATAAAGCCACAGCAGTAAACCCCAAAGAAGAGAAGTACACACACACTACCAACAAAAATAACAGGAATGAAAATCACTGGTCATTAATATCCCTTAATATCAATGGACTTAATTCACCTATAAAAAGACATAGGCTTACAGAATGGATACATATGCAGGACCCATCTTTCTGCTGCATACAAGAAACACATCTCAAATTCGAAGGTAGACACTACCTAAGAATAAAAGGCTGGGAAAAGACTTTCCAATCAAATGGTCTTAAGAAACAAGTAGGTGTAGCCATCCTGATATGCAGCAAAATAGACTTCAAACTAAAATCAATCAAAAGACATCAAGAAGGCCATTACATACTCATCACAGGAAAGATCCACCAAGATGAAGTTTCAATTCTGAACATTTATGCCCCAAACACAAGGGGACCCACATATGTAAAAGAAACATTACTAAAGCTTAAACCACATATAAAACCCCACATATTAATAGTGGGAGACTTCAACACCCCACTTTTACCACTGGACAGATCTCCCAAATCAAAACTTAACAGAGAAATAAAGGACTTAATTGATGTCATGACTCAAATGGACTTAATCAATATCTACAGAACATTCCATCCTAACAAAAAAGAATATACCTTCTTCTCAGCACCCCATGGAACCTTCTCTAAAACAAACCACATACATGGCCACAAAGCAAATCTCAACAGATACAAAACAATTGGAATAACCTCCTGCATTCTATCAGACCACCACAGTTTAAAGTTAGATATCAACAACAACAAAAACTATAGATAATCTACAATCTCATGGAAACTGAATAATGCTCAACTGAATTACCAATGGGTTAAGGAAGAAATAAAGAAAGAAATTAAAGACTTCCTAGAGATCAACGAAAATGGAGACACTACATACCCAAACTTATGGAACACTATGAAAGCAGTGCTAAGAGGGAAATTCATAGCATTAAAGGCCCACATAAAGAAGTTGGAGAAATCTCACACTAGTGACTTAACAGCACACCTGAAAGCTCTAGAACAAGAAGAAGCAAAGTTACCCAGGAAGAATAGATACCAGGAAATTATCAAAGTGAGAGCTGAAATCAATAAAATAGAAACAAAGAGAACAATACAAAAAACTAATGAAACAAAGAGTTGGTTCTTTCAGAAAATCAACAAGATAGACAAGCCCTTATCCAAACTAACCAAAAGACAGAGAGAGAGAGCATCCAAATTAACAAAATCAGAAATGAAAAGTGGGACATAACAACAGACATTGAAGAAATCCAGAGAATCATCAGGTCATACTTCAAAAACCTCTACTCCACAAAACTGGAAAATCTTAAAGAAATGGATAATTATCTGGATAGGTATCACATACCTAAGTTAAATCAAGACCAGATAAACTATTTAAATAGTCCAATAACCCCTAAGGAAATAGGAACAGTCATTAAAAGTCTCTCAACCAAAAAAAGCGCAGAAACAGATGGTTTCAGCATAGAATTCTACCAGATCTTCAAAGAAGAGTTAATACCAATACTCTGTAAATTGTTCCACACAATAGAAACAGGAGGAACATTACCAAACTCCTTCTATGAGGTTACAACTACCCTGATTCCTAAACCAAACAAGGATACAACAAAGAAAGAGAACTACAGACCGATCTCCCTCATGAATATTGATGCAAAAATACTCAATAAAATACTGACAAACAGACTCCAAGAACACATCAAAACAATTATCCACCATGACCAGGTAGGCTTCATCCCAGGGATGCAAGGGTGGTTCAACATACGAAAGTCCATCCATGTAATACACCATATAAACAAACTCAAAGAAAAAAACCACATGATCATTTCACTAAATGCAGAAAAGGCATTTGACAAAATCCAACACCTCTTCATCATAAAGGTCTTAGAGCAATCAGGAATACAGGGAACATACCTAAACATAATAAAGGCAATTTACAGCAAGACAACAGCCAACGTCAAATTAAATAGAGAGAAACTCAAAGCAATTCCACTAAAATCAGGAACAGGGCAAGGCTGTTTGCTCTCCCCATACTTATTTAATACAGTACTTGAAGTTCTAGCCAGAGCAATAAGTCAACATAAGGAGATTAAGGGGATACAAATTGGAAAGGAAGAAGTCAAGCTTTTGATATTTGCAGATGACATGATAGTATACTTGAGTGACTCCAAAGATTCAACCAAAGAACTGATACAGCTTATAAACACCTTCAGCAACATAGCAGGATACAAGATCAACTGAAAAAAAAATCAATAGCCCTCCTATATACAATTGACAAACAGGCTGAGAAGGAAATCAGAGATACATCACCCTTTTCAATAGCCACAAATGACATAAAATACCTTGGGGTAATACTAACCAAGCAAGTGAAGGACCTGTATGACAAGAACTTTAAGTCCCTGAAAAAAGAAATTGAAGAAGATGTCAGAAAATGGAAAGATCTCCTATGCTCATGGATAGGCAGGACTAACATAATAAAAATGGCAATTTTACCAAAAGCAATCTACAGATTCAATGCAATCCCCATCAAAATCCCAACACAATTCTTCACAGACCTGGAAAGAATAATACTCAACTTCATATGGAAAAACAAAAAACCCAGGATAGCCAAAAGAATCCTGTACAATAAAACAACCTCTGGAGGCATCATGATCCCTGACTTTAAGCTCTACTATAGAGCTACAGTAATAAAAACAGCTTGGTACTGGCATAAAAACCGACATGTGGACCAATGGAATCGAATTGAAGACCTTGACAGTAATCCACACATCTATGAACATATAATTTTTGACAAAGAAGCTAAAAGTATACAATGGAAAAGAGAAAGCATCTTCAACAAATGGTGCTGGCATAACTGGATATCAACGTGTAGAAGGCTGCATATAGATCCATATCTATCACCGTGCACAAAAATTAAGTCCAAGTGGATCAAAGATCTCAACATAAATCCAGCTACTCTGAACCTGCTAGTAGAGGATATAGGAAGTAGTCTTGATCGCATTGGCATAGGAAATCACTTCCTAAATATAACACCAGTAGCTCAGACACTGAGAGAAACAATCAATCAATGGGACCTCTTGAAACTGAGAAGCTTTTGTAGAGCAAAGTTATGGTCAACAAGGCAAAGTGACAGCCTACAGAATGGGAAAAGTTCTTCACCAACCCCACATCTGACAGAGGGCTGATATCCAGAATATATAAGGAATTCAAGAAATTAGACATCAAAATGCCCAACAGTCCAATTAAGAAATGGGCTATAGAACTAAACAGAGAATTCTCAACAGAGGAAACTCAAATGGCTGAAAGACATTTAAGGAATTGCTCAACATCCCTAATTATCAGGAAAATGCAAATCAAAAAAACTCTGAGATACCACCTTATGCCTGTCAGAATGGCTAAGATCAAAAACACTGAAGACACCCTATGCTGGAGAGGATGTGGAGCAAGGGGAACTCTCCTCCACTGCTGGTGGGAATGCAAGCTTGTACAACCACTTTGGAAATCAATATGGCACTTTCTTAGAAAACTGAGAATCAATCTCCCCCAAGACCCAGCTATACCACTCCTGGGCATATACCCAAGGAATGTTCAATCATACCACAAGGGCACTTGCTCAGCTATGTTCATATCAGCATTGTTTGTAATAGCCAGAACATGGAAACAACCTAGATGCTCTTCAACTGAAGAATGAATAAATAAAATGTGGTACATATACACAATGGAATACTACTCAGCAGAGAAAAACAATGACATCCTGAGGTTTGCAGGCAAATGGATGGATCTAGAAAAAAATCATCCTGAGTGAGGTAACCCAGACTCAGAAAGACAAACATGGTATGTACTCACTCATAGGAGGATACTAGATGTGGAACAAGGATGACTGGACTGCTACTCACATCACCAGGGAGGCTACCTGGAAAACAGGACCCCAAGAAAGACACGGGGATTGCCCAGTGACAGAGAAATGGAGATCTACGTGAACAGCCTGGACATGAGTGGGGGTAATGAAGGGCAAGGGTCGAGGGAAAGAGAGCTTGGGGGAGCAGGAGATCCCAGCTGAATCAAGAACAGAGAGGGAGAACAAGGAATAGGAGACCATGGTAAGTGAAGACCACGTGAGAATAGGAAGGAGCAAAGTGCTAGAGAGGTCCACAGAAATCCACAAAGACATCCCCACAATAGACTGTTGGTAATGGTCAAGAGACAGCCCGAACTGACCTACTCTGGTGATGGGATGGCCAAACACCCTAATTGTCGTTCTAGAAATCACATCCAATGACTGAGGGAACTGGATGCAGAGATCCGCGGCTAGGCCCCGGGTGGAGTTCCGTGAGTTCAATTAGCGAGAATGAGGAGGGTTTATATGAGTGAGAATTGTTGAGACCAAGGTTGGATAAAGTACAGGGACAAATAGCCAAACAAATGGAAACACATGAACTATGAACCAATGGCTGAGGGGCCCCCAACTGGATCAGGCCCTCTGAATAGGTGAGACAGTTGATTGGCTTGATCTGTTTAGGAGGCATCCAGGCAGTAGGTCTGGGTCCTGTCCTCAGTGCATGAGCTGGCTGTTTGAAACCTGGGGCTTATGCAGGGACGCTTGGCTCAGCCTGGCAGGAGGGGCTGGACCTGCCTGGACTGAGTCTACCAGGTTGATCTCAATACTCGGTGGAGGCTTTGCCCTGGAGGAAGTAGGAATGGGGGGTGGGGTTGGGGAAAGGGGAAGGCAGTGGAAGCGGGGAGAACAAGGGAATCCGTGGCTGATATGTAGAACTAAATTATATTGTAAAAGAAAATAAAAAAAAGAGAAAATAAAAAAAGAAAAGAAAAAAAAACATATTTGAGATTTCAGTTAGATTGGCCAAGATCAACAAAACAAATGACAACAAATGCTTGCAAGTTGTGGGGAAAGAGGAGCCCTTACTCACTGTTGGTGGGATTGCAAATAAGTGCAGACAGCCTGGGAATCAGTATAGAGAACCCCCAAAAAACTAAAATCTATCGTATGACCCAGTTATACTACTCATTGGCATCTGCCCAAAGGACTCTTCATCTGACTCCACAAATATCTGCTCAACCGTGTTCATCACTTCCCTACTCACAAAAGCCAGGAAATGGAAACAACCTACCTATAGGTTATATATTCTTCAACTTACAAATATATAATGTAAACATGGTACAAACACATGATGGAATATTAATCAGTTGTAAAGAAAAATGAAATCATGAAATTTGCAGAGTCAATGGATGGACCTAGAAAATATAATATTGAATGAGGTAACTCAGATCTAGAAAGGCAAATACCACTTATTCTGTGTACATTTAGAGCTGATTCTTAGCTCCAAATCTTCATATTTGAGCATGCAACATGGAATAACTGCAGAAACCATGAAAGTATAAAGGGACTATGGGAGTCTTGAGAGGGAAATAGCAGGATATAGGTGATATGAACCCAAGAATGGAAAAATGGGGAGCTGTTCTTCAACTGGGAAGGAGGAAGAGGTCAATAAAGAAGGAAAAGGGGGGATTAAAAAAACATGAAATTTGTTTGATAACATTACAAGGAATTATATATTTACTTAAAATTATACACTGCACATATATGTGCTCATATATATGTATGAGCTGACGTATGCTTTGGCTGGCAATGTTTCCCAGAAAAACCATAGACAAACAAAACCCCAGTACCAAACAGAAGAAATCTCCTCTTGAATGGTTGTTCAGGTTAGTTCAAGTGGCTCCCCAAACAGACTGTTGGTCTTACCCTTGGTTGCCTTTCAGAGATTTAAGGTAAGCCCCTATTGTTGAAGATACCATTAATTTAGGATACAGAACTCAGATTATTTGAGCTGTATTTAGCCTGAAAGCCTCCTTTCTGTGGCCTAGTTTTCATAGTACTATTCAATCTGCCAAGAGAAAGGAACAATTAATAATACAACCCAGATGAAACATCTATGAACCACAACAATGAACAGCATGACAAGATCTTTCAGTTTTATTAAAAAGGGTTTTGAAAAATAAATTTGCCTCAGGATTTTCCAATGGTTTTGCACCCATAGTGGATTTTCTTTAGAATATAGTTCAGAAGAAAAGGTTAAGGAGGAAACTTAAATGCAGTAAGTAGAACTCCAATATTGGTGGTAGCCAACAATTATTTAACTGGACTGAAGACCCACTCAACAGGAGGGAAATCACACCTGGTTCTAGACACCTAGCCAGCTTCCATAGGCTAGTATAGTTATTGCTCTTAAAAGAGAATCTACTATCAACATTTTTTAGACCAGCATAATTCCTAAATTGTATACTAAATCTTATCTTCATTCTCATAGTTAAGTGTAACTAACCACCCTTCATCAAATAAGCTTCTCTTTCCAAAAAATGGAGACCATCACAGAAAACCACAACTGATCACAATGCTGAGATACAGTACCGTGGGGAGTCCAGTCCCATTGGCTATATCTACATCATAACTTGTGCATGTTTGGCTCAGGGAACATCACAAAAATGGGGCAGAAGGAATGTAAGAGCCAGAATACTAGAAAGTCTTTTGTGAAAGTTTCTACTTTGTCTGCATAAACAATGACAATATCAATACACATGCTAATATAGAATGGAGGAAATCTCACAGTGTTCCACCCCTAGAGAAAGAATTCCAGGCAACCAATGGCTGCTGCTAAGAAAGAGAGAATTGGCTTCTCCCAAGGATTCAGTGATGAGCCCCATAATTGGTTATCCAATACAAGAAGTTCAACACTGAAACCATGTACATACAAATTAAAAAAATGGACTCACCAGGTTGTGTTTATATATTTATGTGTATTTACACACACACACACACACACACACAGAGAGCAATAATAATCAAAGAAAAGAGGCTATCAATTTGAGGGGAGAATGGAAGAAATGGAGGGAGGGGACTTTGGAGGGCCTGGAAGGAAGAAAGAGAAGGGGAAATGATGTTTTGTGATATTTTAATTAAAAATGTATACAAATTTACATTTATTCATTTATTTAATTTTTATGTGTGTTGCAGGGATGGGCACACATGTGCAAGAGCAAACATGTGGAAGTCAGCGGATAATTGATAGGCATTAGTTTACTCCTTCCGCTATGTGCATTCTAGGGACTGCACTCAGGTTATCAGGCTTAGCAGCAGGCACCTTTACTTACTGAGCCACCTCACCTGCCTATTACTTTTATTATTCTCTTTAAAAAATTAATTTAAACTTTTTTCTTTAAATTTCATGCATGAGTACTATTTCACTTCTTCCCCTCCACTCCAACTCCTTCCATATTTTCCCCACTCTTTTTGAATTCAGTACTTCTATAATTGTTAGTTACACCCATAATTTATCTATTTAGTATTGCTCATATGTCAATGTATTTAAGGGCTAACCACTTGGAACTGGGATTGGATAACTATAGGTAGAGTTTTCCTGTCCTGTCCACCTATTCTCAAATAACCAGAGCTGCTTCCCAAATAAATAACTGACTTGGAGACTTAATATAATATATTATATACTTAATATAGCTAAGGCTTGCTACTACCTAATTCTTACATTTAAATTAACCCATATTTCTTATCTATGCTTTACCACATGGCTTATGGCTTTTTACCTCATTTTCTACATGTCCTGCTTCCTCGTTGCAAAACATGGTATGTACTCACTCATAGGTGGATACTGGATGTAAAACAAAGATGACTAGACTGCTACTCACAACTCCAGGGAGGCTACCTAGAAAAGAAGACCCTAAGAAAGACACAGGGATTGCCCAATGACAGAGAAATGGATGAGATCTACATGAACAACCTGGACGTGAGTGGGGGTAATGAAGGGCAAGGTTCGAGGGGAAGAGAGCTTAGGGGAGCGGGAGATCCCAGCTGAATCAAGAACAGAGAGGGAGAAGAAGGAATAGGAGACCATGGTAAATGAAGACCACATGAGAATAGGAAGAAACAAAGTGCTAGAGAGGTCCCCAGAAATCCACAAAAGACTACTGGCAATGGTCGAGAGAAAGCCCAAACTGACCTACTCTGGTGATCAGATGGCCAAACACCCTAACTGTCATGCTAGAAATCTCATCCAATGACTGAGGGAAGCGGATGCAAAGATCCACGGCCAGGCCCCAGGTGGAGCTCCAGGAGTCCAATTGGCGAGAAAGAGGAGAGATTGTATGAGCGAGAATTGTTGAGACCAAGATTGGAAAAAGCAGAGGGACAAATAGCCAAATGAATGGAAACACATGAACTATGAACCAATAGCTGAGGAGCCCCCGACTGGATCAGGCCCTCTGGATAAGTGAGACAGTTGATTGGCTTGATCTGTTTAGGAGGCATCCAGGCAGTGGGCCCAGGACCTGTCCTCAGTGCATGAGCTGGCTGTTTGGAACCTGGGGCTTATGCAGGGACACTTCGCTCAGCCTGGGAGGAGGGGACTGGACTTGCCTGGACTGAATCTACCAGGCTGAGCTGAATCCCCAGGGGAGTCTTTTCCCTGGAGGATATGGGAATGGGGGGTGGTCTGGGGGGAAGGGGAGGGGGAGGTTGGAGGGAGGAGCACAGGTGAATCCATGGCTGCTATGTAAAATTAAGTTAAATTATAAAATAATAAAAAATAATAATATAACATTGCCCTTGGAGTGCAGAAGAGGGCACTAGATCCATGTGGGTACTGGGACCAGAGTGACCCAGGTCCTCTGTAAGAGTATCAAGTGCTCTTAACAGCCATCTTTCCAGCTGTAGTGGTTTGAATAGGAACGGCCCCCATAGACTCATGTGTTTAAATGCATTATTAGGAGATATGGCCTTGTTGGAGTAGGTGTGGTGTTGGAGGAAATACGTCACTGGGGCGGGCTTTGAGGTCTCAGATGCTGGAGTCAGGATCAGTATGGCAGTATTCTCTCTTCCTGTTGCCTGCTGATCCAGATGTAGAACTCTCAGCTCCTTCTCCAGCACTATGTCTGCCTGCACACTGCTATGTCCCACCATGATGATAATGGACTAAATCCCAAACTGTAAGCCAGCCTCAATTAAATGTTTTCCTTTATAAGAGTTGCTGTGATAATGGTGTCTCTTCATAGCAATAGAAATCTTAACTAAGACACCAGTCCCTTTAAAAAAGATATTCAAAACCAGGCATGGTGCCTAATCCAAGGACTTGCATGTCTAGGACCGGAAGAATCCCATGAATTCCAAGGCTAAGCTTGGGCTAAGAAAACAGGACTAGGACCCTGTTTCAAAACAGCCAACATAAATAGTCATTACAGATGAGGTCTGTGGCTCCTGTTACCATCACAGGTCATAGGACTGCCTGGGATTTGGGCTGCCATCTGAGGCCATGCTGGAATCTGGGAACCATGCTACTTTGGGCCCATACAAATCTAAGAGGCCTGTGCTGGTACCCGGTGCATGTCTGGACCCATGGACCTGTTGCAGCTGAGGTCTGTGTTGGTGTTTACTACAGGGTCCCATGTGAATCATGTGTTGAATCATGTGTTGAACTTTGTCTGGAAATATAAGGGTCATGCTGAGCTTGTCCCACCCCTCACTGGCCCTAGGATAATGGACCCCAATCACCCTTGCACAGGAAATCTGGTCCCATCCCTAATAGGAGCGCTACCTCCCATCCCACACTTGGGAAAACTGGCCCTGCCCTTCACCTGGGATAGGTAGTCCCAGCAGCCCAGTCAGAACAACCCAGCTACTACCCAGACATACATCCAGGGCTTTAAGTAGGCACTCTCTAACATCTACCCCATCTATGACCTGCTGGAACTGGTGAAGGGATCTCAATGGTAACAGGTGCAATGGATATCAACACAGGCCTTGGTTGCAGTAGGACTCAGCATGGACTCAGATATGGTCCTTGGTTTCAGCTCAAGTTCGATGTCTCCATGTCCTCAGGTAGCAGCTTAGGCTACTCAGATTGGGATGGCCCCTGCAGTAGCATGGTCCTCAGGCACCAATGTGGCTCCATGTGGTGGTTCTAAGCATCCTCATTTCCTTCAGTAGTAACAGGAGCCATAGACATCAACACAGATCCCAGCGGCAGCAGGGTCATGTACCGAGACATGGTCCTTGACAGCATGCCCAGGACCGGACTTCACCAGGGCCCTGGGTGGCAAGCAGGTCTCCTGCATCATCTTGTTCCTCACTGCTTTTGCCTCTTCAGATCTGCCTTTCTTCACAGAACGTGAACCATTCTGCTTCTCTCTCCTGTACCCCACTATACATTTGCTCACCATAATGGTACCTGACTGCCTGCCCTCAAAGCATAGGCCTGTGGCTTCTTCTTTTTGCCTAGGGCAAATAGCTCTGAGTGGGCATGTGTCTCCATCTCCTTTTTGTTTACTTTTGAAATTATATATTTTTTTAATTTTTAGATTTATATATTTTTGTTTTTTATTTGCTGTTCATTTTTTTTTACTTTTATTGATTCTTTTAATTATAAGATTTTTCCCTTCCCTTTCCTCCCTCTAAACCTCTGCTATACCCTTCTCCACTCTCATTTTCATGGCCTTTTACTTTACTAATTGTTACTGCATGCATATTTGTATACACACATATATTCCTAAATACAATCTGTTCAGTCTGTATAATGTTACTTGCTCGTATGTTGTCAGGGCCAACCATTTGGCATGGAACAACCAGTTGGTGTGCTCTTTCCTGGAGAAGATCACCTCTAATGCTGCCAACTTTACTCACTTGCCTACGGTTCATTGTGTAGAGTAGAGGCCTTAAGGGCTTTTCTTTGTCCAGTTTGGCATTGATGTCATCTTTGTTCAGTTTATGTTTGGGCAGTCATATTGGTGAGAGCTTATGGGTGTCACTTCTGATGTTACTAGGAGATACAACCTCACAGCAAAGTCCCTGATCCTTTGGCTCTTACAATCTTTCTGCCCCTTCTTGCACAATGTCCCCCGAGCCTTAGATGTAGGAGTATTTTATAAATGTATTCATTGGAACTCCACACTCTGCATTTTGTTTGGTTGTTGCTTTCTGTAATGGCTTCTGTTTGTTGCAAAATGAAGCTGTTTGTTGCTATGACCATAACTCAATAGAAGTGACTTAAGGGAGGAAATGTTTATTTTGGCTTTTTGTTCA
The DNA here is from genome assembly GCF_949786415.1 of Peromyscus eremicus. Classification (NCBI taxonomy): domain Eukaryota; kingdom Metazoa; phylum Chordata; class Mammalia; order Rodentia; family Cricetidae; genus Peromyscus; species Peromyscus eremicus. The sequence continues at coordinate 75,760,362 of NC_081428.1, read as the reverse complement.
GAGGTTCATTTCATTATGGTGGAGAAGTCATGGGAATGACACCTAATCTTGCTTGTGGCAGGTGGCTTGTCACATCTTGGAAAATCAGGAACCAGAGAGCTTGGGTGAGAAGTGGGCCTGGCTATAACTCTCAAAGGTGCTCTCCACCCAGTGAGCCATGTCAGCCCTGCTTCCCAAAGGTTCCAAAATCTTCCCAAACAGAGCTTCCAGCTGGAGAACAAGAGTCTCTAAGGAGATATTTCACATTAAACCATAACTACAGGGGTAATCAGCATCCTGACACAATTTGTTAATGATTCATCTTTCTCCTTCTCCCAGCATGAGATTCCTGAGGAAATGACCATTTCTTTGTGATCTGTTGTTTTAAGAGTGTGGTAGTTAGAAAGACACCAGTGTTTCTTTAGAATATCTTCACTTCTGCCAGGCAGTTTACATTTCTCCCCTTTCAGTTTTAGCACCTGGATGTTGAGGTAGAACTTGTTTATGTCTGAAACAAGTACAATAAACAGAATGCTAGTAGGTATCAAGGTTAGAGCACATTTAGGTAGTGCCAGGTTGCCATGTATGAGAACTATTTTCCATAATCTCTTTCTTGCCTTTAGGTGCTTTATATGGGCTGGCACAAGCAACTCCATCCTGTTGGTTTGAGTCAGGGTCTCTTCATGAAGCTTGGACTCACCTCAACTTACGATCCTTCTGTTTCAACTTCTCAAGTGCTGCCATGTCTAGCATGACTTTATTTTAGATGTAACAGCTTTCCCACTTGTTTCTCAATATTTTTGAAGACATTGTTGATTAGCCATCTGGTAGTTTGTTCCCCTTTGTACCACAATGCAAAGGAAAGATTAGTTCTGGTTGTTCTGATTTGATCCCACATTTGGGGGTGTTGGGGCATAAGTGACAGATGCCAAGGAATTACAGTTTATAAACACTTCTGGCTATATTTAAGCAATTGCAGTATAAGGAATAACTTTTAGGTCAGGTGCACCTGAAGTTCATCCTGCTTGTCTTGTGGGTAATGCCCTAACTTTTCAAAGACATTCAAGCTCCTGTGTCAGAAGCTGTACTTCTACAGAATGTTAAAAGACAGTTGGATTATAAGGCTTCACAAAGACTCAGCTATCAAGTAGTTAGCCATAATGCTTTACAAAGTCATAATCAACAAGAGTAAAACTGTTTTTAAAGTTAAGTAATTGTGTACAGATCAAAAAATATCTGACACCTGTCAGTCTTTTCAAGGCTTACGTAGTTTAAGAGGAATCTGTACATAAGCACCAGCAATACTTAGTTAGCATCATACCACAGAGGAACTATGTGGAAACCACTTCTAAAGCAAAATTTAAAAACATTTGATTTAGCAGAGTAACCAGAAAACACACCGACGACGACGACGACGACATCAGCATTACATCACACACACACGTGATGAAACCGTTTACAGATGCTCACTGAAGCCCTATCCATTTTAAACAGATGTTAGTTGGTTTCAGGAGCCAGTAACTGGAGAAACTAAAGAAAAAGTGTTAGCAAGCTCCAATATAGATGAATAATTTTAACATTTCTATCATTTTTTTTAAAAATCAGAATTAGGTACAGTTGTAAGTGTGGAACTTTTCCTTGTTAGTTCTCTATGACCCATGATCTCCATGAGCTTTCTCACATTCTCAGCCAAATGTTGTCATGTGCCTTTCTTGAATTTTTTTTTAATTCTCAATGGGGTTAGTTAGGCCATTCAGCTTGGTGCATGGTCAAATAGAAGCAGGGCAAGAGATGTTATCTAGTCTTAAGGAAGACTGGTCAAAATAGTATGAATTACAAAGCATTTGAAAAAGCTGGATTTTACATGAAGCTTATATTAAATTTGAACTAGGCTATTCAGGCTTTACCAGTCTGTAAATTTGTAGGGTCTGATTTCCCTTCCTCTTCACAAACATTGATGAAAAAAAAAAGTAGCAAGTACTCTCAGTGAGTGAGTGAGTGAGTAGGTCTGTGAGTCTGATTTTTATTTTCCAATAGCAGCTTCCTGAAACCTTAAGCAAACCTTAAGCACAGTTCATAAGCTGGACACACATTAATTAATGCTTACTTCTTTCTGTTTTAGTAAGAGTTTAGACATAGGTCATCAAACTTATTAACAAGCCTGCAGAGGTTAGGCAAGGGCATCATCCCTGGAACTGGAGTTCTGGATAGTCATGAGTCTGTAAGAGCAGCCAGTGCTCTTAAATGCTGAGCCATTTCTCCCTGATATGGAATTTTGAAACAAAATGTGTTTTAGTGGATTCTTGTTCCCTTTCTTCTCACCTGGGCAGCCCCCACCTGCTTTGGAGCCTTCTCCCAGTCTCGTTTCTGTTAGCATGTCACATGTGTCCTTTTACTCCACATTCCCTCCCATGTATCTCCTCATCTTCTCTTGGTCTCTTTTCTAATTTTAAATTTTATTTTTATTTTATTTTATTTGGCTTTACTCACATTTTTACACATTTAGCTATAATCTTAAATTATGTACTCTTCCATGTCCTTGATGCATATGTGTAAGTCTGAATAATATGGTAATCATTTGTTGAAAGCAACAGATAGGTTAAAAGCAACCTTATAAAACCAATATCCACCACAAATATTGAAAGGAATATATTGATATTGATTTTAGCATTTGTTTATTATTTGGGTCAGTTGGAATCATTGACTCAATCTCTTGTAAAACTCTCCTAAGTATTTCTTTAACTATCCCCCACTCCTTCCCATGTGATGCTTTCTGTGTGGTGCATACAGACACAGGGACAGATCCAGAAGACAACACACAAGCAGGCACAGATTCAGACTCTCAACAGACAGATGGAAGACACATGGAGAAAGAAGTAGAAAATTTAAATCTTGGTGCACCCTTGCTTAAATTACTCCAAAGGGAAGTACTCATTTATTTTCCTTAATGCAGCACTGACACATTATTGGTGACTCTGAGGTTATTACTAATGTGTTCAAAGTGATAGAATCACCACCACTTTTGGAATAGACTTTTCCCTGCCTCATATTTTTGTCAAAAATTAGGTAGACATAGCTTTGTGCTCTGTTCTGTTTCTTTGATCTGTCTCTTTTATGCCAGCACCAGATGCCTTTTCACTATAGCTCTGTAATGTAATCTGAAGTCAGGCATTATGATGTCTCCAGCTGAATTCTTTCTCCTTAGGATGCTACTTGTGGTCTTTTGTAGTTTCATATAAATCATTGGATTGTTTTCTCTAGTTCTCTAAAGAATGTTTTTGGAATTTTGATGAGAGTCGCATTGAGTGTCAAGATTAACTTTGGTAATATAGCCATTTTCATGATATCAGTTCCTCTAATCCATCCTCATGAAAGGCTTTTGCATGGTAGTATCTTCTTTGGCTTCCTTTGTTTTCATTATAGAGGACTTTCACTTCCTTTTAATGTTACTCTTATGTAACTTATTTAATATTTTTGAGGAATTATGAATGGATTATTTGTCCCTATTTTTTCTAAGTTCATTATTGGTTTATATAAAGACTACTGATTTTTGTATGTTAATTTTGTATCCTGTAACTTTACTGAAGTGTTATTAGATATGAGTTTTCTGATAGTTTCTAAGTTTCTTTTTTTGATAGAGAATAATAATTTTTCTTTTTATTGCATTTTCATCATTTAAAACAATTTTTAAATTTAAATATATTCCCCCAAGTCCTTCCAGATCCTCTTCCCTCCCTACCCACTCAACTTTAAGTTCTTTCTTAAAAAACAAAAATCCAATACAACAATAAAATCCCCCAAAACAAAGAAAACAAAATTCCCATCCCCCAAAATAACACCCCCCACACCAAATTGTAACCAAATAAAAATGCACAAAAACTGAGGACCCCATTAAATGTTAATCAACTACTGAAGATGAGGCCTGCCCTGGAGTGGTTGATATACTTACTCAGTGTTACTCCGCTGAAGATGACAGTTGAGTTGTTAATCTTTACCCTAATGGCTAGGTTTACATTCATTCATTCGTCTATCCATTCATTTTTAAAAACTATAATAAGAAAAATAGGGTAAGATAAAAGAAAAACTATCACATTGAAGTTGGACAAGACAAAAACAAGAGAAGGAAAAGAGCCCAAGAGAAGGCACAAGAATCAGAGACCCACTCTTTCACACACTCAGGAGTCCCATAAGAACACTAAACATTTACATTTAAGATTGTTACTAAAATGGGATTTCTGTTTCCTGTGATTTTTGTTAGGTGATATTTTGGTGGGTAGGTTGGTTACTAGTGTTTCTTTTCCTTCTTCTCCATTGGATTTCAGAGTTTGATGGTTTACTGTGTTGGATATGATTGATTATCTTCTAGCTTTTTGTTCATCTGCTCCTTTCTTGCTATGGAAACTGGTGATGCTTGAAGTTGATGTCCTGGTTGGGTGACTGAGTTGACAGCAGGATGATTGGTGGGGTCAAAACTCTGGGCAGGTGCATATCATCAGGTTGATTGGCTGGGGTAAAATCCTCTGGTCCCTTCTGATCTCTGGAGAAACTGAATGGTCCTGCTCTGATCCCTGGGGGACAATGGAGTCTGTTTGGCAGTTTTGCTTGTGTGTTTTTTGGTTGCATTTTGTTTTAAGACATAGTCTTAAGTATCTAAGGCTGGCTTTGAAATTGCTATGTACTTGAGGATGACACTGAACTTCTAATCCTCTTGCCTCTACCTCCCAAATGCTACTATGTAAGCATGTGCTGATAGTTCATGTGGTGCAAGTGTTTTTTTAAACTACCACAGTGGTTTCATCTTCTGCATATAAAGGGCAGTGCTCTAACCAAGGAACAACATTGGTATCGGGGTGGTTCTCACTCATCACACAGATCTCTATAATCACTGATGTTGAGATACAGACATGTTCCATCCCACAGAGCTCTTTCTGTGGCCACTTACATGTGTTCTCTCCATCTACTGCCTCCTTCTCATCACCATTCAGTTTTGGCTACTCATCTTTTCCCCACTTATGCATTTTTGTCATTTTAAAATTTTTATTTAGTAGAATCATACAGTATGTGAGTGTTCAATGTTGGCTTTTTACTTAGCACATTTCCCTTGAAATTTACTCAAGTTGTTCCTGTATTAGAAGTTTGCTCCTTTCCCTCTGCTAAATTCCATGATACAAGTTCATCACAGTTTGTTTAAACATCCTCTTATTATAAAGCGTTTGGACTTTTTTCTTTTCTTTTACAGTTTAGGGCTATTACAGATAAGGTTACTGTTTTTTATGTGGGTGTAGTTTTCATTTCTTTGAGATAAATGATGAAAAATACAAATGATGGGTAATATGGTAAATGTATCTTTCACTTTTTGAGTAATTGCTAGTTTTTTTCAGAGTGAATCTATCACTCTGTATTTTACCATCAATGCATGACCAATCTAGTTTGAAGGATCCTCATCAGTATTTGGTAATATCAATACACTTTATTCTGATGTGTGGCAATGTCCTGTGCATCTTTAGTTTTCCCTTTCCAATGGCTAATGATGGTGGCCAGCTTTTCTTGATTTTGTAATCCACATGTCTTCATTAGGAAGCACATTTATTTGTTTGTTTTTTTTGTGTGTAGTCTACAATTGGATTGTTTGTTTTGTTTTGTTTTTGTTTTTGCTGTTGCTCTTTGAGGTTTCTCTGTACATTTCAGATAGGAGACCTTTGTCTGATATATGATCCTTTGGAGATCAGAGCGTTTTCACTGTTCATGAAGTCTTGTTTCTTTTGTTTTTCTTTCATAGATCATGCTTTTGGCATTAGGTTACAAACTCTCCCCCCGCCCCAGAATGGACATGATTTTACTGGGATAACATTCTGAATTTCATTTAAAACAGTGAAGCATGTCTTGCATACACTACTGAAAATCAGCTGGAGATTTCCTTTCTTATTTTAGAACACAAGATGTGCATTTCCCTCTTGTTGCTCTCTTGCCCCTTCTGATGTGCTACAGTTATCTCTTTTATCATTTCCTTTATGTCACTGTCTTTAACAATTTTAAAGCATTTTCTAATTGTAATAAATTACCTTGGTTTTTCTTTATCTGAGAATGTTTTCATATATTATGAATCCTGGAATTTTCCTTGGTGCTGGGAGCCATCTGGCAGTGGATGGGTCTGCAGAAGATGTAAGGAGTTGATGGGAGAAGGAAGTGATCCAGGCCATGGTGGTTGGGAGAATCTTGCAGCCTGACTTACTAGCAGCCAGAATGTTTCTTTATTTATACAGAATTTAGTAATCAGGGGTATATTCATGATGTTCCAAAACATAGATCATATAATTTTTGCTTTTGATACATGTTTCACTTCCTTTTACTCATCTTTTAGTCATCATTAATAAACTAGACAGAACAGAGTTATCATTTTCAATCATTCTTCCCTCAAGTTTTGACATCATTAATAAACAGAGTTATCATTCTTACTCATTAATCCCATAACACAATTTTTGAGACTCTAGAGGTATATGACAGCCTGTTCTCAGGCTGGTAGCTTTGGTTACTTCAAGAACACTAGACCAAAACAAAATCTTCAAGCCACCCTGGGCATTTTGCCATGTCCCAAGCAGTGCATTATTAACTCTTTGTGGTTAGAGTGCCCAGAAAAAATCCTCAGGCTAAAGCTGCTGCATTTATTATTCAAATTCTGGCATAATACAATGTTCACATTTATATCTTCATAGAATTTGTCTATATGTTTAATCCTCACATTCTGTTGTTCCTTGGTCATATGACATTATAGTGGCTCTGCATGAGCTAACTTTTCTAAGAAAGGGAACTCCTGACACCTCATACTTTTTATCATCTTTCCACTCCATACTTTGCTCATCAATATATCTCTATGTAGGGCAGAGTTGTATGCCACATAATTGTCTGAGTTGACAGTGGAAAGAGGATTGTAATCTGAATTGTGGACAACTCCTCTAGCCCACTGAATCTTGTTGACCTTTTTGAGTTTACTTTGTTTTGAATATCTTGTTCCTGTATAAGTACAGGGACAAATGTTTCAAGAATGTCTCATAGCCTGAGGAAGAGACCTCTGCCTTCTTTATGTGTCACAACCTCCAAGGCATAAGGAAGACCTTCAAGTAGATAAGGATATCTCCCTAAAAGCAGAGGGAATAGTATGTTCAGGACTGTCCTAGGGAAGCTTAGAAGCAGCATTCCTGGGAGAAGGTATAAATGATTCATAAGAAAATTTCCATCAACCCAATATCCTCAAATTGTACAAATATTAAAATTCCCTCAAGTACGCAACAGGTGGAGATGAAAACCAAAGGTGACATGGCAGCCATCACGTGGCTCAGCTCTGCTGGATCTTTGTCAAGCAGCTGTGCTAGCTTTGTGACTTCTGCCATTCCATTCAGACATGGCTGTGCTACCTTGGCAGCATTCTGAGTTGACCGCTTGTGTCTGTAAGCATCTGAAGATGTTGTCCTCCACACTTTTGGTTTTTTTTTTGTGGCTTCTGATAACAATTTGAATGATGTTTTTTCTCTAAGAAAAATTTTCTGTGTTACCAGATACTTTCAAGATATTTTTCTTTGTTTTTAGTTTTTGTTAAGTTTAATTGAAATGAGTCTTGCAATGGTTTTCTTTGGATTTATCTGATGTAGAGTTTGCTCAGTTTTTTGAGTTTGTAATATTATGCCTATTATTATGTCTGTTAATTTAGTAAATTTTAGCTATTATTCTTACCTTTGCCTCTCCCTCTCCTCCTTTCTAGGGTTCTCACTATGTAGCCCAAATTAGCCTCAAACTCTTTTTCTTTTCCTAAGACAAAGTTTCTTTGTGTAGCTCTGGCTGTCCTGGAACTCCCTCTGTAGACCAAGCTGACCCTGAGCTCAGACATCTGCCAGTATCTGCCTCTCAACTGCTGGGATTGAAGGTGTGCACCACCATGCCTGCTCTCACAAACTAGACTCCCACATGTACCTAAATGCCTTACTTGCCAGCTTTTGTCTTTCTGAGTGCAATCTCTTCCTCTTTCTTCTCTCCTGGGATCCCACAAGCCCTGGAACTTTGTGATGTTTCCAGAGGACCTTGAGCTTCTGTGCTTTAAACATAGTTTTAAACTTCAAATCTATATTTACCTCTGTTCAGTCCAGGTATTTTTTACTTTTCTATATTCTTTTCTTTGTTCTATCCATTTTACTGATTATCCCATCCATTAATTTTCTAAAAAGTTTTAATTTTTAGATTTATAGAAGGATTATAATTAGTACAGAGGGCTACCACATGCCTTTGTTGTTGACACCACACAGTGGTGCATTTGTCTTTACTAATTAACCAATGTTTGTATATTATTAAAAATCTATACTTTATGTTGTTTCTGAGCTTTTCCTGAATCCCCTCTTTCATCATCATTGTTCTAGACTCCTATCCATGATAAAAAATTATCTTTAATTTTCAAATATATGTAAGCATCATTTGATCAGGAATTTTTTCTAAACACTTTCAGCTCCTTCTTTTTGATGAACTTAACAGTTTTGATATTTATAGTCTTATATTGTATATAATGTCCATTAGTAGAAATTTGCCTGCTGTTTTTATTTATGATTAGACTGGGAGCATACGTTTACATGTTATCAATACACTATTACCATGAGTTATTACTGGTATAGTTTATTTCTTTGAGATAGTGTGTTGCTATGTGGCCTAGGCAGGCCTTACAGTTGGAATTCTCCTGCTTGTGCTTGAGACAAGACTTGTCTGACTTTAGTATTGGTTTAAGTCACTTGGATGAAGCAATGTTTAAAATGTGTGTCTATTGTAAACCTACTTAGTTCCCTTTCCCATGTTGGGCTTTGGAAGACTGAAGCCTATCGTTACAATGTGGAGTGTTATATAATTAGTTTAGAATTCTTTATGAGAGATTTATTGTTCTTCCTCTCTAATTCAGTTTCTCTCTCCACAAATACAATACTATGTTATTTCTTTTGTTGCTCAAATTGAAGATTTGGCTGTTGGGAACTCTTTCAATTGGCTCCATATCCCTTTGATATCCACTTGTAGGAGTGAGTATTTCTGAAGCACTTTCTTACTTCCCAGCACCTGGCTTATCTCATAAATATCCTGTCCAGTCCTAAAATTAGCCATGTCACCACATAGCTCTGCCTGCTTTCATTGCAGAAAGATGTTAAAAATTGAGATCTGTGCTCAGTGCTGCTAGGGTGCCATTCCTTATGGTCTTCCTCAACTGACAGAGCAAGCAAATTAATATGTGTATTAATCCATACATGTACACATATCATAAATCCTTTTGCATGTGTCCATATGTATGTATATAAAGCTCGGCCTCATTCATACTGATATCAAATGCTGATCCATCATCATACGGACCATTCTAGACTTGCTTGCCTGCAATCTTTCATTTCCACTGCGAAAAACCTGTTTCCCTGATTCTTCTCACATTCTATGTGACTTAAAATTTTTTTCGTATACCCAAAGGGCTAACTGCCCAAGGAGAAAGGTGAAGGATTTTCTATATGGAACAATAGAAGGAGTAGACATTGGAGTGGAGCCAGAGTGGACTTTGGCAGAGAACTCTTAGTCACCATACATTTACTCCTTTGTCACATTGTCCACTTGTTTGCCAGAGGATTGTCCTTGCTGTAATACATCTTACAATGTGTACTTGTGCAGCAATACATGTCTGACCTCTAGGGTAGCCATGTGATATGTTTTGGTCAATGGCACATGGGAACAATTAATGTGTGCCATTTCTAGACAGATGCTTTTGCAACTGACACTGGAATTGATTCTTTGTTCTTTGCCACAAAATTGAGTGTAATTCAGGTAGTGATTCTGTATTTACATCATCTTCTAGGAAGGAAGACATACAATAAGGCTGAATTTGGCCTGATAAATGTGATCATTATGGAAAGCCAGTGGGATTTAGATAATTGCTTATTGTAGTAAACCTAGTTTTTAAGAAATAATATAATACAATATATAATATAAAAATGATAAAATATGTTATATATTATATATTATACTGATATATACACTGATATGTATATCAGTGAAATACACTGATATATATATATATATATATATATATATATATATATATATATATATAATGTCATATATATATAGAAGCATATTTCTATCTTACTCATTGTGCTGTGAGCTATGAACTGAGATCTGTACTATACAAATTGGTTCATTTGAGTTTAGCAAATGAGAGGTATGTTTGGCATATGGGAGTAAAAATGAATGAAAACTCAGGGCACTTCATCTCTTGTGTTTTCTTTGTCAGGATATAGTACAGACATGAATGTGTTCTTTTACCTGTAAAGACCCCAGCAGTTTGGCCATGCCCCTTCTCTGTGCTTCTTAGAGGGGAAGCACATTATTTTTTTCCTCCACCAAATAATGTCTTTTAGCTTGACCCATTTTATCAAGTCTTAATTGCTCCCAGAATCATTTGGCTTTCTATTACTTCTAAAAAACACCCAAGATAACCAGTTTAAGAAAAGATTCAGTTTGCAAGGCTCTGGTTCACAGTTGCTTGGTCCTGATGATTTGGGCCTGTGGTAGTCTAGTGCATCATAGTAGGAACAAATGGAGAGGATTGCTGTGGGATGTTCTGTATGGCAAATGTGTTGCTAATTAGTCAATAAATAAAACACTGATTGGCCATTGGCTAGGCAGGAAGTGTAGGCGGGACAAGGAGGAGAATAAAGCTGGGAAGTGGAAGGCTGAGTCAGAGAGACACTGCCAGCCGCCATGATGACAAACAGCATGGGAAGATACCAGTAAGCCACGAGCCATGTGGCAAGGTATAAATTTATAGAAATGGATTAATTTAAGCTATAAGAACAGTTAGCAAGAAGCCTGCCACGGCCATACAGTTTGTAACCAATATAAGTCTCTGTGTTTACTTTGATGGGTCTGAGTGGCTATGGGACTGGCAGGTGAGAGATTTGTCCTGACTGTGGGTCAGGCAGAAAAACTCCAGCTACAAATAGCGTCCAACGTGGTGGCAAGAGTTTCCACCTAAAAACTGAGAAAAAAGATTCTAAAACGGAGCTAAAAACAGCTTCCTAATTGTCTCTCTCAAATGAGCGGCAACTGCCGGTTTGAGCTACTTGTGGGTTCCTAGCTTGCGTGGTTGACCTGCAGTATGGCAGGAATGAGGCCTCTGCAAGTGGCACATTAAGCTGCATGGTGGATTTAGCCTTTACTAGTACAAAACAAAAAAAGAGGTTTCTGGACTACACGCTGCTTGGATAAAAGCATAGACCCATGATAGCTCTCAGAGCTCTTGGTAAACTACCGCCATGCTGGGAAGCTGAGGCGGGCAGAGCTAGCAGCCACAGCTGCTGCAGTTTAAAGCAATAGATTCACAATAAGACAGATTCAGATGTAATAGTTTACAATGTGTGTAAAATATACGTAGGCTTGAAAGAGACAAAAAAGGTGATATATAAAGTTATATAATCAAATACATAGTTTTAAAAAATAAAGTCTTGGGCTGGAGAGATGGCTCAGAGGTTAAGAGCACTGACTGCTCTTCCAGAGGTCCTGAGTTCAATTCCCAGCAACCGCATGGTGGCTCACAACCATCTGTAATGAGATCTGGTGCCCTCTTTTGACCTGCAGACATACATGCAGGCAGAACACTGTATACATAATAAATAAATCTTAAAAAAAAATAAAGTCTTTAAAGAGACAGTAAAATTAATATAAAAAATAAGCCATGTAAAGATGAATATTACACAGAGAATCTGGATTGTGTTGTCTTTGGGATTTTTAACTGCAGAAAAACATTTGATTGTAAAAGCTGTTGAGTTATGCCAAAATGTATATTTTAAAGATACCTTGACTTCAAAATTTGGATATAAGGATATGTTGCTTTGGAAAAGAGTCTCTTTTGTTTCCACAGAAAGCCAGAGGCTATGGATTTGTTCAAGATTAAGATACATCAGGTTTGACCAGCCAAGACCCCCTGAAAGGTCTCTGATGACACCATGGCCCAGATGATCCAACATCCAGAATGGTTTGAAGGCAACTGGCTCAGACAATACAGCCTCATGGACTATTCCATAATTCTAAAATTTTCTTTGTATCCCCATAAGATACAGCGCCCCCCTCCAGCAGGAAGTAGTAAGAGACGCTATGCCCAAATTCCCAAATTATATGTAATTTTACTTGTTAAAGTTAAAACCTTCCTTTTTGAAAAAAAAAAGGGGGGAAGTGCTGTGGGATGTTCTGTATGGCAAATGTGTTGCTAATTAGTCAATAAATAAAACACTGATTGGCCATTGGCTAGGCAGGAAGTGTAGGCGGGACAAGGAGGAGAATAAAGCTGGGAAGTGGAAGGCAGAGAGACACTGCCAGCCGCCACGATGACAAACAGCATGGGAAGATACCAGTAAGCCACGAGCCATGTGGCAAGGTATAAATTTATAGAAATGGATTAATTTAAGCTATAAGAACAGTTAGCAAGAAGCCTGCCACGGCCATACAGTTTGTAACCAATATAAGTCTCTGTGTTTACTTTGATGGGTCTGAGTGGCTATGGGACTGGCAGGTGAGAGAGATTTGTCCTGACTGTGGGTCAGGCAGAAAAACTCCAGCTACAGAGGATGGCTATTTTGTAAAGAGAATCCAAAAGAATCTGTTAAAGGGTATCAATGGATTTATTAAAATATAAAATGGGAGAAATACACTCACAGATACAGAACAAAGTAAATAGCCATCGTTTTCCTCTATTCTTCCCGGTGGTGAATGGAACCAGCCATCTGGTTTCTGACCACCTCAAGCGAAATTATACACCCCCTTCTCAGTTTTAAGCAGTCACATAACCAGAAAAACCATGCCTCTATTGGGCCAGAGACCCCAAGGTCGTTGGTGGAGTGGACACCCAAAACACTTCCCCTCAACTGTTGACAGTAAGCATGCTGTCATCAAGTATTGTCTAGAAGAAAGAAAAGGTAATGACATAAACAAAAATAGAACTTCAACCAACAAGAACAACATCAAGCAAGAAACATATACTACATGTCTAGGCCAAAGGCAATTGGCAAGTTACAGAGATTACTCCAATAGTTGTCCTATCCTGAAGAATCTAAATCTTGTACCTGATATGTTCTTAGCTAAAATATGAGAGGATTGTAAACTACAAATTGTGGTGAAATTTTATTTGTGCTGAAATGTGATATTTTATTTATATGTTAATAAATAAAGTTTGCCTGGAGATCACAGGTCATAGGGAGCCGTAAAACAGAAGTCAGGCAGTGGTAGCACACACCCTTAATCCAATCACATGGCAGGCAGAGTCGCTGTGTGGTCAAGGATACAGCCAAGCGTGGTGATACATGCCTTTAATCCCAGTACCAACCATAGAGACCTGGAAGTCTGTATAGACAGGCAGTGACAAGGATGTGATGTGGCTGGGCTTAGAGCCAATGAGAGGGCAGAACAGGAAGGCAATAAAAGCGCAGGTGAGGGAAACTACTGTGCGGTGGTAAGCTAAGGCTAGTCCTGGCTATTCACTATTTCTCTGATGTCTTTGGCTATTACCCCTGTATTTGGCTCTGTGTTTCTTATTTAATAAGACTGTTTTAAAGTTTATCTACATTTGGTGCTCATGTGGCAAGAATTCATTAAAAAACCATTGGTGGCCTTACAGGCCAGGGGTTACAAATCCCGGCTTGGCCAGAGTTTACAGGCCCCAGGCTTGACTGTAGCTACAAGCAGTCCAGGTACACACAGCTGGAGCTACTTGCGGCCATATCTCCAACTCACATGGCCCGAAATGGCTCAAGCCAGAGCATGTGGCTGGACTTTAGATTTTAGCTTTTTTCTCTTCTCCTGGTAGGTAGTAGGTGTTTCTTTCTCTCTCTTTTGTTATATGTAATTTTACTATGTTAAAGTTAAAACTTTCCTTTTTGAAAAAGAAGAAAAGAGGAAATGCTGTGGCTATCGCTCTGTATGCTGTGAATGTGTTGCTCTGGTTGGTTAATAAATAAAATGCTGATTGGCCAGTAGCCAGGCAGGAAGTATAGGTGAGACAAGCAGAGAGGAGAATTCTGGGAAAGGGAAGGCAGAGTCAGGAGTCACCAGTCAGACACAGAGGAAGCAAGATATGAAGGTAGAACTGAGAAAAGGTACCAAGCCACGTGGCTAAACATAAATAAGAATTATGGGTTAATTTAAGTGTAAAAGTTGGTCAGTAATAAGTCTGAGCTAATGGCTGAGCAGTTTTAATTAATATAAGTTTCTCAGTGATTATTTTATAAGTGGCTGTGTGGTCCTTGGTGCCAGATGAGTACAGGAAAACCTTCAGCTATAATAACTCTCTAGTCTTCAACCCCATCAAAGACCTGAGAAGGAAAATAATATTACCCGAGTAAGTAGGAAGTATAAACAAGCAACCTCTGAAGCATGCAAGGTATGACAGAAACAGCTGACTGCCTAGATAAACAACCAATGTTTCTTAGCAATGTTGGGGAAATTACTATTGGCTACAGGACTATAATATCTGACAGGTCATTTTCAAAAGCAGAAAATTTTGAAAGACTGTCTTACCCTGTCTTGGCAAGGTTTGGCAGTTGCTTTTCCCTTTGTTCTGCTTGTCTGGATTGAACAGCATGCTTACTGTCAACAGTTGAGGCAAGGGCTTAATAGGCCACTTTTGCTAAGAAGAAGACAAACTCCATATGGAGTGTCTTGGAAGTCCAACATCCTCTTGGGAATAGGTCAGTGCTGCCAGGAGGAATTGTGTCTCACATCAACAGAATTCTATGGATGAGATCTACATGAGCAAACTGGGAGTAAGAGGGTAATGGAGGGCAAGGGTTGGGGGAAAGAGAGTTTAGGGGAGTGGGAGGTCCCAGCTGGATCAGGAACAGAGTGAGAGAATAAGGAAAGAGATACCATGATAAATGAAGACTCTATGGGAATAGGAAGAAACAGAGTGATAGAGGTGTCCCCAGAAATCTACAAAGATACCTCCACTATAGACTACTGGCAATGGTCGAGAGAGTGCCTGAGCTGACCTACTCTGGTGATCAGATGGCCACATACCCTAACTATCATGATAGAACTGTCATCCAGTGACTGATGGAAGCAGATGCAGAGAATTCCAGGAGTCCAATCGATGTGAGAGAGGAGGGATTATATGAGCAAGAGATATTGAGATCATGATTGGAAAAAGCACAGGGACAAATAGCCAAACTAGCAGAAACACATGAACTGTGAACCAATAGATGAGGAGCCCCCATGGAACTGGACCAGGCCCTCTGGATAAGTGAGACAGTTGATTAGCTTGAACTGTTTAGGAAGCCCCCAGGCAGTGGGACCAGGACCTGTCCTTGGTGCATGAGCTGGCTTTTTGGAACCTAGGACCTATGCTGAGACACTTTGCTTAGCCTTAGTGCAGGGAGGAGGGGACTGGATCTGCCTCAACTGAATCTAATAGGCTGGGCTAACTCCCCAGGGGAGACTTTGCCTTGGAGGAGGTGGGAATGGGGGGTGAGTTATGGGGGGAAGTCTGGAGGGTGGGAGGAGGGAGGACAGGGGAATCCGTGGCTGATATGTAAAATTAAATTAATTATAAAATAAAAATATTTATAAAAAACATTTAAATGCCATATTCTCTAAGCCTATGAAGTGTTTGAAGATGACCTATCCTTCTGACATATATCTCTGTATAGCTAGAAAACCTAACTAAGATTGATATAAGCATGACAAGCATGGCCTTTATTTCTTACCAACTTAAATAGCTTAAATACTAAGGCTCCATATTATAAAAATAAACAATCTGTAGATGGATGTACAGTACAAGGACAATGACCTCAAATTTGTGACTATATTCAAAAATATCTTAATCAGAGGTAGAAATGTATAGTGCAATATGACAACAATACCTTAATTTGTATCAATATACAAAATATCCTAAACAGAGTAGAACATACATACAATATGACAAATATAATTTTACATTTGTATCAATGTACAAAAATCCATACCAATGCAAACTATCTAAAGCTGATAGTTGCTAAATCAGTTTACAAGTAGATACAATAGTCTACCTTATTATCCTACTCTATCTATTCCCATTTTCGTTTCCAAAAGATTTCTGAGTCTAAACAGAGATTCCCGAGTCTAAACTTTATTGTTCCATTCCCAACACTATTACAACTTACAACCCACCCGTTACAGATGACAATTTTCCATAACCATGAGAAAGCAAAAACCTGTTGGGAGAGGGGGTGTCATTTTCTTAGAATTGCTTCCTGCTGTCTAGGAAGTGATGGTATCTCCATGGGGTCCTGTAAAAAACAAAAACAAAAACAAAAACAAAAACAAAAAAAACCTAAAGCAATGGTTCAGTCTCATTAGGACTAGCTGTAGCATTTGTAGCCAGTCTCAGAGTAATGGGTAAAGCTTATCTGAAGTTCTGGCTAGAGGTGTAAGATACACAACACTATTCTCATAGTAGGTGGAAAGTGAAAGGAGAGAGAAAGAAAGGAGTTAGGTTATTGGTATCTCTTTCAAAGGCACACCCTTAGTGATCTTACTGTCTCCCACTGGGTCCCATCTCCTAAAGGTTTTGTTATCATCTAGGGGTCTTTATTGGGTTCATTTTCTCTGCCAGTGAAAGAATGAAAAGGCACTAGGTTTCTACACAATCATCTTCTGTAACCAGGCTAGGCTCCTAGTGGTGGAACTGGAACACCAACCCAGCCACAAAACCTTCAACCCACAACCTGTCCTACCTGCAAGATGCAGTGGGGCAATGATGGCTCAGAGCTTGTAGGAGTGGCTAAGTGAGGATTGGTCTAACTTGAGGCTCAAGCCACAAGAGGGAACCTATGCCCAATACTGTCTAGATATCCAGGAACCAGAAGTTGGATAGCCCAGAGACCTAGGGTAGAGCCAAACACGACTGGTCAAAAAGAAACAATCAAACAAAACGAAAAGTCAATAAAATGATTCCTAATGATATTTTGCTATACTTAGATCAGAGCCTAGCCAAATCATCATCAGAGAGACTTCCTCCAGCAGCTGATGGGAGCAGATACAGAGACCCACAGCCAAACATTAGGTAGAGCTCAGGAATGCCACAGAAGAGGGGGAAGAAGAACTGTTGGAGCCAGAGGTGTTGAGAACACCAGGGGAACATGGCACACAGAATCAACTAAGCAGGGCTCATGGGATCTCATGGAGACTGAAGCTGCAACCACAGAGCCTGCATGGTTCTGCACTAAGCCCTCTATATACATGCTGTAGTTGTTTAGATTCGAGTTTTTGTGGGACTCCTAACAGTAGGAATGGGGTAATTGCTGGCTCTTTTGCCTACTCTTGGCACCTTTTCCTCCTAATGGCTTACCTCGTCCAGCCTTGATATGAGGGTTTGTGCCTATTCTTATTGCATCTTGTTATATTATGCTTGATTGCTATCACTAGGAGGCCTGCTCTTTTCTGAAGGGAAATGGAGGAGCAGTAGATCTGGGTGAGGAGGGGGTTGTGCATTGGCAGGGGGACTGGGAGGAGTGGAGTGGAGGCTGTGGTCAGGATGTATTGTATGAGAGAATTAAAAAAAGAAAAGCAACAACAATAACAACAACAAAAAGAATTAAAAGGCAGAAGAAGAACATCAAGCATGACAGGTAGCAGCAGGGAAATTCTTGAACACAGCAGACAGAATCAGTATGTGAGACAGGATGTAATTGGGAGTGAGGAAACACATACATATAGCAGGCACATAGAGAGATCCCCCACATAGCAGAGGAGCTAAAGCCTGGTCTCTTCTTGAGTGCTGAGGGTTTTAAGGGTGCTTGAGGAGGTCTTCCTCTCTCAATTTAAGGTTGGTCAGTTTTAGTAAAGACAGGGATGTAGCTAGAGTTTTCCTGCCTGGCCCACGGTCAGGACAAATCTGTCACCCACCAGTCCCACAGCTGCTCAGACCTAACCAAGTAAACACAGAGACTTATATTGGTTACAAACTGTATGGCCGTGGCAGGCTTCTTGCTAACTGTTCTTATAGCTTAAATTAATCCATTTCCATAAATCTATACCTTGCCACGTGGCTTGTGGCTTACCAGTGTCTTCACATGCTGCTTGTCATGGCGGCGGCTGGCAGTGTCTCTCCCTGTCATCCTGTTTCCTCAATTCTCCTCTCTGTTAGTCCCGCCTATACTTCCTGCCTGGCCACCGGCCAATCAGTGATTTATTTATTGACCAATCAGAGCAATTTAACATACAGACCATCCCACAGCACAGGGATGCTGATAGGTCCATAAGTTTGTGGTAAAATGGTTTAGAAGCCCAGCAACATATGAATGGACAAAGAGACTATAGAGTTTTATTAACTATAAAGAAGAATGAAGTGTGTAATGGTGAGGAAAATGGATAGAACTGGTGCTCTTCAAATTAAATGAAATAAAAGACTAAGAAAACTATCATGTTTTCATATGTGGAATATATATGCATATATATATATATGACATGAAAATAGAAGGCATATATACATGTATACATATATACATATACATATATATATATACATATACATATATATATGACATGAAAGTAGTAGGCAGACCTTGATGGAGAGGAAGAGGTCTAAAGGGGAGGGGGAGTGGGGAACAAGAGAGGGGAGGAAGGAAGAAAGAAAAATACCAAGTCTTCTCTCACATGAGGAATCTAGATTTAATACACATATATGTAGTGTGATACAAAGCAGGGCTATTGAGAGGCAATAAAAGGGACCAGAGAGGTAAGGTAGGAAGAATAGCAGAAGGTAGTTGTGTGAATGAATATGAGGGAGAAATAAGGATATATGTGTTTGAAATATCTTAATGAAATCCTGACAGGCAATTTTCTGCTACTCTTATGTCCACTTCTTTGAAGTGTACTAAACAAATTCATTTTCTTAAAAACAATCCATTATTTTGTTTGGAAATTAAGCAGGGAAAAAATTTAAACTGTAGCACCTCTCTGAACCTGGTCTGGGTACATGGAACATTTTTGTAGGATGGAAGAGGTAGGTTAGAATGAACAGATTGGGCTCTCATCAGCTCTGGTCGAAACATGTAGATCATATCCCCTTTCATTGAAAAGAGCAAGGGCCAGCAACAGCACCCTTTTTGTGTCTTAATGTCAATATACATTTTATTCTGAGGATATTACTATAGCAATTACGTATTTGAGGTAAATGCTGACCCAAATTTGCAATCATTTTCATAATGTGCTGAGTCCAAAGAAAGGATTGTCCCACATTCAGCAAATGAAAATCCCAAGTTGGAAAGTTAATGATACACCACAGGCCACCTATCAGGAAGCATGGAGGGCGTGTTTACAGCTGTAGTAAACAAACCTTCAGAAACAGCTCCACAGAGACATCCTGCGGTGTTCCGGGAACATGAGAGCATGAGCTCTGTTCAGCTTGTCTTAAATGCTGTGGCATAGGTGGTCTTTTAATAAATCTGTGTGGTGATACTTTATTTGTACTCTAACAAATAAAGCTTGCCTGAAAATCAGAAGGAGGATCTAGTCACTAGTTAACCATAGAGGTCTGGAGGTCTGTATAGACAGACAGGAAGTGATAGAGCTAGGTGGAGAGAGGAAGTGATAAGGCGGGGTGGAGAAAGGAGCTCACTCTCTTTCTGCAGAGGATTTCATAGGAGTCAGAACTAGTGGCTTGCTGCTCTGCCTCTCTGATCTTTCAACTTTTACCCCAATATCTGGCTCTGGGTTTTTATTAATAAGACCATTTAGCAATGTGATCATCCTTTGTTATCTGGGCAGAGTGACACAAAGCTCCTAAACCCACAGACCTTCTTCTGAATGTGGGCAAAAGTCACAGATTTGAAGTGTGAAGGGTATACAGTGTTTCTGGTGCCAGTTGGCTAAGGAAGTTTGTTAGTTTTTTGTGTATCTACAAGTAAGCTTGGGGAAGTCCTGGAAACACGGAGTGGCCATTTCTCACATCTCCATGCATTGGGAAGATAGGAGACAAGAAGCAGCTAAGAATGATAAACTTCCAAGATCTAGTCCCCACAGACCTACTTCCTCATATAAGTTCCAACACTAGTTGCTGAACCACATTGTTCTTGTGGTGTACATTTCTGACTCAAGCTACAGGAAGTCTGTAGCCCACTATTTTCATTAACAAATAAAGTTGAATGAATCATACTCTTTTCAAAATTATTTATTTTATTAAGTGTGTGTGTGTGTGTGTGTGTGTGTGTGTGTGTGTGTGTGTGTGTGTGTGTGTTATGCCTGCCAAGGTCAGAGGATAGTTTCCTTTCACCATGTTTCCTGAGGATTGAAATCAGGTCTCTAGGCTTTTCAGCAAGCACTTATACCTGCTGAGTCATCTCATATGCCCCAGGTAAAATTTTTTTTTAAATTTATTTAATTTTTATTTTGTGTATATAAGTGTTTTGCCTGTATGTATGTATGTATACCACATGCATGTCTGGTGCCTTTGGAGGCCAGAAGAGAGCATTGGATCCACTGGAAGTGGAAGTGTAGATGATTGTGAACCACTATGTAGGTACTAGGAACTGAAGCTGTGTCCTCTGCAAGAGCAGCAAATTCTCATGTCTGCAGCCTAAATCATGTTCATGTGGAGAGTAGTCTCACCGACGCAGCAGTCCTCTTGCTTGGTGTTGGAGGCTGCAGGGAAACTGGCAGAGGCCAGAAGATACTGTCTGATTTCATAAGACTTGAAGTGCACTTGTGTTTTGATAACTTTCATTGATCTCAGTTTTTACATTGATTTGTCATGCTATCATATCACCTGTCCCTGGATTTAGGGGGTCAACTCCTTGGAATACATGAGTTTGAGGAGGATACCATATAACTAACTGAGTCATATGGATTAACCATTCCATAAGTACATTAGGGAATATGGCCTCCCTATAGTAAGAATGTTAGTGTACTTTCTCCAAACACAAAAGTAAGCTATTGGTGTAACCTAGAACTTGATAAAGTGCTAAAAGAATATATGGGAATATTTTCATGGCACTGGAATCATAAAGAACTTACTAAGCAACATGCATACACAAATCCAAATAAACAAAGAAACAAACCAGAGAGGAAATGCTCTCTAGGTCTGACTGACAGAACAAAAACCAAATAGAAACTCAGTTCACTTTTCACTAGTGAGTAGTACTATGATTTAAATTCAGACACTAACTACAGATTGGGAGATCTTATCTGCCACTCTCCTGGTTAGTGTTTTGTTAACTTGACACAATTTAGAGTTATCTGAGGGAAGAGAACCTCAAGTAAGAAATTTCCTCCATCAGATTGCTCATAGGCAAGTGTGTGTGGGGGCATTGTTTTGATTGATGACTATAGTGGGAGGGTCCATATTGTTGTGGGTGGTGCCTACCTGGCTGGTGATCCTGAGTTGTTTTAGAAGCAGGCTAAGCAAGTCATGAAGAGCACACAGGTGAAGAGCCCTTCCCCAGGGCCTCTGCTTCAGTTCTGCATTGAGTTCTCATCCTGATTTCCATTCACAATGGACTGTAAAGTGCAAAATAAAATAAACCTTTTCCTCCAGAAGTTGCTTTTAGTCATGGTCTTTATCACAACAATAGAAAGGAAACCAAGATAGTTGCAAATATAATGATGAAAGGATAAAGTCATGGTAACTAGAGAGTTCACACAGAGAAATATTGGTCCAATAGCATTGTAAGGAGTAGTATGAGGGAATACCTTAAATGCTAATGACCAATGAACACCACAGAGACTCAACTCACTAAAAACTATGGGAATATACATTAAACAATGTGAGGTGGCATATTTCATTGATTACAGGTGACAAAGGTCAGAGGACAGAGATGGCATCTTGGGCTGGTGGTATACCAGGAAAAATGTGTTCAGTGTTGCTATAGTTTGCAATACTTGGGCAATGTTTGTCAGAATCTGGAAAATTTAAAAACAATTTTCACCAGTCAAATCCATGTTTGAAACACCCCTTACATGAATATTAGCATATGGACATAAGATGAATAAACAATAAAATGTACATAAAATAATACAGTAAATATGTTTTTATATGGTAGAAATTGGAAATGACATTAATATCCATTAAAAGGAGAATAGTAAACAATTGTTGGTGTATATATACATGTCTTGTGAAATAGTATGGGCAGTGCAAAATATGTTGCGTGTACCCTTTATTCAAGAGGGACATGTAAGCAAGGGCTTAGTGATACCACCAGATGAGATTACTCTTTGGGTGGAAACTAAGGTTATTCAAACTGCCAAAACTATCTTTCTGGAGACAGGAGGTAGAGAGAGAAGCAAAAGGTAGGCAAAGCCTTGCTAGTTGTAAAGAGGCATGTGTTACAGTGGAAGGGAGCATATAAATGGAACAGCCTGGAAGTTTAGACTAGCAGGAAAGAGGTTTGCAGGCCAGAAAAGCCTGGAGGTGAGCTTGGGGACTTTGTTATGTGTTACGGGTATGTGTTAATAGAGACAGAAAAGTTTGAGAGCTAGTGTGGAAGCTTTGATATGACTTACAAGTATGTATTAATAGAGAACTACATGTCCCATCTACTGGAGGTAGTCAGCTGTAGGGACAGATGAGGGAAGTAGTGGCTCTTCCTGACAGACAAAAACCCTCTTCACAAGCTTCTGAGGAATGCTGGTTTTTAGTTTTAGTTTATCTGCCAGCAATTCTTCTATTTCCACTGTCAGAGTCTAGCCTGAGCTGAGCCTAGATTGTAACTTAATTATTTTTAGTGACACTGCTATTTTGGGGGTGTACTTTAGACCTAGAAGGATGTGTTCCAAGACCCACAGTGGATTCTTGAAACTAAGGCAAGTAACAAAGCTTTTTTTGCCAGACTATCTTGGACTGCCAGCCTGCAAATAATGACATGGAGACTTATTAATTATAAAAGCTCAGCCTTAGCTTAGGCTTGTTCCTAATTAGTTCTCATAACTTAAATTAACCCATTTTTTTAAACTATGTTCTTCCATGAGGTCCATTACTTCATCACTATATTGCCCATCCTGCTTCCTGAGCATCTGGTTTGCTACAATGACTTTCTTCTTCCCAGAGTACTCTCTTGGCCACAAAGTCCCACCTATAATCTCTCACCTAGCTATTGGCAGTTCAGCTTTTTATTATACCAATCTCAGAAATGCGTTTTCACACAGTATACAAATATCCCACATTTCCCCCTTTTTATCTAAATAAAAAGGAAATGTTTTAACTCTAACAGAGTAAAACTATATACAATAATAACAATTATCAGGTAAGAATTACATTCACAATATCTAGCCCATTTGTATTTAGTGTATTCAGAGAAAATACTCTATTATCTATTCTATCTTGATAAATTTAAAATTTATATTTAAACCATTTTTTATCATAACTTGTATTACCATCCTAAAAATAACTTTTTAGGCCTAAAAACATTTTCTTAGATAAACAAGTTAAGTTTTTATGTTTCTTGACCTTATAAACTTTACATCTCTTATGTAAGTTTCTTTTCTGAATTTTGTAATAAGGAAAATTGTAACTATAACTAGTCTTCAACCTCATCAAAGACCCAAGAAGGATATAATATTACCTGAGTAAACAGGAAGTACAGAGCAATCAACTGCCAAAACTATAGAAATGACAGAAACAGGTGGATGTCTGGATAGTCACCCATGGTTCCTCTGCAACATTGTAGGATCCATCTTTGGCCTACAGGCCTAGAATATCTGACAGACTTTTCTGTGAAGCAGGTATTTTAAAGGACTGTCCTACCTTGTCTTGGCAAAGTTTGGTAGTCACTTTCTTATGGGTCCTGCTGGTCCAGTTTGGACAGTATACTGTCAGCAGTCTAGGCAAGGGCAGTTTCTTGGCCAGTGGCTAACTTTGCCACAGTAAAAGCAAACTCCATATGGAGATTCTTTGATGCTCATCATCCTCTTTTGAAGTAAATTGGTGCTGCTAGGGCAGATATATTTCACTATCATGAAAAGCCTTATATTATAAAAACATCTTAAATGCCACAACACCAAACCTTATGAACATTGCTTTATGCCTACATGTCTGACAGTGTTGTCACATTGTTAGAGTTAATTTTCCCCTTTGTGTTTTATTTTCCATGTCTTGTTTGTATCCTTGCTTTGGTGCTTCCTAGTCATAGTGAAATTGAGTAAAAACTCCTTAACACAAATATTATAATACCTCAGCAGATACCTGATAACTGAAAAGGCTTCTATGGGAAGAATGGGTGGGTAGTTAGTCTACAGGTACTTGCCAGAGACAGCATGGCCTTAGATGCCAAGAAATTCATCATGCTACTGAGAAGGGTTCACAACTTAAACTATGTATTGCTTATTTCTGGAATTTTCCATTTAATAATTTAAGACAGCAGTTGACTATGGATAACTGAAACCATGGAAAAAGAAATTGTAAATAAAGGAGGCTATTATCTACAAATAATACACAGATTTCCCAGTGATATTTATTGAAATTCTTAGCATTATCAAAAGTTGCAGGAAACGCTATATGTAAAAGATCTGATGGCAAATAGAATGTCTTTATTTATTTGTTGGGTAATGTACAGAGGAATGTATCAAAAAAATTATGACTGGGCTCCACACTCTTGTAATCCCAGTTCATGGGAGGTGGAGACTGGAAGACCAAGAGTTTAAGACTGTCCTCATCTACATAAGGAGTTTGAGGCCATGCTGAGTCACAGAAGACCATATCTCAACCTTTCTCTTCTCAAAAGAAAAAATCTGGAAGGATATTCAACAAACTTTTGAATTATTATTGCAGTTACTTATCTCCTATGGAATGGGATTTAAGTGAGATTGAAGGGGGAAATCACCTATTATTTATTGCATATTTCTTTCTCATTTATATTATTTCGTGATAGGTTTGAATAGTTGTGTTTTCCAGAAGGAAGTGAATTCACTGGCATCTACACACTGAAGATGTTTGTATAGATATAGAATAGTAGGGTTTCTTTCTGATGACTTGTTAGGGTCATAGGGCCAATGACTTTCTGAATAAGTACTTTTGCTCTGCAGCTTGGGAAAAAGGCCTCAAAGATGAAAGGCCCAGGGATTTTGGCCCCCACTGAATGTTCAGGAAAGTGCTTGTTTTCCATTGGCTGTGTCTTCTTCATTCATTATTCTACCACTGGCAGGCTTTTGCTCACACTGTCCTGGAATGCTTTCTCCAAACTTCCTGGCTTCTGAATCAAATGGGCACTTTTCAGTTCAGTGAAGCATTATCATTATCTGTTAGTCTTTGCTTTGTAAAGTTCCTGAAATTTATGAAAATACACACTTCTGAATTTCTCTCCTCTGTTCTACCTTTTTTTGTCTCATCACAGATACTTTTTCATGCTTCCTGTTCTTTATATATGCATATTCATTAGGGTTCATCCTTACTCCCTATGTTCTCTTGAGTTTTCCTCCATGACCTCATGTAATCTCCCAACTTAAATAAAATCTTGTTCTTTGTTTTATGACTAAGCTCTTCCTTGCCATCTAAACTACACACCATCTGAAATTGAGAGCATCTCATATTAGTTATATTCAGAGTCAGATTCGTTTTTTTTTTAAGAATGTGGATCACTGTTCCTTTCTTAGGTATGGTCTGCTTGATGGCAACAACCTCTGTCATTAGATACAGGGGTGTTATCTTTAGTTCTTACCCTATATTTGTACATACTCTATATTTCTGATGTTCAATGAGCTTGGTATGTTCTGTGTTCTTTGTCTAAAGCTATCGCCTCAATTAGAGTCATATTTCTTGGCCAGGGTTGATGTTTTTCTGCCTCCAGTCTTGCTTCTGTCAAAGCCCATTGTGTAATATCTGTCTCAGCCCATTAATGGCTTCCCACCAATTTAAAGATAAAATATTGGAGTCTTCAATCACCAATGTTTTCTCTCTCTTCTATGCCCCTGATTTTGGAAATACCCAAGGTTTTCTGATGGGCTGTGTTTTGTTAAGTACCTGCATGTTGTGTTATGTTCCTACCCTTATGGAACTTGAATTCTAGCAGGAGAAGCAGAAAGTTAACATCTACACACATAATATGTAAAAAAAAAAATCATCATCAAAACAAAAGAAGTCAGTAAAACAGCAAAAGGCTAGATTAAGAATGACTGTTGCCTAGCAAATAACCTAGCTGTCATCATAGAGCCTTTGTCCAGTGACTGATGGAGGCAGATACAGAGATCTACAGCCAGGCACCAGGCTGAGCTCCGGGAATCCAACTGATGAGAGAGAAGAGAGATTCTGCAGGCGAGGGACGTTGAGATCATAATGGGAGGATGTGCAGAGATGACCGGCTGTACTAGTGGAAGTCCATGAACTATGGACTGGTGGCTATGGAGCCCCCATGGGACTGGACTAGGTCCTCTGGATACGGAAGACAGTTGTTTGGCTTGAACTGTTTGGGGGGCACTCAGGCAGGGGGATCAGGATCTGTCCCTGGACTATGGGCAGGTTTCTGGAACCCAGGGCCTGTGGTGTGACACCTTGCATAGTCTTGGTGCGGTGGGAAGGGGCTTGGACCTGCCTAGGCTCAGTGTGCTGGGCTCTCCTAACTCCCCATGGGAGATCTCAATTTGGGAGAATGTGGGGATACAGGGTGGCTTGGGAAGGAGGCCTGGGGGTGGGAGGAGGGAGGAGGGAGGAGGGAGGATCTGTGGATAGCATGAGGAGTGAGTAGAAAATTTCTTAATAAAGAAAAATGAAAGGAAAAAAAAAGAATGGCTGTTGCAAGCCAGGCGGTGGTGGCACATGCCTTTAATCCCAGCACTTGGGAGGCAGAGCCAGGTGGATCTCTGTGAGTTCAAGGCCAGCCTGGTCTACAGAACGAGATCCAGGACAGGCACCAAAACTACACAGAGAAACCTTGTCTTGAGGGAAAAAAAAAAAAGAATGGCTGTTGCTCTTCTTAGGAAGTCCTTTAGCCAGACTATTCTTGACCTAGGCCTACAAGAAGACTCTAATCAGGAATAAGGAATAAAAAATTTCTGTCATGAAAGACAGCTTAACATGCTGTAAAGCAGTGGTTCTCAACATATGGGTCACGACCCCTTTGGGGGTCAAATGACCCTTTCACAGGGATTGCCTATGACCATTCTGTATATCAGATTATGATTCTTAGCAGTAGCAAAGTTACTAAAATAGCAACAAAATGATTTTGTGGTAGGGGGTCACCATAGCATGAGGAACTGTATTAAAGGGTTGCAGCATTAAAAAGTTGAGAACCACTGCTCTAGAGGCAGGAAGATGACTAGTACTTAGTGGAATGAATGAAGGTGCAATCTCATGATACTTTTGGGTGCATTTGAAAGAAACCTCAACTCTGATTTAAACTATAAGAAAATTAATAACCCACTAAAAGCAATATCATATATAATTCACATAATCAAGAATCTAGTGCTATCCATTTTTCTGCCTTTTTTTGCTGCCTTTGGTGATTGCTTCATTATGAGCCCAGAAACAGGACGAATGTCATGGCTCCTAGAGGCTGTATATCCAGCAGGACAAATGTTCAGAGTATCATAACAGGGTTATAACAACTATTGTCATGTCCTGTATCCCAGAAACCTATCCTACAGGTTTCCCTTCTGTTCAGGAGTGTTCCTGACCATTAATAGGCTGTCACCTACTTGGGCTAAATGTGCAATTGTCAGTCACAGTGCCCATTTGTAGATCGGAAGTGTTGCTATGATTTGGATATGAAAAGCCCCTGCAAAAGGCGCATGTGATCAAGGCTTTCTCCCTGAGCATTATATTCAGAGATGGCGCTTTAAGGATGTGTCTGGATCACAAACATTCTAATCTTATTAATGAATTTATAGTGTGATGACTATAGGGGAGTGGTAGACCCTAATTGGAGCAGGTTCTTGGAAGCTTGCCCTTGAAAGATATCTTGTCACTGGGCAGCTCCTGTCATATTCTTTGCCCAGTCAAATGCTCTTGAGGCCACAGTACTCTGAATCACTGTGAACAAAAACAAGAGAGCCAGATTTTTATTTTTTGTTTGTTTGTTTTGGTTTTTTGATACAGGGTTTCTCTGTGTAGCTTTGGTGCCTGTCCTGGATCTCACTCTGTAGGTCAGGCTGGCCTTGAACTTACAGAGATCCACCTGACTCTGCCTCCCGAGTGCTGGGATCAAAGGCATGCACCACCACTGCCTGGCAAGAGCCAGATTTTTATGAAAGAAAGGTTTCAAAATACATTTCTCTCTTTGAAGCTGTCCTTTGTAAGTATTTGTCACAGCATGCATTTATGAGGGAGTGGATACAGTAACTGCAATAGGAATCATCTGGGGGTTATAGCAGATAGTTTAATATTATCATGACTGTGTGATAACCGTGATATCTACTGCAGTGTGAGCGTGGTGTGAGGACCTTTATAGCTTGGGGGTTGTAGGAGTTGGTGTAGTATTGTGTAGGAAGGAAGAGGCAGATTACAATGACAAAACAGCTGTGCATGGGCTCAATTGTTACAGGCTTTCCAACACAGGGCTATCAGCAGAAGGAAAAGGAAGAAAGTGCAACTGGATCATGACATTCTTGACATGTCGAGACTAGAAGAGTGGATTTGAGGGAGAGACAGAAGGGCAAATTACAGTTTGCTTTGTTGGCTCATACTAGACACTATCCAGGTGCAAGAAGATCATCCAGAATTAAACAGAGTTCAGGGGTGTGATGGGGACAGGAAATACTGTGTATCTGCAGTCCAGTATTGTCATCTTTAGCTTCAACACTGGGTGAGCTTGGCTAAAAAGAGAACAGAGGGTTCCAAGAGCCAAGCCTTGTGGCTCTCAATCATTTGGAGATGAGGAGGATAACAACATACACATGAGAGAAGGATCCAAGAGTAATAATAATAATGATAATGATAACAATAACAACAACAATAATAAATAATACAATATCCAAAGAAGCAAGCAAGCATTAAATCCCAAGAAAACAATTGATAGTTACCAGGCTGGGAATTTTTAGGTTACAAGTGAGTGTAAAGAGACTTTTTCACAGAAAGATGGAGACAATTGGAGATCCTGACTGTAGTGCATTGAGAGGAAGGTGGGAGGTGAGGGGTTTCACACAGTTTGTCAGGGTTCTACCAGGGAAGGAGCATAGCTGTTGGTAGTGTGTAAAGACAGGTCCATTGTCCGGAGTACCTCACAAGACTGGTGATGCAGGGGTTCAATGAATACAGGTCTGGAAGGACATGGCTGAATAAATAAATATTACTAGCATGGCCTACTGGGGAACCATGGAGAGATCAGGACCACTGCTACCTCTAGGTGCAGTTGTGGGCAGACAGTAGGGAAAGGATCCATTCACTGAGCTGTCTTCCCAGCCCCTTCATCTGACTGTTTTTTTCTCTTCCTTCCTCCCCTTTCTCTCCTTTCTCCCCTTCCCTTCTTTTCTCCTTTCTTTTTATTTTTCTATTCTCTTTCCACTTCCCTTTCCTTCCCCTCCACCACCTTATTTACTTTCCTTTCTTTTCTCAGAAAGACTGTTTATATATTGCCCAGGTTGGTCTTGCGATAACCATCTGAGTAACTGGGATAGTGGGTGTGCATTGCTAGGTCCAGTTTGACTTTCTAATCACCTTTTAAAACTTTGATGGAGAGCTGAGGAGATGGCTCAATGGGTAAATAACTTGCCCCACAAGTACAAAGACCTATATTCCAATCCCAAGAACCCACATAAAGATGGCTGTAGTAGCATGTATCTGCAATCCCAGTGCTCCTACAGTGAGAAGAGATAAGAAGATTCCTGGATGCTCCCAATCCAGCCAGCCTGCATATATGGTAGTGAACACCAAAGTGACCTTCTATATTTGATAGAATGGGGAAGGTAAAGCCCTACAGTGAAGATTGTGTTCTGACTTCTATATGGCATATATTCACACACCTGAATACGCACGTATATACAGGACTCACACATGTGAACATACATGCATACATGCACATACATTTTATATATATATATATATATATATATATATATATATATATATATATATATGTAATAAAATTTTGGCAGAGTGATTTCCACAGATGCCTTTCTGTATTATTCTGGTACTTTCTTCTTGCAGAAGTTTGGTGGCTTTCATGATGCCCAGTACTCACATGCCATTGGCATGGCTCCTGGTGATTAATGCTTGCAGGAGTCAATTTAACCCTCTTTTTCCCAAGATCATAAACTCCTTAATGGTACAGGCTGTGCTGGCTCAACAAATATTAGCCAGCTTCAATACAGATGGGCCCATGAGGTACTGAGTTCAAGCCTGAGAACTGCAAACTTTCTGATATGTATTTGTTTTCCACCGCTTCCTTTATTTGAGTTAAAAGGTTCCCTTGATATTTGAGCATGATTCTTCCTTCCTCCATAGTAATTCTGGATCTCAGTAAATAGATTTGTATTTGGTTTCTGTACGCTCCTTGTGAGTCTGTCAAGTGTTGCTGTAACAAGGTAATTGAGGCTGATAACTTGCTCACACTAATAAAGAGATTTGCTCACAATTCTGGGGAACATAGGGTACAAGCATAAAGGGGATAGTATTCTGGTAAGAAACCACTGTTATGATTTGAATCTAGAGTATCCTTCAAAAAAAACTTGTGTGTTGGAGGTTTGGTCTCCAGCGCAACAGTGTTCAGATATTGGCCTTGGGAAGTGATCGTGTCGTGAAGGCTGGTTCTAAACTCTGTCAATGAACTACCCCATTCATGAGTTCATAGTCTATGAGTATTTGGACTAGTTGGAAAATGAGACCTAGTTGGAGGAGATGGGGCACTGGTCCTTTTACTATTCTCTTTATGGCTGCCCTGAGTCGAGCAACCTTTTTTGCCACATGCTTTTGCCACCATGATATTGTGTCTCACCTCAGGTAGCTGAACATGGACCAAAACCTCAAAACCTCTAAACTAAAATCAACCTTTCCTCCTTTCAGCTGATTCTCACGAGTATTTTGTTTTGGCTGTGAAAGATACAATGGTAAAGAAGTAAGAAAGGAAGTGGCCATGAAAATGGACCAAATCATAGGTTGCTCCTGTTCTCACAAGACCCAATTCGTTCTTTTGAGACACCCTCATTCATAAGGGTGAAGCTTCCACTACTAATTATTATCTAGTGTCTCCTGCTTTTTTTTCTCAAGCAAAGTTCTCCTAGTATATAGCTCAGGTTGGTGTAAAACCTGTGTCTTCTAGCTTTGGCCCTCTGAGTGCTGTGATCATAGGCTTACATTACCACGCTCAACTGGTCCCCTTTAAAGGCTCTACTACTTCAACTCTGTCACACTAGGTATCAAGCTTCTAGCATATGAAACTTTGTGGCACAAACTACATCTGAAACTCAGCACTTTGTTATATCACATTTTTGATCATTTGTAATGTCACTTTTAAAGTTTTGCTCCTGTGCAAGTACTTCCTGACAGTTTAATCTTCCTCTTTAGGAAATACCTTTCTTATTGTACAGTACTGTCAAATGTTAGAGCTAAGAATGTTTGATAATGTTATGCAAATTAAAAATTTATGCTTTTAGTAAATAATGAAGTGATTCATAAAAGGAACTACATAAATTAACTGTCGTTGGTGATGAACTTAAATAAGGCAAATAGATATGAATCCTCCCTCAAATAGAAGCAGTTTTGCCTACCCAAGGTTCCCTGAAGATGGTTCTTTGTGCCCAGTATTTCTTGATGTTGTGGAGGAAGCAAAGGCTCCTTTATGATCCTAAGGTGCTAGTTTTGCCAGACAAAGACAAAGGGATATTTAACGAAAGTCTTCACACATTTAATTAGCCTTAAAATTGCTTCTCCATATTTGCACATTGTGCAATATTTCAGATCTTCAAATGTCTTTCTGTAATTGGACCTGGCTCCAAGAGGCCTTATGTTGTAAGTGTTCATTCTGTCATGAGGAAGGAGTGGGAAAGGGATTAGTTGTCTGTTTTCCCTTTCCAGAGGATTGCCAAAGTAAATTTGATTCTTGCAGATGAAGTCAGTTTTAAAATTGTGGTTCTCTGGTTCTCCTGCAGCTCATTTGGAAGAAGACAGAGTAATTCTGAGAAGACAGCAGGGAAGGCTGCCAAAATCCTCCCTGTCCTGGCTGAGGCTTTTGTTCCCTTGCACTGGGTTCAGCTTGGTAGTCTCTCTCAGTCTGAAGGACGAAGAGCCAGGTTTAAACACTGTCCTTGCTGATTTGAGAGCTCAGGATAGTCATCTGCACTTGCTGATTTTCCTTCCAGTCTGCTTACCACACCTTTTCTGGAGTTGGCTGCGGGTTAGTTGTGTCTGTTCCCAGGGATGGGTATTTGCCTGTGAAATACTGGAGGAAGTTGGCCTTGAGCTATGTTTGTAGGTGTTACCTAAATTGGTAAATGTAAAGCTATCATAAGGGAGACACTTGTATCCCTTTGGCTATTAGACTATTGAAAAAAATTGGCCTCTAAGAAATTGGAATTTCTTCAAGAATCTTAAGATGAGAGAAAGAAAACCCTGGAACCCACTGCCAGCCAGAGGAGGAACTTTTCTCCTAGGAAGAGATTTTATACAAATCTGACAACTTGTGTTGCAGAAAAGATGAGAGCTGAGACAATGATGTAATATTGACCTTGACCAGGACTACTTGGTTGTACATACCTCTGGCCCATTATTGAAACATAAACCTTGTGTTAGGACACAAGGGAAATGGACTTGAGGGTAATAAGACCTCTTTCTTCCTTTTCCTAGTGTGACCATGTTGAATAAATATTTTCTGCTTTTCACTATTACTTGTCTCTGCAAATGGCCTATTAAGGATGGTGATTGACTCTGATTTGTTAGAGCTTCCAGGGCTCCAGGCTTTGAGCCTTACAGTTCTGATAATAGGGATATGCAAAAGTTAGAGATTGCCACATCTTTGTATCTTCTCTTTTACTTGTGGGTTTGGAGACAGCAGGTGGGGACTGTAGTGCACTGTTAAATACTAGTGAGAAGCTGGGTGGTGGTGGTGAATGCCTTTAATCCCAGCACTTGGGAGGCAGAGCCAGGCGGATCTCTGTGAGTTCGAGGCCAGCCTGCTCTACGGAGTGAGATCCAGGACAGGCACCAAAACTATACGGAAAAACCCTGTCTCGAAAAACACAAAACAAAAAACCAACCAAACAAAAATGCTAGTGAGAATTACTCAGGGGCTATAAGAACCATAGGATTTCATAGTGGCGAAGTGCTGCTAGTCATGGTGGAAAGAGCAGAGATAATGAAATCAGACTGGTATGGATGGCATTAGGCAAGTCAACTGAAGCTCAATCCTACATTTGACCTCAGAATTTTCATATCTAGAGATATTGTGATATAACAATCATAAAATGGAATACTTTGTGTTCTGAAAAATCATGGTAAGTTATCTTTCTGGGCAATACTTTGCATAACCAGAGGATATAAACACTAGCATTTAGCTTCAGTTTTGTTGTTTGAGAGATGGGGCTGGGGAATAATCAGGCCATATATGGAGCAACGCCTAGCAGGTAGCAGACAGTCCCAGTAAATACAAGGTTTACTATCGTCTTTTACAATTCCTTAATTTGAAGTGGATCATACCAAAACACAGTGACAGAACTCAGGAAAAGGTCCTTTTTCCATCCCTTTCCCTACTTGACTGGCAGTCATTCAGATCTTTTAGATAAATTCTTATGAAAGAATAAAATGAATCACTTTAATTGTATTTTCAATCAAATGACTAGGCTTGGAAAAACTGCCCTTCAAAAACAAGAAACAAAGAATTTTCCAGACAAATAAGTTGAGAAAGCATACCATTAGATTTGTTTTTTTTTAATGTGAAAGGAAATTAAATTGAGAGGATGCTAAACATTGATATAAATGAATATTAAACTATAAAACTTACTAGTTAAGATAAATATACAAACATATAGGGAACACCATAGTGCTGTTATATAGAATTAGTGAATTACTTTTAATTCTAGAATTAAAAGATAAAAGCATTTAAAACAGCTAAACCTGTATGTTAATGGATAAGAATAGAAAGAGATGTAAAAATGATATCAATAACAAAATGAATGTTTGGGCAAAATAAAAGAGGAAAACTTTATGTGTGATTGGAGTTGTACTCTATCAGGTTAACATACACTGTTATTAAAGCCAACACTTGCTAGCCTGGGCACACTCAGTATTTTCTCTGCATATGCCTCTTCTCAGCCATTATTTATGACAATTTCTTCTGGTTGTTACTTTTATACTATAAAGCTACTTTTCTTTCCTTTATTCCAAACTCTGTCAGGAGGAGCTACCACCTTGACTCAGAATGTGCAAATATTAAAATGCCCTGGAGTAAAAGCATCTTTTACCTTAAGTTTCATATTAGTTTGAAGATCTGGATTACCAAAAGGTCTTTTGTACAGGTTAGAAAGTAATGATTTTTTTCTTTTGGAGAAATGTAGCCTTTAGTTTTTCATTTACAAGTGTGAGAGTATAAAAATAAAGGGGACGTCACAATATATGGAGTCATATGGGCTAGAAAATGGGCATGGAATTGACTCCCAGGTTCTCTGTGTGACTTACCAGTTGCACTTCCACTGTATCACAGATTCTCTTCTATTATGTTTATTTTACTATTTTGTGTATATGTATGTTCACCATGAGTATGCCTGGTGTCCACAGAGGCCGGAAAAGGAAATCAGGTCCCCTGGGACTGGAGTTACAGGTGGCTGTGATCCACTATGTGGGCACTGTGAAATTGAACTTGTGTGCCCTACAAGAGTAACAAGTACTCTTCACCGCTGAGCCAGCTCTCCAGCCCCCATATCAAAGACTCTTTAAATGAAAATTCCAAGTGATTTCTATGGGATAGACAACAAAGGCATAACAAATAGCTCCAACCATGCTCATCTTGGCCACCAGAACCTTCTCTTATCAGTCTCACAATAACTTTTCAGCCTTTTCTGCTTTAGTGTTGGAGTTTCTGAATTATAAACTGGAAGGCTTATTGTACTCCTAGCACACCATCCCTCCTATTGTGGTCTCATTAAAAGCTATTGAATTAAGGAGTGTAGGGTAAGAGATATACCAAGCAAGGTCTCATTCAAGCAGTGGGAGCTCAGAGGGCCAAGTGGCAAATTCATCTTGGACTCTTGAAGAAAGAGTTGTGAACAGGAAGAGGAAGATGGGCCTGGACCCCTAGAGGTCCAGAGGAGAAGAGGGGAACAGGCTGGTGGAGAGAGACATGTGAAACTTCATGTTTTAATGAATTCCTAGAGCATGGCTGACATCCAGATTTGTGATGTTGGCATGTGCAGAGTGCAAGGCTTTGAGGCACAGGCTGGGGAAAACTGTCCCCAACAACAAATCAGAGCAACAAGGATTTAAGGCAAGCTTCCAGTGGGCTAGCAGTTACCCTTACTGGGTGGTTGGCCTCAGTCTCTGTAACCATGTGTGTGCACGCTGATATGGCTCTTTATACTCAAGTGTATAGCTAGAAACTCTAATTTCTTTTTGACTTCTCAATAAGCACCATACTTTACTGAAGATGAAAATTAAAATAGATAATTCCATATGCTGGAGAGTGTGGTCATTGTATTATTCAGAGTTCTCTAGAGGTACAGATTTATAGAATGAATCTATCATCTATCATCTATCATGTATGTATGTATGTATGTATGTATGTATGTATGTATGTATCTATCTATCTGCAGAGGAGAGAGAGAGAGAGAGAGAGAGAGAGAGAGAGAGAGAGAGATAGAGAGTAGAATTTTAAAACCTCAAAGCCCACCCCTACCCTAGTAATATGCCTCCTCCAAAATATCTACACCTCGTAATCCTTCCTCAAATAGTTCCACCAACTAGGGACCACACATTGAAATATATAAGCCTATGGGGACGACTCTCATTCAAAGCACCAAGTTCCAGTCCATAGGCTTGTAGCTATATTATAATACAACATTCATTTAATCAAACTTTGAAAGTCTTCATAGTCTTTCATAGTCTCAAAATGGTCAAAAGTCCAAAGTCTCTTCTAAGACTTATGATGAACTTTTAATTGTAACTCTTATAAAATAAAAAAGAAAATTACCTATTTTTAATATACAATGATACAAAATACATGTTACCATCCCAAAAGAGAGGAATAGGGGCATAGTGAGGAAATACTGGACCAAAGCAAAATCCTGAAAAACACACTCTGAATCTTGTATCTTTATGACTGATGTCAAAGGGCTTAGATGGCTTTTTGAATCTTGTACTCCTTCCAGCTTTGTTGACTGCAACACAGTTTTCTTTCTTGGGCTTGTTCCACTTGCTGTATGCAGCTCTTCTTGGTAGGAATCCTATGGCTCTGGCACTTCCAACATGTTGGGGTCTCCATTGCTATCAAAGCTTTACCTTCACAGCTTCACACAATGACTTTTCCAGGCCTTCATTCAGAGATTCCCCTGCCACACACCTGGCCTCAACTTTTCTTAACCATAGAGGAAGATTCTACAATCTCTACTTCTGTATCCATCAAGGCTCTAGAGCCATAATCTTGTGACTGAAGCTGGCATGTTCTGTTGCCTGCTTGGGATGGAGTCTGGTCCTCCCCATGAGTTACATTTACATAAACTTGATTTGTTTATACTTTCCTTTATTGCATAAGGTTTCCTTTAATTCTATAGGCATTTTCTTTTCACAAGTTACAGGATTAGTTAGGTGGGGGTCTCACCTGAGGACAACACTCCCTTTACTCCCTTTCTTTCACTCATCTTCTTTAGCACAAATGAAAGCTTTAACATTAAATTTCCTGATGCTGTTTCTTCTCAAATTGTACATTTCATATTTCTCCCCCTACCCTTCCCCTTTTTCATTGTAGATTTGCATAAGGGTTGTCACTAATAACACATGACAGAGTCAATACTAGATTGTCTTGAAATTTCCTCTGCCAATGATATGAGTCTAAAAAAATTCAATTTATTCTTACAAGAGCAAAAGGAAGTCATATTATATAGCCAAAATATCACAAAAATGGTCTATAGCCCAGTTGATAACATTGTTCCTGTTTGAAACCTTTTGAGCCAGGCCTCCACAGTCCACACTGTTCTCAGCACCCCTGCCCCACTTTAGCCTATCCCCATTTCTAAGTGTCAGCTTGAACACCTAGAAACACATTCTTCCCAGAACCTCCAGTATACACCTGACAGAATCTCAAAAGCACTCCCTACCAGGCAATCAATACCTACCACACTCTCCTGATAACCAGAGAGGGCAACAGAAACCAATGAATGGAATAACCACTGAACAAAGACATGACCAGATATCAAGACATGGATTTATAATCATCCCAAATCTAGATCCTTGGACATTAGTGTACAAACACAATCAATAACAGCCAGGACAACAGCCAGACAATATGTCTCCACTAAACCCCAGCAACCCTGCTACAGTAAACCCTGAGAAATGCAATATCACTGAAGAACAAGATAACAACTGCACAATAGCCTTTATGAATATTTTAGAGGTCCTTAAACAAGAAATGAATAAATCCACTAATGAGCTCTACGAAAACACCACCAAAAATGGAATGGAATAAAAAAAAAGT
Source organism: Peromyscus eremicus (assembly GCF_949786415.1). Lineage (NCBI taxonomy): Eukaryota > Metazoa > Chordata > Mammalia > Rodentia > Cricetidae > Peromyscus > Peromyscus eremicus. Next base: position 75,722,821 of record NC_081428.1, on the reverse strand, counting down.
TCAAGATATGAAAGTAGAAGTAGAAGTAATAAAAACCCAAACTGAGGGAAAATTGAAAATGAAAAATTTAGGAACTCAAATAGGAACCTCAGAGGAAGCCTCAGCAACAAAATACAAGAGATGGGGAGAAGGAATCTCAGGCATGAAGACAAGATAGAAAAAATTAGATTAAAGAAAATGATAAATCTAAAAATATGAGGCACAAAACATCCAGGAAATTGAGAACACTATGAAAAAAACAAATCTATGAATACTAAGAATAGAAGAAGGAGAAGAAACCCAGGTCAAAGGCACAGAAAATATTTTCAACAAAATCATAGAAGAAAATTTGTAAACATAAAAAAAGAGGTGCCTATTAAGGTACAAGAAGCATACAGAACATCAAATAGAATGAACCAGAAAAGAAATTTTCCATGGCACATAGTAATCAAAATACTAAATGTACAGAATAACGAGGAAATACTAAAATCTTCAAGGGAAAAAGAACAAATAACATAAAAAGGCAGACCTATTAGAATAACTCCTAGCTTCCTGACTTTTATTGAACAGTCTAAAAGCCAAAAGTGTCAGGGCAGATGTGCTACAAATTCTTAGGAGAGCACAGATACCAGCCTAGACTACCATATCCAGCAAGATTTTTAATAATGATAGATGGAGAAATATTCCATGATAAAATCAAATTAAAACAGTATCTATCTACAAATTCAGCCCTACAGAAAGCACTGGAAGAAAAATTTCAACCTGAAGATGTTAGCTACACCTGAGAAAACACAAATAACACCAGACCAGAAAATCATATGGGGGTTGGTAAACCCATACCATGACAACAAGTAACAGAATCAACAAGGACTGCTCATTGATATTCAATAACAGTGGTCTCAATTCACCAATAAAAAGATACAAACTAATGGAATGGACTTGAAAGCCAGACCATCCTTAAGCTACATTGAAGAACCATATGATAACATCAAGGATAGACTTTGCCCCAGAGTGAGGGGATGAAAAAAAATATTCCATGCAAATGGCCCTAATAAGCAAGTGAGGGTAGCTATTTTTTATATATATATATTTTTTATTTTTTATTTTTATTTTTTTTTTAAAGCCTACAGCACCCAGTATTCCCAGGCGGTCTACCATCCAAGTACTAACCAGGCCCAACCCTGCTTAGCTTCCAAGATCAGACGAGATCGGGCGTGTTCAGGGTGGTATGGCCATAGACCAGGGTAGCTATTTTAAAACCTACAAAATAAACTTCATCAGATGAGATAAGGAAGAAGTGTACGTACTCATCAAAGGAAAATCCACCAAGAGGATATTGCAGTTCTTAACATCAAAATATATAATATAAAGAATCAATAAAATAAAACAAAAATCTATAGTGTGATGAATTTTGCTATAGTTAAAGTCAGAAAATGATTCTGGGGAAAGCTGTACCTATCTACTTTTACACACAGTGTAGTTGGATTTGTTTCTCTGGTCCTGCCAGACCCCCACAGTCCCATGGGCCACTTACAAAATAATCACTCAGAAGCTTATATTATTTATAACTGCTTGGCCATTAGCTCAAGCTTATTACTGACTAGCTCTTACACTTAAATTAACCCACAATTTTTATCTATGTTTAGCCATGTGGTTTGTTACCTTTTCTCAGTTTTGCCTTGACATCTTGCTTTCTCTGTGTCTGGCTGATAACTCCTGACTCATCCCTTCCTCTTCTCTGAATTCTCCTCATCTGCTCACCCAGTCTATATTTCCTGCCTGGCTACTGGCCAATCAGTGTTTTATTTATCAATCAATCAGAGCAACACATATTCACAGCATACAAAACAACATCCCACAGCACTTCCCCTTTTCTGTCTAATCAAAAGGAAGGTTTTAACTTTAACATAGTAAAATTGCACATAACAAAACAGTTATCAATAAAGAATTACAGTTATAATATCTGGTCTATTTGTATTTGGCAAAATTAAAGAAAATATTCTATCTATCCTATATTTGTGAGTCTGAAATTCCATATCTAATTTATCTTTTATCATAACCAAGGAAAATTATAACTATCTAATCTTCAACTACATCAAAGACCCCAGAAGGACATGCTATTACCTAAGTAAACAGGAAATGCATTGTAAGCAACTTTCAAAATTCTGGAAATGACAGAGACAGCTGCCTGCCTGGACAGTCATCTAAGTTCCTCTGCAGTGTTGAGGCATCCATCTTCAGCCTATAGGCCTAGAGTCTCTCAGTTGCTTCTCTCTGTGTCCTGTAGAATATCTGGCAGTCTCTGTGAAGCAGGAACCTGAAGGACCATCTTGCCTTGCAAAGTTCAGTGGTCACCTTCCTATGGGTCCTACATGTCCAGTCGATACAGCATTTTTTCAAACAGTCCAGGCAAGAACAGTTTCTTGCTCAAATGGCTATTTTTGCCAAGAAGAAGATAAATTCCATATGGAGTGTCTTCAATGCCCATCTTCCCCTTTGAAGTAAATTGGTGCTGCCAGGAGCAGATATGTCTCATTGTCCAGAAAGTCTAAGTTTTTATAACATTTTAAATGTCATATTCTGTAGGTCTTTGAAGTGTTTGAAGATTATCTACCTAACTGAAATATATCTATATGTACACCTAGAAAACTTAACTAACAAGTGTGATTATCATAAATGACTAATTATTAATCTGTATTTCTTAATTGTATTATGATTTTAAATGAGCTGCAAAACACACCTTAAACAAGAGTAGAAATATATATATATATATATATATATATCATAACAAAATTAACTTTAATTTTATATCAATAAACTAAAATCCATAGCAATGTAAAACATTTTAAACAAGTTTTTGCTCTTTAAAAGTGGATTCAATAATCTACCCTTTTATTTTATCATATCTATATCCTACATTTCTATATCATATACCCCTTTCTTCTTTTAGAAAGAGATTGACTATGACCAATAACAATTTATAACCAACAATCTAAAGAAAGACAAACATCCATAATCCATTTTTTGGGAATGTGGTCACGGTGTTCTAGGCTACTTCCTGCTGATTGAGGGCACTGGTAGTCTTATGGGGGTACAAAGCAAATTTTAGGATTATGGCCAAGTCCTGACTGGAGTAGTCTGTGATGCTGTATTCTCTGAACTAATTGTTCTGAAGCTGTTCTGGATGTTGGATCATCTGGAGACTTCTCAGGGAGTCTTGGCTGATCAAACCATATTAGCCAGGAAGCAATCCACAAGTTCTCATCTTCTGTGGAAAAAAAAGCAGAACTTCTTTTCCAAAGCAATGTATCCTTAGACATAAATTTTGAAGTCAAGATACCTTTAAAATACATATATATTGGTTTAACTGAGCAGCCTTTACAATCAAATGTCTTTCTGCAGTTAAAAATCCCAAAGACAACATAATCCAGACTCTCTGTGTGATTTCCATCTTTATGTGGCTTATTTTTTATATTACTTTTACTGTCTCTTTAAAGACTTTATTTTTTAAAATTATGTATTTCTTTATATAACTGCATATACTCATTTTCCTCTCTCTTCCAAGCCTACATATATTTTTACATATAATGTAAACCGTCTAGAGATTTATTTCATTTGAATCTGTTTTTTTTTTTTTTTTTTTGGTGGGGGGTGCGGATCTGTTGCATTAAACTGCAGCATGACTAGGACTGAAATGGCAGCTTTGGCTGCTGGCTCCACCTGTTTCATTTTCTCAACATGGCGGAGGTAATTCACCTCCAGCTCTGGGATCCATGCTCTCCACTGACTCTGGGAGGCAGTGGGTTCATGCCTCCATCAAGCAATGTGTAGCCCAGAAACTTTTTTGTTGTTGTTGTTGTTGTTGTAGCAAAAGCTAAATCCACCATGTAGCATACTTCATTGCTTGGAGATGCCTCTGTGTACCACAGTGGGAATCTGCCATGCTGCTTAGCTCAACCCACATGCCGTGAACCTGCCATAATGTAGCTCATGGCTTGCCTGAGACATATTTAGGAAGCTGTTTTTAGCTCTGTTTTAGAATCTTTTTTTTTCTTAATTTTCTCAGGTTTATGTGGCCAATGGTGAGTGCCAAATGTAGCTGGAAGTTTTCTTGTGTCCCACCTGGTCCTGCAGCAGCTCAGACCCAAGTAAACACACAAAGGCTTATATTAATTACTAATTGCGTGGCCATGTCCTATAGCTCAAATTTCTTGCTAGCTGGTTCTTACAACTAAACTCAGCCCATTTCTATTTATCTATATGTTGCCTCATGTTCCGTGGCTTTACCTGTGTGCCATTACATGCTGGTCCCTGGATGGCAGGATGCATCTCCCCTCTTTGCCTTTCTTCTTCCTGTCTCTCTCTTAGATTTTTTTGCCTAGATATATACTGACTTGCCATAGGCTAGAGCAGCTTCTTTATTAACCAATCATAGCAACACATATTCATAGAACACAGAATGACATCCCACAGCAATGTAGAGATGTCCATTTACATAAGTCATTGAAAAGAACATGGTGCAAAGAGGTGGAATGGTGGGGCATCCAGTGGGACCAATGTTTTTAGATTTTTTTGCCAAGTTATTAAAAAGCTTATTCTTCTTTTATGTTTGTTTTATAATCCTGAAACTTAGCTATTTTCTTTATTGCTGTTTATCTATTCCAGACTTCCATTGTATTACACCATTTGGCCTCCCTCAACTCTATTACATGACAAGTACTTGCATAATTTATTAACCTCCCATGTAAGCATGACTCATCAAAGGAAATGTCAGTAACTCCAATATTCACACACACACACACACACACACACACACACATACACACACACACACACACACACACACACACAAGGGGGGGGGCACTGAAAATTATGTTCATCTCCTTGCCTGAATTTCAGGACTTGGTGAGATTTCAGTAAAACGTCTTGGGAAGAAATTTTCATCTTTAGACAGTTTTTACTTGGATTTTATTTTCAGGAGTAAAGAAAAGGAAAAAATTAAGGAAAATCAGAATGTTCTTCGTAGTAAATGTGCAACAAGGCTTAAATATGAGAAGCAACTATTAGATGTGGTGGCTTTTGTCCACAATCTCAGCAATTGGGTAGCTGAGGCAGAGGGATTATGAGTTCAAGGCCATCCTGGGCTACGTAGTGGGCTCAAAGGCAGCCTGAGACATCAACTATATACATACATACATACATGGGTGGGTGGATATGAACACATTCCTCCTCACAGATACCACCTGGTCACAAAGGCTTTGGCATCACTGAACCCAGCCAGTACCAGAATACGCATAGGATAAACTGCTTCTGATCATTCAGAGAGTTCATATCTTTCCTCCTAATGACTTCTGAAGGAAGGCTCTGGTCAACAGGATTGGAGTTCAGAGCTAAGGTCCCAGACTAGGCATACCTATAATTTGACTTCTCCTGTAGTCAGCTATGGATGCCAGGCTGTACAGTAGTTAAGGAATATGGGACAGCCCTGGTTATAAAATACAATAAGTAAAAATAATGCCCTGAAGAGACTGCCACTGTTCCCTGAGACAGAGTCTGCCAGCACCCGATTGGACTAAGCAGTGAGTCTTTATCCTCATACCTGAACACCCCAGCCCCTAGGCTTTGGGCCCAGGGGCACAACCCTGTGCCCCTACATCACCACACATTGCAGTTCCAGTTTCAGGCCAGTTGGCAGGCAGACCTCCTGCACATGGGTCAGACTACCAGCATCCCCCATCAGACCCTGTAACCCAAGCCCCACCTCCCTTAAAGAAATTGAGGAATAATTAACAAAAAATGGGAAGAAATCAGTAAATCCCTTAAAGAAAGCCAAGAGAAAGCAATTAAATAAGTGAGGGAAACAGTTCAATATTTGAAAACTGAAATCAAAAAAATAAAGAAGACACAAACAGAAGAAATGCTGGAAGTGGAAAATCTGAGTAAATGAACAGGAACTACAGATGCAAACATAACTAATAGAATGCAAGAGATGGGGGGGGGCAGATCTCTGGCACTGAAGATACAATAGAAGAAATAGATTCATCAGTCAAAGAAAACACTAAACCCAACAAAGTCATGACCCAAAATGTCCAGGAAATTTGGGGCATCATGAAAAGACCAAACCTAAGAATAAAAGGGATAGAAGAAGGAGAAGAATACCAACTCAAAGGCACCAAAAATATATTCAACAAAATCGTAGAAGAAAACTTTCCCAACCTAAAGAAGGAAATGCCTGTAAAGATACAAGAAGGTTACAGAACACCAAATAGACTGGATCCAAATAAAAGTCCCCTTGTCACATAATAATCAAACCACTAAACATACAGAATAAAGAAAAAATAGTAAGAGCTGCAAAGGAAAAAGGCCAAGTAACATATAAAGGTAGACCCATCAATGGAGACTCTAAAAGCCAGAAGGACCTGGACAGACATTATGCAGACACTAAGTGACCATGGATGCCAACCCAGACTATAATACCCAGCAAAACTCTCAATCAACATAGACAGAGTGAAGAAAATATTCCATGATAAAACCAGATTTAAACAATATCTGTCCACAAATCCAGCCCTACAGAAAGCATTACAAGGAAAAATTCAACTTAAGGAAGTTAGATACAGCCATGAAAACACAGGCAATAGATAGTCCCACACCAACAAATACCAAAGAAGGGCAACATACAACACTACTACCAAAAATAACAGGAATTAAACAATAACTTGTCATTAATATCCATTAATATCAATAGTCTCAATTCACCTATAAAAAGACACAGGCTAACAGAATGGATATGAAAACAAGATCCATCCTTCTGCTACATATAAAAAACACACCTCAACTTCAAAGACAGACACGAACTCAAAATAAAAGGCTGGGAAAAGTCTTTCCAATCAAATGGATTTAAGAAGCAAGCTGGTATAGCTATCTTAATATCTAATAAAATAGACTTCAAACTAAAATCAATTGAAAGAGATCAGAAAGGACATTATATATTTATCACAGGGAAAATCCACCAAGATGAAGTCTCAATTCTCAACATTTATGCCGCAAATACAAGGGCACCCATATTTGTAAAAGAGACATTACTAAAGCTTAAATTGCACATCAAACCCTATACATGAGTAGTGGGAGACTTCAACACCCCACTCTCACCAATGGACAGGTCTGACAGACAGAAACTTAACAGAGAAATAAGGGAACTAATAGACATCATGACTCAAATGGACTTAATATTTATCTACAGAATATTCCACCCTAACACAAAGGAATATACCTTCTTTTCAGCACCCCATGAAACCTTCTCTAAAATCAACCACATACTTGGCCATTAGACAAATCTCAACAGATACAAATAAATTGAAATAACCTATTATATCACCATGGCTTAAAGTTAGATTTCAACAACAACAAGAATTACAGAAAGCCTATAATCTCATGGAAACTGAATAATGCCCAATTGAATCACCAATGGGTCAAGGAAAAAATAAAGAAAGAAATTAAAGATTTCCTAGAATTCAATGAAAATGAATGTAACCAAATTTATGGGACACTATGAAAGCAGTGCTAAGAGGAAAATTCATAGCACTACATACCCACACAAAGAAGATGGAGAAATCTCATACTAGTGTCTTAACAGCACAACTGAAAGCTCTAGAACAAAAAGAAGCAAACTCACCCAGAAGAAACAGACACCAGGAAATAATCAAATTGAGAGCTGAAATCAATAAAATAGAGACAAAGAGAACAATACAAAGAATCAATGAAACAAAGAATTAGTTCTTTGAGAAAATCAACAAGATAGAGAAGCCCTTATCCAAATTAACCAAAAAGCAGAGAGAGAGAGAGAGAGAGAGAGAGAGAGAGAGAGAGAGAGAGAGAGAGAATCCAAATTAACAAAATCAGAAATGAAAAGGGAGATACAACAACAGACAACAAGGAAATCCAGAGAATCATCAGGTCATACTTCAAAAACCTATCTGCAAAATTGGAAAATCTGAAAGAAACGGACAATTTTCTGGATAGGTACCACATACAAAAGATAAATCAAGACCAGATAAACTATTTAAATAGACCAATAACTCCTAAGAAAATAAAAACGTTCATTAAAAGTCTTTCAACCAAAAAAAGAAAAAGGGGGGGGGCCAGATGGTTTCAGAAAGAATTCTACCAGATTTTCAAAGAAGAACTAACACCAATAGTCTTCAAATTGTTCCACAACATAGAAACAGAAGGAACATTACCAAACTCTTTTTATGAGGCTATAGTTACCCTGATACACAAACCACACAAAGATGCAACAAAGAAAGATAATTACAGACCAATTTTCCTCATGAACATTGATGCAAAAATACTCAATAAAATACTGGCTAACCGAATCCAGGAACACATCAAAAAAAAATTATCCACCATGACCAAGTAAGTTTCATCCCAGGGATGCAAGGATGGTTCAACATATGAAAGTCTGTCAATGTAATACAACATATAAACAAACTGAAAGAAAAAACCCACATGATCATCTCATTGGATGCTGAAAAAGCCTTAGATAAAATCCAACACCCCTTCATGATAAAGGTTCTAGAGAGATCAGGAATACAAGGAAGATACTTAAACATAATAAAGGCAATTTACAGCAAGCCAATAGCCAACATCAAAATAAATGGAGAGAAACTCAAAGTGATTCCTCTAAAATCAGGAAAAAGACAAGGCTGTCTACTCTCTTTGTACTTATTCAACATAGTACTTGAAGTTCTAGGTAGAGTAACAAGACAACCAAAGGAGATCAAGGGGATACAAATTGGAAAGGAAGAAGTCAAACTTTCACTATTTGCAGATGATATGATAGTATACATAAGTGACCCCAAAAATTCTACCAGGGAATTCCTACAGCTGATAAACTCCTTCAGTAAGGTGGCAGATATAAGATTAACTAAAAAAAATCAGTAGCCCTCCTATATACAAATGATAAAAGGGCTGAGAAAGAAATCAGAAGAACATCACCCTTTACAATAGCCACAAATAATATAAAATACCTTGGGGTAACTCTAACTAAACAAGTGATAGACCTGTATGATAAGAACTTTAAGTCTCTGAAGAAAGAAATTGAAGAAGATATCAGAAAATGGAAAAATCTCCCATGCTCATGGATCGGTAGAATTAACATAGCAAAAATGGCAATCTTACCAAAAACAATCTACAGATTCAATGCAATCCCCATCAAAATCCCAACACAATTCTTCACAGACCTAGAAAGAACAATATTCAACTTCATATGGAAAAACAAAAAACCCAGGATAGCTAAAGAATCCTGTACAATAAAACAACCTCTGGAAAAACAAAAAACCCAGGATAGCTAAAGAATCCTGTACAATAAAACAACCTCTGGAGGCATCATGATCCCTGACCTCAAGCTCTACTACAGAGCTACAGTAATAAAAACAGCTTGGTACTGGCATAAAAAACGACATGTGGACCAATGGAATCGAATTGAAGATTCTGACATTAATCTATACACCTATGAACATATAATTTTTGACAAAGAAGCCAAAACTGTACCATGGAAAAAAGAAACCATCTTCAACAAATGGTGCTTACATAACTAGATGTTAACATGCAGAAGATTGCAAATAGATCCATATCTGTCGCAATGCACAAAACTGAGTCCAAGTAGATCAAAGACCTCAACATAAATCCAGTTGTACTGAACTTAATAGAAGCAAAGGTATGGAGAAGTCTTGAACGCATTAGCACAGGAGACTATTTTCTAAATATAACACCAGTAGCACAGACACTGAGAGCTACAATTAATAAATAGGACCTCTTGAAGCTGAGAAGCTTTTTTAGAGCAAAGGACACAGTCAATAAGACAAAACGACAGCCTACAGAATGGGAAAAGATCTTCACCAACCCCACATCTGACAGAGGGCTGATCTCCAAAATACGTAAGTAACTCAGAAAGCTAGACTTCAAAACACTGAATGATCCAATTAAAAAATGGGCTACAGAGCTTAACAGAGAATTCTCAACAGAAGAATCTCAAATAGCTGAAAGACATTTAAGGAATTGCTCAACATCCTTAGTCATCAGGAAAATGCAAATCAAAATGACTGTGAGATATCACCTTACACCAGTCAGAATGGCTAAGATCAAAATCACTGAAGAAAGCTTATGCTGGAGAGGCTGTTGAGCAAGGGGAACTCTCCTCCACTATTGGTGGGAATCCAAGCTTGTACAGCCACTTTGGAAATCAATATGGTGCTTTCTTAGAAAATTGGGAATCAATCTCCCCAGGACCCACTCTTGGGCATATACACCCAAGGAATGCTCAATCTTACCACAAGGACACTTGCTCAGCTATGTTCATATCAGCATTATTTGTGATAGCAATAACCTAGAAACAATCTAGATACCCTTCAACTGAAGAATAGATAAATAAAATGTTATACATACACACAATGGAGTACTACTCAGCAGTAAAAAACAATGATATCATGAAATTTGCAAGCAAATGGATGGAACTAGAAAATATCATCCTTAGTGAGGTAACCCAGAATCAGAAGGAAAAACATGGTATGTACTCACTCATAAGTGGATACTAGATGTAGGGCAAGGGATGGCCAGACTGCAGCCCATGGCTCCGGAGAGGCTAGCTGACAGGGAGGGACTATGGGAGGGACACATGTATAGCCCAGCAAAGCAGAAGTAGATGGGATCTGCTTGAGTGGGCTGGGAGTTAGGGGGTGGCAGAGGGCAAGGAATGGGGAGTGAGAACATAGGGAAATGGGAGGGTCGAGCTGGAGTAGTGACAGAGTGAAAGAGTAGGAAAGGAGAGACTGTGATAGATGAAGACATCATGGGAGTGGGAAGAGGTAAGTTTCCAGGGAAGCTCTCAGGAATCCACAGGGATAAAACCACCTTGGACTGCTGGCAGTAATCGAGGGGGTGCCTGGACTGGTCTACTCTGGTGACCAATTTAGTGAATGCCCTGACTGTCATCATAGAGCCTTTATCTAGTGACTGATGGAGGCGGATGAAGGGATCCAGGTCTGGGCTCTAGGCTGAGATCCAGGAATCCAATCGATGGGAGATAGGAGGGATTCCAGGGTGGGGATGTTGAGACCATGATGGGAAGACATGCAGAGATGACCAGACACACTGGTGGAGACTCTTGAACTGTGGACTAGTGGCTGTGGAGCCCCCATAGGACTGGACTAGGCCCTCTGGATTCAGAAGACAGTTGTTTTGCTCAAACTGTTTGGGGGACACCTGAGTGGGGGGATTGGGATCCATCCCTGGTGCATGGGCAGGCTTTTGGGAGCCCAGTGCCTGTTGTGTGGCACCTTGTGCAGCCTTAGTTCGGTGGGGAGGGGCTTGGATCTGCCTTGGCTCGGTGTGCCAGGCTCTGCTGACTCCCTATGGGAGACCTTGATTTGGAGGATGTGGAGATGGGGGTGGCTGGGGAGGGGGGGCTAGAGGGTGGGAGAAGGGAGGAAGTGGGATCTGTGGGTGGTATGTAGGGTAAGTAGAAAATTTCTTAATAAGAAAAAAAATGGGAAAAAAAGTGAAAAAAAAAATACCCTGAAACATCTTTCTGCAGGTGGCAAGAATTTTGCCGAGAATGTCCTGTGTCTTTGAGATGCCACCTTAGGGACAATTACTCCCTGGTGTTAGATATGAGGACATGGTATGGCTGGGAGGAGTCTCAGGAAACTGAATTATACTCACACATTCCAACATTCCTTACAAGACTGAAGTGACAGAAGCTGTAGCTGAGCCATAAATGGCAAAAGGGAATTTTTGAAGTCATGGAAGGTACACTGAAATTACAAAAGTTCTGCCTTCCGTGTCCTTTACATATGTGCCTGTCTCTTTCATGTCCTTTACATATGTGTCTCTGATGGTTTGAATGAGAATGGCCAATTTGGTTCATATATTTGAATGCTTAGACCTCAGTCTGTGGAAACTATCTGGGAAGAATTAGGAGGTGTACCTTAGTGGGGTGTATATCACTGGGGGCAAGTTTTAAGTTTTCCTAGTTTTCTCTCTGTCTTGTGCTTGTGGATCAAGATGTAAGAGATAGGATCTCTAGCCATGCCCCCATGACCCTGCATGTGCTGGCAAGACCCTTAGTCATTTCCGGGGCCATATGTCCTACGTAATCCATGTGCTGTATGGTCATGTAATTTGCGTGCAGCATGATCACGTAATCTATGCAAATGCGTGGTGTAGCTATGTAAGCCCATATGCGCATGTGTGGGTGAATCCATAAAAGGCAGATCCCATGTACCCTCCCCTCTCTTTCCACACATGTCTTCCAAATAGACCTAAGCATGTTCTTTTCTGTCCCTTCTCCTAATAAATTCTTATAGTGGGTTTTGTTGTGCCTCATGACTTTTTCTCATAGGGTAAACAGTGCCACATAAAACTAACAGTAAACCCTCAGTTACTGCAACAGTAGCATGCTTGCCTGCCTGCTGCCATGCTTCCCACCACAGTGGTCGTGGACTTTCTAACCCTCTGCAACCATAAGCCCCAAATTAAACATTTTCTTTTTTTAAAGTTACCTTGGTCATGGAGTTTTGTCATTGCAATAAAAAAAGTAACTATGACAATGCCTTTGACAAATAAAAGCATAAACCTAACAAAAAGGATGTATAATATTAAAAAATTGAAGCATTACGTGAGTTATAATCACATGTGACTCTAGATGATGGGTGGTATCTGGAAACAGGAATAGAGCAAGTGTGAGGAAGGAAAGTCAGCAATTGCAGACATCGGAAACATGCCTCTGCTTGTGTCCATTCACAGGTAACACCCTGAATCCAACTGTGGCTGTTTACTCTTTGGTGCTGTTCACCTTTTTCTAAATATTTCCTGGTACAGAATTTAAAACAATCCCAGGGTGTGAAGAGAAAGAGGTCTTTCTTTATTTCTGGGACCTGTCTCAGCATGGAGGTATATCCATGTTAAGTCCTGGGAACAAGGGAACTTCATAGCCTGGGGCAGACATGCTGGTGAGACCAAAGAGACACCTGCTCCATGTCTGACCTACAGCAACTTGCTGTTGCCTATATACACAGAACAAAGTATTGAACTGTTGAAAAAATAGATACACACACACACACATATGCGCGCGTGCACACGTGTGTGTGTGTGTGTGTGTGTGTGTGTGTGTAGCTTGCTAATTCTGTCAGTGCAATTAACTTTATGCCAGGTCAAAACCTAATAAAATCGACAAACTTATCAAAACATCAGTTAACTTGGGCACCAGAGAGATCGTGGGGTGTATATGAGCTGTGCTGTTAGGGCGTAGGAATGCCCGGACCCTTGTTTCCAGTTATGCGGCACAGAGCAGGCAACTGGCTCTCACAGAGAGACAGATCTCTGGAGAACTAATAGTGCCTTGCTCTGAAAGTGGACTTGAAGGAGACAGGATGTCTATGCACAGGACTGAAGACACAGGCCAACTTCCATCCACTTAACAACCCTAAAATCAAACTGCAATTTGTTTGGCATCACACCCCACAACCAGTGTCAGCCCACAGGCCCAGAACTCTGTGTATGAATGCTGATTGCATCATTCCATCCCAAACTGCTCAACCCCACCCTTTTCTACAGCCCACAGTATGGTAACATTTTGGGGTTTCATGTTTTTGACTAAAACTACTTCAGCCTGTAGCTTCGTCAATATAGTTTAAGAACTTGATATTTACTAAACACTGGCACCAGCTGAGCCGTTAGGGGTGACTCATTGGAAGCTTTTGTTCTCCACTATTTGGCAGTCAGTTGGCAAGATTCAAGCATAAATAAACCCCAGTACACAACACTTTAGCCCAGAAGGGATTTTTCCCCCCCTGTGAAAACTCAGAGCAAACTATTTGGCTGCTTTCAAACTTAAAAATATAGCTTATTGGTTCCAAATGCCGTTTGTAGCAGCATAGCTCTAGGACCACTGGAGTTTGAAAATAATTTACATTTGGCCAGAATTTTGGCCACAAAAGCATCTAATTACATTTTCTATTTTGAATAACAAAATAAAAACCAAAGTATTTTGTTTTAAAAATTTGCACCTGTATAGTGAATTTTCATGAATTTTCCCCACCTTGGTGGAACCTTAAAAAGAGCTTTCAGCCACAGACAATTATCCAACCAACCACAATATTTTACCAAACATTTCAGAAATCAACACATTACATGTATTCAAATGAATGTTTAAGTTTGGGTTAAAATTAATTTGAAATCTTACAGCAACCTTTATTTAGGGCTATTCACAGTAAATGGAACAAATGGTTTCTGTTTCCTTGGAGCTTACCAATGAAGAAGGAATATTTAGAACAAGGATTAAACAAATATAAATTAAGTAGTAAAGAAATGAAGTAATTCAAGTGTGTTTTGGTAACACCAGTCTAAGCTGAGACAGAACATTTGCTTAGTGTGGTGTTCAGTGGGACTCGGTCCCCCTGGTTCCTGATATCCTGCATGTGCTAAATCACCACAGTGGCCAAGAGCCACTGCTTCTACCACACTGATATTTTCCATCTTCAAAGCCCAAACCTACTGCCATAGAAATTAGAGTAAATTATGCCTACCCTATATTCTCTCAATACATTCTTCACCTTCACAGACAAATATGGTCGTTTCCTGTTTTGATGCTAACGCAGCAGCTCTCCATAGCCATTAGCAGAGCGCTGAATCCTCAGTGGGGTGTCAAGACACTTTATAAATGACTCTCAAGGCTTCTTTTAAGTTCCTACCTCACCTCAGTCACAAAGATACAAGCTTTCTCTTTTGTGTCACCCTGGGCTTCTGTGACACACAACACTACACATGTTTAATACAAACGGATGTTAGAAGAGGGAAGGTGGCAGATCGTTTCCAGGGAATAAACCCAAAGATAAATAACAGCTTTGGGAAGAGGTGGGTGATGCCTGAGTATTTCTTACTCAAAGTAACATAGGGAACTTTGACAGGAAAGTCCAGAGTCCATTCTAAAAGGATTGGCTTGGCTTAGAGAGCCCCTCACTTCTAATGAAAGGGAGTGCCAGTAGCTGATATGGAGCCAGAGAAGCTTGGAAAATCTGCACTGTATGTTCATTAACAGACATTTTGAAAAGCCAAGGGAAAGGCCACATCTATGGCAGCAGCACAGGCAGAAGGGCCCACTAAGGAAAAGGTTCTGTTCTCTCAATGCTAGGTACTCTGAGATGCTCTAAGATGATATTTCAAAATACCCCAATGCATTAGCATCTTAGCAGCTTAAACCCTCTGTGGACATCACTATTGGGATTCTCAGAGCAAGAGTCACGGGACTACATGCTGAAATTTGGCCAAAGAACCCTGCAAGATTCTGAGGCAGAAACTCTGAATCAAAATCGTGTAGTACTCAGCAAGTTAACAGCCTGGGGGGTCTGGAGTTCACAGGGAAATTCACAATGAGCAATTTCTAAGCAGTGCGCCCGACAATGAGGTACCAAGCTGAGGAAAGGGGTGACAGTCCCAATGGGTCTCCTGAAGGACCTCCCAGCTGCACCAAGGATTCCAAGACTCCATCTGTCATGCACCACCCACAAACCAGACTACATCTGGAACCCCATCTCTGAAAGGAAGGCTCAGAAGCAAGGTTAGGCCTGAAAATACAAAGAAATTTTCTGGTGGAGATGGGATTGTGGGAGCTGGGAGTAATAACGAGAGCCTCGAAACTGACTTGAGTTCTCAAGCCCAACAACTCACCCAGCTCACTCCTTTACATCTAATCATCCTTTATTTAATGCCCAATGTCGATTTAGCATGCCAGCTGAGTCTTGCTTGTGTTTTTGCCCTATATTTCTTTTTCTTTTTCTTCTCTCTCTCTCTCTCTCTCTATCTATCTATCTATCTATCTATCTATCTATCTATATATATCCTAATATATATATGTATATATATAATTTTAATTTTTACCTTCCAAAAACCATAGACTGGTCTGATGGGAAAAGTCTCTGTGTCTCAGGCTTCTCAGACAGGACGGCTGTTGCACAATCCAATCTCTTTCTTTTTTTAAATTAAAGAACATAATTTTTAGAAAGTTAATTTTTATTGTTTTTAATTCTGTGTATGTGTGTATGTGTATGTGAATACAGATGCCTTCAGAAGCCAAAAATGTCGTGTCCTCCTGGAGCTGGTGGTACAGGTGGTTGCAAACCACTCAATATGGCTGGAATCCTAACTGGGACCTCTGGAAAAAGAAATGTTCTTAACCACTGATCTCTCCTACCCTTTTTGATCATTTTTAAAATTGCTTTCTCATTTTTTTGGCTTTAAAAATATGTTCATATAATATATTTTGGTCATATTCTTTATTCTTTCCCCTCTCCCAGCTCATCTCAGATCCTCCCCACCTCTCTACCTAACTTCATTCTCTCTCCCCTCTCCCTTCTCCTTTCTCTCTCTCCTTCCCTATCTCCCTTAAAAATCTAAACAAGCAAAAAAAATCAAAAAGTCAAATAATGCAAACAAATCAAAAGTAGAAAAAGAAGCACACAAAAAACTAGAGTCCATTTTGTGTTGGCCAACTACATCTAAGCATAGAGCTCACACTAGGCTGTGGTTGATTTATCCAGTGTCACTTCATTGGAGAAAACTGATTTTCCTTCTCCCAGCAAGTATCAGTTGCAAAAGATATTTGGCTAGGAGTGGAATTTGTGCTCGCTTTCCTTTCTCAATGCTGGGATTTTTGTCTAGTTTGAAACTGTATAGATCTGTATGTGCTATTATAGTTCTCATGAGTGCGTGGGTGCTTCAGCCCTGTTGTATGTGTAAGATACTATTTCCTTGGAGTTATCCACTACCTTTGGCCCTTTTAATCTTTCTATCTTCTCTTCCACATAGATCCCTGAGCCTTGAGGGGCAGACTGAGTAGTCCAAAATCTTTCACTCTCTGAATGTTGTCCAGTTGTGGGTCTCTGTGTTAATTACCATCTTCTGCAAGAAGAAGCTTCTCTGATGAGAGTTATGTGATGTGAGAATCTATAGGTATAGCAATATTTCATTAGGAGTCATTTTATTATATGTTTACTATATGTTCATTTAGCAGAACAATAGTAGTAGGCTTTCCTCTGGGCCCATGACCTATCTAGTCTCAGGTTCTTGGCCACTTTAACAGTGTCAGGTGTGGGTTCCATCTTGTTCCATCTTAGATTCCATCAAAAATCTTGGTTGCTCCCATAAAAGTTGCATTACTTTTGCACTAGCACATCTTGAAGATAGGCCACTATTGTAACTCAGAATCAGTATCTGGGTGAGATTGATACTTACTTTTTCCCTTTTGTAGCAAACATAAGCACCTTCCAGCACCATGAGTGAGCAGGGGTAAAGCTTCTAGTTGGGCATCAGCTTGATTTTTTCTATCTTTGATGAGATAAGTAAGTAACATCTTCAGCTATAGAACCTTACCATGAGGCCCCATTGGAGACTGATCAGTAACCTTGGTAATAGCCTGTGAGGTTTGGGTGTGGTATAGATAGAACCCTTTGGCCAATGACTCAACAAGATGCAACCAATTGGCAGAATATGATGTATGTTAGAAGCATTCTTTCCCCTATTACATGGTGACTTGATTTAAATTGCTTTAACATATGTATACATTTTAGAAGCTTCTTAGTAGATTTTCTGAAGTTCTTAGTGTCAGTTATCTCTCCCCATATTCACTCCTTTACCTTGTCCCCTCAATCTCCTCTGAATTAATCCTCCTATTATAGTTTCTCCTGTACCTCTTCATAACACTGTGTTCTATTTCTCCTTTCTTAGAAGGCCCCCTTCCCCCTCCCCCTGTACCTTACTAGCTATGCTTATTATAAATGAAATACACATATCAAAAGCATAGGAGATAACATTTACATATAAAAGAAAACATGCAATATTTGTCTTTCTAGGTCTGGATTACCCTACTCAGGATTATAGTTTCTAGCGCCATCCATTTATCTACATATTTCAGAATTTTCTTAACAGATGAATAATATTTCATTGTGAAAATGTACCACATTTTCATTATCCATTCATCAGTTGATGAACATCTAGGCAATAGAAGACATTATAACAGATACCAAGGAAATTCAGATCTAAAAATCTGTTCCACCACTGTGAGTCTCCTGAAGACCTAGAAAAGGCCCTGGAGCTCACTGGTTTGAAAGTGTTTGGCAATGAAATTAAACTAGAAAAACCAAAAGGAAGAGATAGTAAGAAAGTTCAAGCTGCAAGAATACTTTTAGCAAAAAACCTTTCTTTCAACATCACTGAAGATGAATTAAAAGAAGTAGTTGAAGATGACTTGGAGATCAGATTGGATAGCCAGGATGGGAAGAGTAAAGGGATTGCTTATATTGAACTTAAATCTGAAGCTGATGCAGAGAAAATCTTTGAAGGAAAACAGGGGGCAGAAATTGGTTGGCGATCACTGGGAAGAAAGGACAAAGGCTGGAAAGAATAGCACCTGGAGTGGTGAATCAAAAACCCTGGTTTTAAGTAACCTTTTTCCTACAGTGTAACAGAAAAACTCTTCAGGAAGTAATTGAGAAAGCAACTTTTACTAACGTGCCCCAGAATCTACCTGACAAATCCAAAGGGTTTGCATTTACGGAATTTGCTTCATTTGAAGATGCTAAAGAAGCTTTAAACTCCTGTAATAAAATGGAAATTGAGGGCCAAACAATCAGTTTGGAGTTACAAGGACCCAGGGGATTACCTAATGCAAGAAGTCAGCCTTGCCGGGCGGTGGTGGCGCACGCCTTTAATCCCAGCACTCGGGAGGCAGAGGCAGGCGGATCTCTGTGAGTTCGAGGCCAGCCTGGGCTACCAAGTGAGTTCCAGGAAAGGCGCAAAGCTACACAGAGAAACCCTGTCTCGAAAAACCAAAAAAAAAAAAAAAAAAAAAAAAAGAAGTCAGCCTTCCAAAACTCTGTTTGTCAGAGGTCTGTCTGAGGATACCACTGAAGAGACACTAAAAGAATCCTTTGAGGGCTCTGTTCGTGCAAGAATAGTCACTGATTGGGAAACTGGTTCCTCTAAAGGGTTTGGTTTTGTAGACTTCAATAGTGAGGAAGATGCCACAGCTGCCAAAGAGGCCATGGAAGATGGAGAAATGACGGGAACAAAGTTACCTTGGACTGGGCCAAACCTAAGGGTGAAGGTGGCTTTGGTGGCCCAGGTGGAGGCAGAGGAGGTTTCAGGGGCTGAGGGGGTGGCAGAGGAGGAAGAGGTGCATTTGACAGCAGAGGCTGTGGAGGCTTTGGGGGTCCAGGAGGCTTCTGAGGTAGCAGAGGAGGGGGGGGGGACTTCAAGCCACAAGGACAGGTGACTGGAAGTTTGAATAGTTCCTTCCAGGCCAATCTTTCCCAATTAATTTAAATAAAGGACTCTGGGGTTTTACACTGTTACCTGTTAAATGACAGAACCTTTTAAGGACATTTCAAGAGATTTTTTTTTCCTACAATGTTTTTTGTCTTGCATTGGGGGTTATAAAAGAATGTTTATCATGCTTTTTACTTCAGTGACTTTAGGACAAATTAAAAGTCCTAAACTCTGAAAAAAATATGTTCTACCAAACTATAAAAACTAAAAGAAATGGATAAGATTTTTTATAAATACAACCTACCAAAGTCAATTCAAGATGAAATAAACAATTCATACAGATCTACGGCCTCTAGTGAAGGAGAAGCAGTAATTAAAATCTTCTAACTAAAGAAGTCCAGGGATAGTTGGACAAAATTCTACCAGCACAAAATTCTACCAGACCTTCAAAAAAAGAAGTAATACCACTAACTCCTCAAATTATTCTGCAAAACAGAACCTGAAGGAACATTTCCTTATTATTTTAATGAAGCCAGTATTACCCATATACCAAAAATTATACAAAGACTCAACAATAAAAAAAGATTATAGGCTAATATTCCTGATAAACATAGATGTAAAAATTCTTGATAAAATACTTGCAAACCAAGTTCAAGAATGAATCAAAATTACCCACCATGATAAGGTTTGCTTTATCCCTGAGATGCAGGGATGGTTCAATATTTATAAATCAATAAATGTAATCCACTACATAAACAGATTAAAAGACAAAACCCACAGGATATAGAAAAGGCCTTTGGTAAAACCCACTACCCTTTCATGATAAAACCCTGGAGAGATTAGGGATACAAGGGACATACCATAACATAATAAAGCCAATTTATAGCAGCCCACAGTCCACATGGTAGAGAAAAACTCAAATAATTTCCAGTGAAATTAGTATGTGACAAGGTTGTCCATTCTTTCCATATCCAATATAGTACCTGAAGTATTTTTTTAAATAAATACCATTCTTATTTATTTATTTATTTATTTATTTATTTATTTATTTATTTTTTGTTTTGTTTTCAGAGATAGGGTTTCTGTTGGTTAATTTGCGGTGCTCTTACCCTGCAAGGAAATGTCACGAAACACTAACAAGAGTTTTGTTAAGATAAGAGTGAGAGACAGGTGTGCACAGGCCTGTGGAAAGACACATGAGTGAAGTGGGGCCAGGAATCATGGTGCCGGCTTACAAAGGCTGGGCCGTGCCTGCGCACATAGGCCCATGTGCCTATTCCACGCATGCACATAGATCACATGGTTGCGCTGCGTGCTTTACACAACCATATAAAACCACAGGGTCCTGGTCATGCAAGACGTTTTTGACCTGGAAATGACTAGGCAGAAGTGACTAGGTCCCGCTGGGCATGTGTGACCATGTCCAACCATGGGGGCATGTTGTGAATCCATATCATCCCAGACTCTTGTTTTCTTTTCTTTTTTTTTTTTTAAAGAAAAAATGGTGGGTGAGTGGGTATGGGGCATTGTTTCTCTCAAAGACTGCTTCTGGCTGAATGGTGGGCATCGGTTGGCTCTTGGGGAAATGGGGAGGGTAGCTTCTGAAGTCCTAGGATGATGGTGGGAGTCCTGGGATGAAGTTCTGTCATCCCTTGTTCTGCAGCTGTCCATCCTTCATGGTGTGGCTGGGAACCTTTTGTCTGACAAGATACTGGTGACATAGAAAAAGCTTAGAGAGAAAAGAATCATTAGTATTTTATTTTTTGGAGCTGACATTTATCTGAGGTAGATCTAGCCTGTCCAGATGGAGGCATGTTAAGAAGTGGCTGTGAGAGAATTAATGATTATTATGATGTTTTAGTACTCTGCTTAATTTTTTTTTACCTGAGACAAGCTTTATTAGAGGTAGTTTATTTAAGGCACTTTTTCCCTTCATTAGTTTAGCATTCAGGAAGCACAGGTGATCAGTTGTTTGAGTATTTAACAATGATAGACTGTTACATTATATTTTTTCCTTACCGCCTGGATATTTTTGATGGTCCTTTTGCCTCCGGCTCTGTGTGGCCCTAGTTGGAAAAGGAAAGGGTGACACCTTATTCCTCTGGAATTGTTGACAAGGCAGTGGATCCTGATGTCCTCTGGAGCTTGAGAGAAAAAGGCCCTGTTCTTGTCACTGTATATGAAGAGAGATTTTTCTGGGATGAAGGTGAGATAAAAGGTTTTAGATGAGACAGGTGGACCCAGTGAGGAAAGCCCTCGAGTTTAGCAGCTGTAGGAGTCATAAGAATTACCTTGAAGGGTCCCTGCCATTTAGGGGAAAGGGGTGAAGGGCACTGGCCTGGAGGGAAAAGAAGAACCTGATCCCTGATGTGGATTGGAGATGGGCAAGGATTGTCACATGGCTGAGGTAAGGAATGGTCTGCAAAGCTCCATAGGATAGACCTTAGGTGACATAGCAGGAGAGTTAACAGGCTATCTGGAATAATTGGAGGGTTGGATAGAAGACCTGGTGTTAGAACTGGCCTTCCACACATTAGTTCAAATGGAGAAATTGAAAGAGGCTTTTTAGGAAGAGCCCTGAGCCTGAGGAGAGCTAGAGGCGATAATCTTACCCAGTTGAGGTGAAGTTCCTGTGACATTTTAGTAAGAATAGTTTTTAAAGACCGGTTGGTACACTCCACCTTTCCTGAGGATTGAGGATGGTATGGGATATGAAAATGCCAAGGAATGTTAAGAGCCTTAGCTAGTGTCTGCCTCTTTGTCCCATGGCTGTAGCCAAGAGAAAGATAAAAAATTTAAATAACGCTTTTCGGAGAGCTCTCTTGGCTGAAGAGGATCGCTGAAGCAGGAAGGTATAAAAGTTACAGTTACGATCTTGCCCCGGACTTCCCTTCTGGAGCACAGGTGAGTGCCCTGGCTCTGCCCGGACCCCATCCCTGGGCACCAGCCATTCCGGGGAAGACCTGCTCAACTTGGCCCTAGGTTCTGGCCACTGGGCAGGTTCCCTTCTAGCCCCACCGGGAAGGATCCCCTTCTCCAAGACCCCCGGCAGACCCTGCAATCTCCACGCCCTGCCCCCATGCCCATCCGCCCAAGACCCCAGCCACTTCCTGAGACTTAGAGGTGGGCTCCCAGCTCCCATCCTGTCCCAGACTTCCCTTCTGGACAAGAGTGCCAATCCTGCCCTGGACTTCCCTTCTGGACAAGAGTGCCCAATCTGCCCTAGACTTCCTGTCTGGACAAGAGCTCCCATCCTGCCCCGGACTTCCCTTCTGGACAAGAGCTCCCATCCTGCCCCGGACTTCCCATTTGCACAAGAGAGCTCCCATCTGGAGAAGAGAAAGAGACTTCGTGGATCTGTCAGTTCTGTCTGAACCAAGTGTGCTGATAAGACCAAGAATGAACCACAAGGAGAAGGGCAGACATCAAGGCAGAAATACATACAACAAAATGAATAGCAATACAGCATTACCAGAACCTAGCCCTCCTCCAACACCTAGACCTGAACATCAAAAATTTGAAGAAGCAGAAGAAAACAGCCTTATGAATGACATCATGAAGAAGGTAGAGGCTTGTGTAGAGGAAAAGACAAAAAATGGGAAGAATGCTGTAAACAACTAGAAGAAAGGGCAAACAAATTAGAAGAAATCAATAAAGTCCTGGAAGAAAACAATAAAGTACTGAAAGAAAATCAAGAAAAAGCAATGAAACAAATGAAGGAAACAGTCCAAGACCTGAAAAGGGAAATAGAAAAAATGAAGAAGATGCAAATAGAGGGAATGCTGGAAATAGAAAATCTGAGTAAACGATTGGGAACTTCAGATGCAAGTATAACCAACAGAATGCAAGAGATGGAAGAGAGGATCTCTGGCATTGAAGATACAGTAGAAGAAATAGATTCATCAGTCAAAGAAAACACTAAAGCCAACAAAGTCATGAACCAAAATGTCCAAGAAATTTGGGACACCATGAAAAGACCAAACCTATGAATAATAGGGGTAGAAGAAGGAGAAGAATACCAACTCAAGGGCACAGAAAATATATTCAACAAGATCATAGAAGAAAACTTTCCCAACTTAAAGAAGGAAATGCCTATGAAGATACAAGAAGCCTATAGAACACCAAACAGACTAGACCCCCCAAAAAAGTCCCTTTGCCACATAATAATTAAACAACTAAACATACAGAATAAAGAAAGAATATTAAGAGCAGCAAAGGAAAAAGACCAAGTGACTTATAAAGGCAAACCCATCAGAATAACACCCAGTTTCTCAATGGAGACTGAAAGCCAGAAGGACCTGGACAGATGTAATGCAGACACTAAGAGACCATGGATGTCAGCCTAGACTAATATACCCAGCAAAACTTTCAATCATCATAGACAGAGTGAACAAGACATTCCAAGACAAAGCCAGATTTAAACAATACTTATCCACAAATCCAGCCCTACAGAAAGCACTAGAAGGAAAATTCCAACTTAAGGAAGTCAGATACACCCTTGAAAACACAGACAATAGATAAAGCCACAGCAGTAAACCCCAAAGAAGAGAAGTACACACACATCACAAAAAATAACATGAATGAACAATCACTGGTCATTAATATCCCTCAATATTAATGGACTTAATTCACCTATAAAAAGACATAGGCTTACAGAATGGATACAAAATCAGGACCCATCTTTCTGCTGCATACAAGAAACACATCTCAAATTCAAAGATAGACACTACCTAAAAATAAAAGGCTGGGAAAAGACTTTCCAATCAAACGGTCTTAAGAAACAAGTGGGTGTAGCCATCCTGATATCCAGAAATATAGACTTCAAACTAAAATCAATCAAAAGAGATCAGGAAGGCCATTACATACTCATCACAGAAAAGATCCACCAAGATGAAGTTTCAATTCTGAACATTTATGCCCCAAACACAAGGGTACCCACATATGTAAAAGAAACATTACTAAAGCTTAAATCACATATAAAACCCCACACATTAATAGTGGGAGACCTCAACACCCCACTTTTACCACTGGACAGATCTCCCAAATAGAAACTTAACAGAGAAATAAAGGACTTAACTGATGTCATGACTCAAATGGACTTAATCGATATCTACAGAACATTCCATCCTAACTAAAAAGAATATACCTTCTTCTCAGCACCCCATGGAACCTTCTCTAAAACAAACCACATACTTGGCCACAAAACAAATCTCAACAGATACAAAACAATTGGAATAACCTCCTGTGTTCTATCAGACCACCATGGTCTAAAGTTGGATTTCAACAACAACAAAAACTACAGAAAACCTACAGTCTCATGGAAACTGAATAATACTCAACTGAATCACCAATGGGTTAAGAAAGAAATAAAGAAAGAAATTAAAGACTTCCTAGAGATCAATGAAAATGAAGATACCACATATCCAAACCTATGGGACACTATGAAAGCAGTACTAAGAGGGAAATTCATAGCAATAAATGCCCACATAAATAAGTTGGAGAAATCTCACACTAGTGACTTAACAGCACACCTGAAAGCTCTAGAACAAGAAGAAGCAAAGTCTCCCAGGAAAAATAGACACCAGGAAATTATCAAAGTGAGAGCTGAAATCAATAAAATAGAAACAAAGAGAACAATACAAAAAATTAATGAAACAAAGAGTTGGTTCTTTGAGAAAATCAACAAGATAGACAAGCCCTTATCCAAATTAACCAAAAGACAGAGAGAGAGAGAGCATCCAAATCAACAAAATCAGAAATGATAAGGAGGACATAACAACAGACATTGAGGAAATCAAGAGAATCATCAGGTCATACTTCAAAAACCTGTACTCCACAAAACTGGAAAACCTAAAAGAAATGGATAACTTTCTGGATAGGTACCACATACCTAAGTTAAATCAAGACCAGATAAACTATTTAAATAGTCCAATAACCCCTAAAGAAATAGAAACAGTCATTAAAATTCTCCCAACCAAAAAAAGCCCAGGACCAGATGGTTTCAACACAGAATTCTACCAGATCTTCAAAGAAGAGTTAATACCAATATTCTCTAAATTGTTCCACACAATAGAAACAGAAGGAACATTACCAAACTCCTTCTATGAGGCTACAATTACCCTGATTCATAAAACAAACAAGGATACAACAAAGAAAGAGAACTACAGACCGATCTCCCTCATGAACATTGATGCAAATATACTCAATGAAATACTGGCAAACAGACTCCAAGAACACATTAAAACAATTATCCACCATGATCAAGTAGGATTCATCCCAGGGATGCAAGGATGGTTCAACATACAAAAGTCCGTCAATGTAATACACCATATAAACAAACTCAAAGAAAAAAACCACATGATCATCTCACTAAATGCAGAAAAGGCATTTGACAAAATCTAACACCCCTTCATGATAAAGGTCTTGGAGCAATCAGGAATACAGGGAACATACCTAGTCATAATAAAGGCAATTTACAGAAAGCCAACAGACAACATCAAATTAAATGGAGAGAAACTCAAAGCAATTCCACTAAAATCAAGAACAAGACAAGGCTGTTTGCTCTCCCCATACTTATTCAATATAGTACTTGAAGTTCTAGCCAGAGCAATAAGACAACATAAGGAGATTAAGGGGATACAAATTGGAAAGGAAGAAGTCAAGCTTTCCCTATTTGCAGATGACATGATAGTATACTTGAACGACCCCAAAGATTCCACCAAGGAATTGATAAAATCTTATAAACACCTTCAGCAACATAGCAGGATACAAGATCAACTCAAAAAAATCAGTACCCCTCCTATATACAATGGACAAACAGGCTGAGAAGGAAATCAGAGATACATCACCCTTTACAATAGCCACAAATGACATAAAATACCTTGGAGTAACACTAACCAAGCAAGTGAAAGACCTATATGACAAGAACTTTAAGTCCCTGAAAAAAGAAATTGAAGAAGATGTCAGAAAATGGAAATCACCCATGCTCATGGATAGGCAGGACTAATATAGTAAAAATGGCAATCTTACCAAAAGCAATCTACAGATTCAATGCAATCCCCATCAAAATCCCAACACAATTCTTCACAGACCTGGAAAAAATAATACTCAACTTCATATGGAAAAACAAAAAACCCAGGATAGCCAAAAGAATCCTGTACAATAACACAACCTCTAGAGGCATCACAATCCCTGACTTCAAGCTCTACTATAGAGCTACAGTAATAAAAACAGCTTGGTACTGGCATAAAAACCGACATGTGGACCAATGGAATCGAATTGAAGACCCTGACATTAATCCACACACCTATGAACATATAATTTTTGACAAAAGCCAAAAGTGCACAATGGAAAAGAGAAAGCATCTTCAACAAATGGTGCTGGCAAAACTGGATATCAACATGTAGAAGGCTGCATATAGATCCATATCTATCACTGTACACAAAACTTAAGTCCAAGTGGATCAAGGACCTCAACATAAATCCAGCTACTCTGAACCTGCTAGAAGAGAAATTAGGAAGTAGTCTTGAATGCATTGGCATAGGAGATCACTTCCTAAATATAACACCAGTAGCACAGACACTGAGAGAAACAATCAATCAATGGGACCTCATGAAACTGAGAAGCTTTTGTAGAGCAAAGATATGGTCAACAAGGCAAAGCAACAGCCTACAGAATGGGAAAAGTTCTTCACCAACCCCACATCTGACAGAGGACTGATATCCAGAATACATAAAGAACTCTAGAAATTAGACATCAAAATGCCCAACAGTCCCATAAAGAAATGGGCTATAGAACTAAACAGAGAATTGTCAACAGAGGAAACTCAAATGGCTGAAAGACATTTAAGGAATTGCTCAACATCTCTAATCATCAGGGAAATGCAAATCAAAACAACTCTGAGATACCACCTTATGCCTGTCAGAATGGCTAAGATCAAAAACACTGAAAACACCTTATGCTGGAGAGGATATGGAGCTAGGGGAACTCTCCTCCACTGCTGGTGGGAATGCAAGCTTGTACAACCACTTTGGAAGTCAATATGGCGCTTTCTTAGAAAATTGGGAATCCATCTCCCCCAAGATCCAGCTACACCACTCTTGGGCATATACCCAAGGAATGCTCAACCACACCACAAGGGCACTTGCTCAGCTATGTTCATATCAGCATTGTTTGTAATAGCCAGAACATGGAAACAACCTAGATGCCCTTCAACTGAAGAATGGATAAACAAAATGTGGTACATATACAATGGAATACTACTCAGCAGAGAAAAACAATGACATCATTAGGTTTGCAGGCAAATGGATGGATCTAGAAAAAATCATCCTGAGTGAGGTAACCCAGACTCAGAAAGACAAACATGGTATGTACTCACTCATAGGAGGGTACTAGATGTGAAACAAGGATGACTAGACTGCTACTCACATCACCAGGGAGGCTACCTGGAAAACAGTACCCCAAGAAAGACACAGGGATTGCCCAATGACAGAGAAATGGAAGAGATCTACATGAACAGCCTGGACATGAGTGGGGGTAATGAAGGGCGAGGGTCGAGGGAAAGAGAGCTTGGGGGAGCAGGACATCCCAGCTGGATCAAGAACAGAGAGGGAGAAAAAGGAATAGGAGACCATGGTAAATGAAGACCACATGAGAATAGGAAGAAGCAAAGTGCTAGAGAGGCCCACAGAAATCCACAAAGATACCCCCACAACAGACTGCTGGCAATGGTCAAGAGACAGCCCGAACTGACCTACTCTGGTGATGGGATGGCCAAACACCCTAATTGTCGTTCTAGAAACCCCATCCAATGACTGAGGGAACTGGATGCAGAGATCCATGGCTAGGCCCCGGGTGGATCTCTGGGAGTCCAATTAGCGAGAATGAGGAGGGTTTATATGAGCGAGAATTGTTGAGACCAAGGTTGGATAAAGCACAGACAAATAGCCAAACAAATGGAAACACATGAACTATGTACCGATGGCTGAGGGGTCACCAACTGGATCAGGCCCTCTGAATGGGTGAGACAGCTGATTGGCTTGATCTGTTTGGGAGGCATCCAAGCAGTGGGACCAGGTCCTGTGCTCATTGCATGAGTTGGCTGTTTCAAACCTGGGGCCTATGCAGGATTGCTTGGCTCGGCCTGGGAGGAGGGGACTGGACCTACCTGGACTGAGTCTACCAGGTTGATCTCAGTCCGCGGGGAAGGCTTTGCCCTGGAGGAGATGGGAATGGGGGGTGGGCTGGGGGAAGGTGAGGGGGAGAACAGGGGAATCCGTGGCTGATATGTAGAACTGAATTGTATTGCAAAATTAAAAAAAAAAATTACGGTTACATCTAAAGATGGCATTGTAACATCACCCAGAAATATTTTTGAAGTCGTCTCAATAGTTTTTCAAATATACAGCTTTATCATCAAGTAATTAGGGATTCCCAGGTATCCACTTTTAAACTGACTATTACTTAAGTATTTGTGGCTGGAGAATATTTGAATAATTCTACCTCTGTTAAATATATTGTCTTTTTATGATATAACAAAGATGTATTTGGTATGTCTTATGAACATGAAAAGAATGTGTTTTCAGTTACTTACAATGTAGTAAAATTGTTGATTACACCAACTAGAAGATAGCATTTTCAAGCTTTTTATTTATTGTCAATTACATAACAATGAGTATTTATTGTCTAGATTATAACTAAGAATCTATTTTCCCATCCTTTCTTTCAAGCTTATCCAGTTTGGCCTAGAGTTCAGAGATTTGCCTGGCCCTGCCTCCAGAGTGTTCTGATATGATTTTAATCTGTTGTTTTATGTACTTTTGTAATTGTTATATCTTCCCCGTAAGCAGATTTCACATCATTTGAAATTTTTCTATTCATGGAAATATATTTTATTCATATGTATAATTTACTATATAATTGTAGAACCACTATAAATTTTTTTCACAGTTTGTGTTTACCTAGAATGTCCTGACAATTAGAGATTAGCTTGCTAGGAAAACATAGCATGTGTATTCTTCAGAATTTCCTGGGCCATCAGAGAGAATCTGTCGTTATGTTTTTAAACAACAGCAATAAAGCATTTCACAGACCTCCAAAGTCAGACATAGCACTGAAGATGACGATGTAGTACAATAAAAAAGTGTCACTGAACACTTAGACACGGAACTCAGATTGTTGAAACTGGATGTCACCTGAAAGCCTGTTTCCTGCCATCTAGCTTTTGTGGCTTCAGAATACTATGCAAGCTGCCAGTGGTGGAAAGCAATTAAACTGTCCAACCCATCTGCAACACCCATAAACTACAACAATTACCAGCATGGCAAGATATGCACAAAAGCTTAATAAGTGACACTCACATGTCTTTGACAACCAACAACAGTCTAATTGGACTTAAGGCCAACTCAGCAGGAGAAAAATAATGCCTAGTACTAAAAACCCAGACAGCTGCCTTGGGCTAACAAGGTTGTGGACCTTAGAAAAGAATCTCCTACTGCTGCTTTGCTAGACCAGAATAATTCATTACTACATTTGAAATCTTGTCTTTATACTCATAGGTAACTGTAGCTACTACTTCTCCTTAAAGAAGCCTCTTTTACAGCAAATGGAGTCCATCTCAGAAAAACTTGAACCACATACCAAGAGAGGGAGCCCATGCCTGACACTGCCTGGGTGGCCAGGAAACAGAGAGTGGGTAGCTCTACATAGGGTAGAACCAAACATGGCTGGCAAATTAAAAAATAATCCATGAAATGGTTCCAAATCATATGCTACTATACTCATAAATCACCGCCTTTTCCAGTCGTCATCAGAGAGGCTTCCTCTGACAGCAAATGGGAGTGGATACAGTGACCTACAGCCAGATATTATGCAGAGAGAAAGAGAGAGAGAGAGAGAGAGAGAGAGAGAGAGAGAGAGAGAGAGAGAGAGAGTATAATTGGAGGTCTTCATTGCGTCCCTCTCCTTGGAGATCAGTGAAACAAGCAGAAGAAGGGGAGAAAAGACTGTAGTAGTCAGAGGGGATAGAGGTCACTAGGAAAACATGGCCCACCAAATCAACTAAGCAGGACTCACAGAGACTGAAGTGGGAAGCACAAGGGGCCTGTATAGGTCCTCTGTGTATATATGATGTCTATTAACTTGGTGTTTTTGTGAGACTCCTGACAGTGGGAGTGGGTATATCTCTGACTCTTTTGCCTGCTCCTGAGACTCTTTTCCTCCTATTAGGTTGCCTTGCCCAGCCTCGATATGAGGGCTTTTGCCTTGTCTTATTGTATCTTGTATTTGTTGTGTTTGGATGTTGTCTCTTGGAGGTCTACTCTTTCCTGAAGAGGAAATGTGGGGGCGGGGTGGATCTAGAGGAGATTGTAGATGAGAATGAGCTAGGAAAAGTGGAGGGAGGCAAAACTGTGGTTGGGATGTATTTGTATGGAGAGGAGGATGTATTTTCAATTTAAAAAATAAACTGCTTTTTTAATGAAAAAAAATTAAAATAACAAACTGAGATCATACTCCAATCTCGGGCATCCCCAAGGAGTGAAGAAAGATCTATGAATCAGCTCAAGTTAGCCATCCTCTTCATCAAGGGATGCTAAGGGCTGCAGCTGTGCTGCAGGTGGTCCACGGTGAACCTGAGACAGCATTGATCCCCTCATCAGGAGCGAAAATGTGCCTGCCGTTGCCAGTGCAGTCCAAGGACACCCCCCCGGGGTGTCCGATGCAAAGAATATAGCTCAGACTACAGCCGAATGGTGGACTCACTGTGGTGAAGAATCATGGCAGTAGCAGTAGAGGTAATTGCGTGGGGGTCCAGTGGAGGCGAGCTCATTCATGGTCTCACAGTCTCGTGGTCTGGCTGGCTCGTGGTCTCACTGGACGGGGGGAGGAGGTGCCAAGTGGCAGCAGGTCCTCATTGATCTATCTGAGTCACAGCACCAGATGTCGGTTAAGCGGTAGTGCTTGTGGCTGGACGCAGCCCACGGTGGCCATGTCAACACATGTTGTGGTGGCAGAAGAATCACGAGCCATGGTAATCTTGAAAGGTAATCATGGTTACCTTTCAAGAGCTTTATTGGGAGAGAGAGGGAGAAAGAGAGAGAGAAAGAGAGAGAGAGAGAGAGAGAGAGAGAGAGAGAGAGAGAGAGAGAGAGAGAGAGAGAGAGAGAGAGAATACAGAAGGGGAGAGAGTACGGAAAGAGAGGGCACAGAGAGGGCATGCCTGCTTTTTAGGCTGGAACACCATCGCAGTCTAGTGACGTAATAAGAACATAATCCTTACAGTTTCTCTGTGTCGCTTTGGACCCTGTCCTTGAACTTGCTCTGTAGACCAGGCTGGCCTTGAATTCACAGAGATCCACCTGCCTCTGCCTCCTGAGTGCTGGGATTACCGTTTGGCCCATACTTGACATTTTAGCTAAAGCAATAAGACAAATTAAGGAGATCAAGAGGATATACATAAGAAAGGAAGAAGTCAAAGTATCCTTATTTGCATTATGTGATTTTATATGTGAAAGACCCTAAAGACTCTACCAGCAAACTTCTACAGTTGATAAACACCTTCAGCAAAGTTGCAGGATACAAAATTAACACATGAAACCCAGTAACTTTCCTATACACAAATGACAAATACACTGAGAAAGAAATCAGAAAAACAACACCTTTCACAATAGTTTCAAAAAATAAAATAATATGTCTTAGAATAACTCTCGAATCAAGGGAGTGAAGTATTTATACAATAAAACCTTGAAAACATTGAAAAAAGAAATTTAAGAAGATATCAAAAGATGAAAACACTTCCCATGCTCATGAAGTAGTAAGAGTAATATTGTTAAAATAGCCATTCTACCAAAAGCAATCTACAGATTCAACACAATCTCCATCAAAATTCCAATGCAATTCTTCACTGAAATTGAACAATAATCTTAAACTTCATTTGGAGAAACAAAAAAACTCAGTATAACTAAAACAATGCTGAATAATGAAAGAATCATTGAGGTATCACTGTCCCAGATTTCAAGTTGTATTACAGAGCTGTAGTAATAAAACCAGATTGGTATTGGTATAAAAACAGACATGTTAATCATTGGAATAGAATTGAAGAACTGATAATGTCACATATGCATGGACTCATAATTTTTGATAAAGAAGCCAAAAGTACACACTGGAAAGAAGGAAACATTTTCAACAAATGGTGCTGGTCAAAGTTACCATTTTGTCTTTTCTCTTTTCAATATATTTTCAGCCTAAACTTCTTCATTCGTTCTCACCTTTTTGTACCTGCCAGTCATTTTATTTTTATTCCCTCCTCAACTTTCTACCAACACAATATTAATTAGTCTTACTCGATTTCATTTTTCCTTTTCACTAGAAAATACATTACCATCACTTCTCTGTTACTTTCTAAAGTGATTGGCACTTAAGAGATAATTGTTAATATCTGACTATTATTGTAGTTTCTTTCATAGTGAGTCTTCCCACTATCAAAGAAGCTCTTGTTGCAGAGAGTATCTTGTTCTCAGGGGAGTACTAAGGATTGACCCCAGGTTCCTGAAAGTTAGTCCTACTGAGGAAAATTGCACATCAACTCTACTGTAACCTAGCCCCTCTTGAACATTATAAACATTTTTCTGAAGGAATAAAAGTGACTTAAAACTGTTTAAAAATCAACCAATTATCATACTTCAGATGTACAAATCCCACCACAAAATTGAAGAAACATAAATATTGACACCAGTGAAAGTTAATTATATTAAATTCTGTAAAAAGAATTCAAAAATGTTTATAAACATGTTCAATAAAATTGAAGAAAACACAAATAAACTTCTGAATGAATTCCAAGAGAACACAAACAGTTAAAGAAATGAGGAAGTCAATACAGGATATTAAAGTAGAATTCAATAAAGGGGAACACTGGAGAAAAAACAAACTAAAATACTGGAAATAAATATTCAATAAGTTAAATGAATGGATCATGAAGAGGGCATAGTATTATGGATGGAAGACAAAGGAGAGGAATCAATTGTATGAATGGATCTGTGAGATCTATGAGACATTATGAAAAGATGAAACCTATGAAGCATGGCTGAGAATAGAAGAATTTCCTGTCAAAGGCATAAAAATATTCAACAAAATCAGAATAGAAAATTTCCCAAATAAAAGTTATTTAGAAATCAAATGGGCAAGACCATAAGAGTAATTCTACACTTTATAATTAAAACAATAAATTTATAACATGGTGAAAACATATTGACATTTTCTCAAGAAAGAAATACCAAGTAGCATGTAAAGGCATAAGAATAATAGTTGGCTTCTCAGCAAAAATGTTCAAAGCCAGAAGGGCTCTAATGATGTATTTCAAGTTCCAAAGGAGCATAACTGCCAACACAGACTACTGTACACTATTTGTCATAATTGAAGGAATAATATAGATCTATAGAAGTTTTAAAAGGAATCCTGCAGACTGATGAGAAAGATAAGCACATCGATGAGGCTACACAAAAGAACAAATTATACTAGAACAGTATTCAAGCAAATGAGAAATAGAAAAACAAACACAACAACATCAACAAAATCCTGAGAATTAGTCTATACTTTTCAGTAATTCTGAATTATAATGGCCTCCATTCCACCAAATCAAAAGACACAGACTAGCAAGTCAAATTAAAATACAGAGTACATACACTTCTTTCCTCTAAGAAATATATATCACCATTAAAGACAGATGATACCTTAGGGTGAAAGAATGGCAAAAATATTTCATGGCACTATTCTGATACATAACAAAACAGACTTCAAAACTAGTTAGAAGAGATCTTTGAAAACTCTACATAGTCATTAAGGGAGCTATTCATCAGGAAGACATTATAAATCTAACCATATATACATCAACATTGGTGTGACCAATTTCACAAAACAAATGCTACTCGATTGAAAGACATAGATCAACACAATAGAGGAACATATGAGATAGAAATTTACTAGGCAATTTTAGGGTAAAAATGAACAAGTTTTTTTTTCCTGGCTAAAAAACAAAATGTCCTTGGATCTGTTGGCAGCTTCGTCCTTGCCAGAGCAAGGGTGCCAGAAATGTTTAAGCCAAAATATCTTTGGTTCTACTGTGGTCAGAGGTCAGGGTGTTGAGGTGAGTCTGGGTTTTCCTCATTGTTAGATCAGGATTGACCAAGGCAATGTGGAAATGTAAGAGAGCAGACAGGCGTTTTCAGAAGCAGAACTGTTCCTTTAATCAAAACTACTGAAGGGCTATCATTTCTCAATAGAAGGGGAGACTGTGCACATGTAGCATGGATGTGCTTGGGGTTTTACAGGATGGAAAAGGGGAACGTTGGGGATCGAAGAGTCTATCTGCAAGTCAGTCTCTCTGCAGTCTGGAAGTGGCAAACACCAGCGTGTTTGGTGTGGGGGGGTCTCCTGACCAGAAGCTTCCACAATCAAGTCAGTTTTCCTGTCCAGAGTTTCTCAGTCCACCTGAGGCTTTTAGGTCATTATTAACCCTTCATTCCGAATCCTGAGGACAGATAAAAAGAAAGGTGGGGCAATGGATTTTCCCATTGGCTACTTTCTGCAGATGCAGGAGGGGCTAGGCTCTATCTCCAGGATCTCAGGGAGCATAGTTGGGTAGAATTCATATAGTAGGAGGAGAGTTTTAACTGTTAGTGTGATTGCCATAATGCATTCCTATAGAGACCTTTGAAAAATAATTGTGAGGGGCCTGGAAACTGATGGTCTCATTAGAGTGAAACTGAGAGGTTGCCCAGGCAGGTGGAGGGGTAAGGGGACTAGAAGCAAGAGACAGAGAGGAGCCTATAAGAGGACATAAGTGTATAAGGATTCCCATATAAGGTGCAGAGTGGGGATTCATATTGTCTTTTGAAGGGTTGTGGGTCAGAATGGGAAGGATGCCAATAGAGTTAATAAGTTGGAAGACAGCGATACCTCCATGTTCAAGATTGTGGAAAGAGTAGCAGATCATACAAGACTGGAGAAAGCTGAGCTACCTTGGGACATCTGTCAGTCATTATGTGAAGATGTAACTTGAGAGGAATTTGGATCCATAGTGATGAGGGGACATAGGTAGCCCCAGCACGCTGGACCTTGGTGGGCACACAGACCCAGTAGTTCGATGGGGAAGTGGAACTGGCCACCTTTAGGAGCTGGTGAGAATATTCATCTGTTTAGGGAGAATATCTAGCTCTTTTGCGCAGAGATTAAGGAAAGAGGTGAGAGTAGAGTCTACCATGATCGGGGAGAAGAGGAAGAATAAAGGGTTGTGAGTGCTGAAGAGGATAATATGTCACTTTGAAAAGTTAGAGGTGGAGCGATGCCCTAATGGATGAAGTAAGAGGGCCAGTGTATGAGGCCAAGGATTGTAGAACAAGTAAGGTCAAAAGAATGTTAGTAGAAAATTTTCCTTCCAGGTCTAGTCATTCGGGTGACAGTGCCTAGTCCCACTGCCAGGAGTGCTGTACCAAAGTAAGCTAGCAAAAGCAATGGGTGACTACAAAGCATCGAAGGAAAGGAACAGGAGAAAACAGACGAGTAATGTGAAGAACTGTATCTGGTCTGGGGCAAAGAGGATGAAGATTCCTTGCAGTCAGAGCTCCTCCACAGCATCTCAAAGGTCTTTAGCAGATATTTCAAAAGAAATGGAGCTATTGTAGGATGAGAGCCACTATGAGAACTTACATGGAACATTCCAGTTGGATTTGTTAGTGTGAAACATTGTTCCTGGAGAAGGGCACAAATTCTATCTTTAGTAGTCATCTGTTCTAGTCCTCTTTAATTTTTGAGTATTCCAGCAGACAAAGAATTAAATTGCTCCTAAAGGATGTTAAACTGATCTGAAAGTTCTCTAAGGTTTTCTGAAAGTTAATGAGACAGAGAAACTGACACAAAGAAGCCCTCAGTCCAGAGGTGTTAGCTTTGAGCCCTGAAAAAAGTGCCCAGAGTGGCAAGAATAGGGATGAGTGGGATGGCCCATTATTCACCTTTTGAGGACACCCAACTACATGTAGGGGCTTGGGGCACAGCTCTCTCTTAACTGCTTTGAGTCGACAAAGGGGCTTTAGAAGGGGCAGAAGTTAGAGTGACTCAGAGAAGGGTCAATCTCAGAGGCCATTATGAAACTTAACAGGTGGCAAAGATCCAGAACATGAGATAGCCACTGGTATGTATTACTGGAGCATGTGATTCAAAGGAGGTAGTAATTGTAACATACAAAGAGTACAGCTGTTAGGACTATTGTAATTTCTACTGAGGCAAGGTGAAGTTTTGCCCTAATTAAAGGAAGAGAACAGGCAGTAAAAACATGTAAAGAGCCCTCGATAGGCTTTGTCATGGGTGTTAGCAAGGCTATTTTTGTTATTGCTGTCAATTACAAGATGTAAGGCCTTTGGTTTGGTGGAGGAACTTGAGAAATTTTTATTGGCTAGCATAAGTTCAGAATCATCATATTACAACCTGTTGGGGTGCACCATGTAGCGTGGAAAGAAAGAAGGCACTCCAAGATCAAATTTTAAGGCCTATGTGGCAGTAGGAGGGTCCAGTCTCTTCTGATAGACCAAACCCCAAGCAGCCAGACAAAGGTGGATTATTGAAAGTTACACAAAGTATTTCCCCATGCTGTTGTGCCCAGGTCGCAAGTCCCCCAAGCAAGACCACCACAGAGCCAAAATCCAATGGAAGCACACAGAGGTTTTAATAACAAAACAAGCAAGCTTGGTCCGCCGTCCAACATCCAACACAGTGGGTAGAGGAGAGCGGCCCCGAGCACTCATTTTAGGGGTTTATATAGGAAAAATTTACATGCAGCTTGGGATTGGACAAGGGGGTTAGGGGTGAAGCAGTTTTTTGAAGTTACTGGCTGAACTATAAGCATGAGGTTACTGATGGCTAACAGGATTCAGGATATCTACAGAGACATAAATTTTTTACTCCTTATGTCCTGCTTTTGTTGAACACAGGATATATACATTCAGATTTATTGTTCCAGTCCTACTCTCTTCTATGGTCAGCTTCTGGTCAGTTGAGTCCCCATTTCTTGTTTTGCCAAGTCCAGGATACGTAGATTTATTGTCCTAGCTTTAAGTTCAACTTCTAATCACTTCTAAAATTGCTGGTCAGCAAATACTTTTGGAGGAGGGGAGGGGGAAGCATCTCTCAAGATGGCTACTGATTTTTCCCTTTCAATACCAAGGTCCATAATCTAATTTACATGTCTTACTAAAGGAGAGCATCAACATGTCCCCATGACTCTAGTACTTTATTATGTATCATTTGGAATACAAAATAATACAAGAGCCTCAAGTGCACCTGAAGGATCTTTTAAGTCATGGGATGGCTGCAATGCCCCTTTAGTAAAACAATCACTGTTTTCCACAAGGATTCTTCAAGGTCAAAGTACTTCTAAAAAATAGTTGTTCATTCTAATGTCTACCCCATACAGTGATTCTGCTAAATTCCTACAACAACCTTGTCAGGAACATTAAGAAATGAAACTAATGAGGGAAAAATTTTAATGTCATGAATAATGTAAGTTTTGTTTTACAAGGTAGAATGTAATTATATGGCTGGCTGAACCATGTACTAGATTTCTGTAGAAGTTGTTTGCTGCATCAGACTCCTGCATAAGGAAAAAATACCTGGAATCTTTGTAATACAAGTCAGTTAAAGGTAGCATTTAATCGACAATTTAAAAAAAATTAGAATTCTCTTTGATCCTATTATAGGATTGTCTAGGTATCTTGAATAATCTCCCAGACCTGTAAGATTGAGGATAGAGTATCTGGCAGTTTTCTTTAATAAGGGGCATGGGTGACTAAGACGCAGAAGGACACATTACAGCTGTAAGAAGTACTCTTCTCCAAACAGATAGTATTCCATAGTTTGTAAATACAACCTTTGGCCTCAGTATTTAAGAAGATATGGCTTTTTTTCTCATTTGTCGATAGACATTGCAGTGCTGAGGTAAGCCAAAGATCTTGTCCTGTGTCTGATACATGTGTGTGTGTGTGTGTGTGTGTGTGTGTGTGTGTGTGTGTGTGGTGTATTCAGGAAGAGAATCATTAGTGACAAATCATTATCCAAATAGCACTTCATGTGGATAAGTAAAATGTGTGTGTGTGTGTGTGTGTGTGTGTGTGTGTGTGTGTGTGTGTGTGTGGTATTCAGGAAGAGAATCATTAGTGACAAATCATTATCCAAATAGCATTTCATGTGGATAAGTAAAATGTCTAAAGACTGCTGTCCCTTGAACTGTTAAAGAAACATACTTATGTTGGTTATAATTTCTTGCTGAGTGTTTGAGACCATGTAGGTAGCCAAAATTAATTGTTGTTTTTGTACTGTCAAGACCAATTGAGGATCTGGTCCTTGGAGGTCACTTGGGCTTGTGAGGAACCCTGGCTTCTCCAGCCTTTCTTTACCTGTTGTTCCTCTATGTGAGAATAAGACAAAGCCTTGCTTGGCCTGACTATGGCTCCCTGGAAGCTTGAGGAAATCTTTCATGTGTGTAGACCTTCCTCCTTGTAGACTGGATTTTGGTTAGAAATCACTGAGTGGTGTCTCCATGGCCTCTGATAACAAGAGAACAGGTGATTTTCCACAGGTACAGAACATTTCTAGAGATGGCCACAGTCCCCTGGGACCTCATTGACCTTGGAGGATTCGAGGAAAATATTCTGCTTTTAGTACCTCTGACCACAATAGAATAGCTTCCATGTACGATTATTAGACACCCAGAAGGGCAGTTACATGAGTCTGGTACTTTAAAATACTGTATAATATTTTCATAGCCAGATATTTCTAAGTTTGATTTGACATATGTTTTTATAATTGTTGATCTTAGAAACTTTAATACCATATATGTCATTTCTTAATCTCATCCACTATGTGCCTTAAATTACTTACTCAGACCTTCATAACCTGCAAAACCTTTCTAGTTTTTCTCCCATTCTGGAAATACTCACCCAATTAGTTTTCAACGTAAATGCTTTTTTACTAAAACATTTTCCATCTCTTTATAAAATTTTTGCTTTATACCATGAGGCATAAGTTATTCTTATCTAAAAGGAGGATAGTTGTCCAATAGGAGAAACATATTCTGGAATGGGGTAATGATCTCTATTTTTTAACATAATATTTTTATTGATTTTTTTTTTTTGGAATTTTACATCATACACCCTGATCACACTCACTTTCCAGTCCTTCCAAGTGTGCCCCCCCAACCCTCATGACCTACCCCATGAAAAAGTTAAAATAAAAATTAGAAAAAAACCCAAGTCCAATTTGTGTTACCAAACTCTCAGTGGTCTGCCCCTTAAATAGAACTGAGTCCTCCCCTCCCACACCTCCATCAGAAGCCATTAATTGTGGAGAACTACACTTCAGCATGCTTATCACACTTTATAAGCGTTCTCTTCAATGACTTCCTGTTTAGGCTGTTACTATGGGGGGGAGCATTAGGGATTGTCACAGAATCCTTCCATGTCCCTCTTCCTCAGTTGTGCATCTGCAGTCATCGATAACACTGCAAAAGTAGCTTCCTTGCTTTTTACAGTCAGTGGGAGCACAGATCATGGGCTTCCACATGGTTTCTGGTGACAGCACAGACCTCAGACATGGCCTCCAGCTGCAATATACCACAGACCCAGACGAAGCCTCTGGAAACAGTCTGGACCTCCAACATCAACATTACCTGAGGTGGCAGTGCAGGCCTTTCACATCAGCCTGGTTCTCAGCTACAGCATAGCTTACAGGCATCAACATAGCTTCAGGATGCAACACAGGCCATGAACATCCACATGGCCTTAGGTGGTAACAAAGGCATCAACCCAGCTTCCAGCAGCATCAGGACCACTCATACACACATGGCCCCTCAGTGATAGCATGGACCAGGGACATCAAGTAATAATCTCTTCAAATTAATTTTTACCCTCAAATGATAGGGACCATGTGTAGAACCAGAATTGGGGTAAGTATGAAGAAGATAACACTTTGACCAGAATTGTATGATTATCTATGTCTTGTCCTTAAAAGCAGATTTCTGTTTTTTAAACTTAAAAGCTCACGTTAATTGTTCCAAAGAAAGATTCAGAACAATTATCCATTACCAGTATTATTTTTTAATTTTTAGTTAATATGAACAAAATTAAATTGGGCTAAATTAATAACTTTAGTTTACATGAGCATTTACTTATGAGTCAATTTGATACTATGTACATGGTATAAAAAATAAATTATAATTACATATAAAGAGACAGTATATATGTAATCATATATAAGACATATTTTAATAAATGAAGATTTTGAACATCATTGTTTATTGGGATTATATTTTTATAATTGTCCTTGTGCAAGGGAAATATAACATAGACATTTAAAAAAATTTTAATTTCATAATTTAATTTAATTTTACATATCAGCCACGATACCCCCTGTTCTCCCCCCTCCCAGAAACCCCTCCCCCACCTCCCCTACTCCCCCCACTCCACCCCCCATTCCCATCTCCTCCAGGGTGAAGACTCCCCTGGGGATTCAGCTCAACCTGGTAGATTCAGTACAGGCAGTTCCAGTCCCCTCCTCCCAGGCTGAGCAAAGTATCCCTGAATAAGCCCAAGGTTCCAAACAGCCAGCTCATGCACTAAGGCAAGGTCCTGGTCCCACTGCCTGGGTGCCTCCCAAACAGTTCAAGCTAATCAGTTCTCTCACTTATCCAGAGGGCCTGATTCAATTGGGAGCTCCTCAGCTATTGGTTCATAGTTCATGTGTTTCCATTAGTTTGGCTATTTGTCCCTGTGCTTTTTCCAATCTTGGTCTCAATAATTCTCGCTCACAGAATCCCTCCTCTTTCTTGCCAATTGGACTCCTAAAGCTCCACCTGGAGCCTGACCGTGGATCTTTGCATCCACTTCCCTTAGTCATTGGATGAGATTTCTAGCATGACAGTTAGGGTGTTTGGCCATCTGATCACCAGAGTAGGTCAGTTCAGGCTTTCTTTTGACCATTGCCAGTAGTCTATTGTGGAGATATCTTTGTGGATTTCTGGGGACCTCTCTAGCACTTTGGTTTTTCCTATTCTAATATGGTCTTCATTTATCATGGTCTCTTATTCCTTGTTCTCCCTCTTTGTTCTTGATCCAGCTGGGATCTCCCACTCCCCTAAGCTCTCTTTCCCTCGAACCTTGCCCTTCATTACCCCCACTCACATCCAGGTTGTTCATGTAGATCTCTTCCATTTCTCTGTCATTGGGCAATCCCTGTGTCTTTCTTAGGGTCCTGTTTTCTAGGTAGCCTCCCTGGAGTTGTGAGTAGCAGTCTAATCATCTTTGTTTTACATCTAGTATCCTCCTATGAGTGAGTACATACCATGTTTGTCTTTCTGAGTCTGGGTTACTCACTCAGGATGATTTTTTCTAGATCCATCCATTTGCCTGCAAACCTAATGATGTCATTGTTTTTCTCTGCTGAGTAGTACTCCATTGTATATATGTACCACATTTTATTTATTCATTCTTCAGTTGAAGGGCATCTAGGTTGT
Source organism: Peromyscus eremicus (assembly GCF_949786415.1). Classification (NCBI taxonomy): domain Eukaryota; kingdom Metazoa; phylum Chordata; class Mammalia; order Rodentia; family Cricetidae; genus Peromyscus; species Peromyscus eremicus. The sequence goes on along the minus strand of NC_081428.1, from coordinate 75,680,973 downwards.
TTCCATGTTCTGGATATTACAAACAATGCTGATATGAACATAGCTGAGCAAGTGCCCTTGTGGTATGATTGAGCATTCCTTGAGTATATGCCCAAGAGTGGTATAGCTGGGTCTTGAGGGAGATTTATTCCCAATTTTCTAAGAAAGCACCATATTGATTTCCAAAGTGGCTGTACAAGCTTGCATTCCCACCAGCAGTGGAGGAGAGTTCCCCTTGCTACACATCCTCACCAGCATAAGCTGTTTTCAGTGTTTTTGATCTTAGCCATTCTGACAGGCATAAGGTGGTATCTCAGAGTCATTTTGATTTGCATTTCCCTGATGATTAGGGATGTTGAGCAATTCCTTAAATGTCTTTCAGCCACTTGAGCTTCCTCTGCTGAGAATTCTCTGTTTAGCTCTATAGCCTATTTCTTAATTGGACTGTTGGGCATTTTGATGTCTAATTTCTAGTGTTCTTTATGTATTCTGGATATCAGTCCTCTGTCAGACATGGGGTTGGTGAAGATCTTTTCCCATTCTGTAGTCTGTCGCTTTGTCTTGTTGACCATGTCCTTTGCTCTACAAAAGCTTCTCAGTTTCAAGAGGTCCCATTGATTGATTGTTTCTCTCAGTGTCTGTGCTACTGGTGTTATATTTAGGAAGTGATCTCCTATGCCAATGCGTTCAAGACTACTTCCTATTTTCTCTTCTAGCAGGTTCAGAGTTACTGGATTTATGTTGAGGTCTTTAATCCACTTGGACTTAAGTTTTGTGTACAGTGACAGATATGGATCTATTTGCAGCCTTCTACGCATTGACATCCAGTTATGCTAGCACCATTTGTTGAAGATGCTTTCTTTTATCCAATGTACAGTTTTGGCTTCTTTGTCAAAAATTATATGTTCATAGGTGTGTAGATTAATGTCAGGGTCTTCAATTCAATTCCATTGGTCCACATGTCAGTTTTTATGCCAGTACCAAGCTGTTTTTATTACTGTAGCTCTATAGTAGAGCTTGAGGTCAGGGATGGTGATGCCTCCAGAGATTGTTTTATTGTACAGGATTCTTTTGGCTATCCTGGGTTTTTTGTTTTTCCATATGAAGTTGAGCATTGTTTTTTCCAGGTCTGTGAAGAATTGTGTTGGGATTTTGATGGGGATTGTATTGAATCTGTAGATTGCTTTTGGTAAGATTGCCATTTTTACTATTTCGATTCTATCTATCCATGAATATGGGAGATCTTTCCATTTTCTGACATCTTCTTCAATTTCTTTTTTCAGGGACTTAAAGCTCTTGTCATATAGGTCCTTTACTCATTTAGTTAGAGTTACCCCAAGATATTTTGTATCATTTGTGGCTATTGTAAAGGGTGATGTATCTCTGATTTCCTTCTCAGCCTGTTTGTCAATTGTATATAGGAGGGGTACTGATTTTTTTTGAGTTGATCTTGTGTCCTGCTATGTTGCTGAAGGTGTTTATAAGCTGTATCAGTTCCTTGGTTGAATCTTTGGGCTCACTCATGTATACTATCATGTCATCTGCAAATAGGGAAAGCTTGACTTCTTCCTTTCCAATTTGTATCCCCTTAATCTCCTTATGTTGTCTTATTGCTCTGGCTAGAACTTCAAGTACTGTATTGAATAAGTATGGGGAGAGCAAACAGCCTTGTTTTGTTCCTGATTTTAGTGGAATTGCTTTGAGTTTCTCTCTATTTAATTTGATGTTGGCTGTTGGCTTTCTGTAAATTGCCTTTATTATGATTAGGTATGTTCCCTGTATTCCTGATCGCTCCAAGACCTTTATCATGAAGGGGTGTTAGATTTTGTCAAATGCCTTTTCTTCATTTAGTGAGATGATCATGTGGTTTTTTTCTTTGAGTTTGTTTATATGGTGTATTACATTGACGGACTTTTGTATGTTGAACCACCCTTGCATCCTTGGGATGAAGCCTACTTGATCATGGTGGATAATTGTTTTGATGTGTTCTTGGAGTCTGTTTGCCAGTATTTTATTTTTGCATCAATGTTCATGAGGGAGATTGTTCTGTAGTTCTCTTTCTTTGTTGCATCTTTGTTTGGTATTAGTTCTTCTTTGAAGATCTGGTAGAATTCTGTACTGAAATCATCTGGTCCTGGGCTTTGTTTGATTGGGAGAATTTTAATGACTGATTCTATTTCCTTAGGGGTTATTGGACTATTTAAATAGTTTATATGGTCTTGATTTAACTTAAGTATGTGGTACCTATCCAGAAAATTATCCATTTCTTTTAGGTTTTCCAGTTTTGTGGAATAGAGATTTCTGAAGTATGACCTGATGATTCTCTGGATTTCCTCATTGTCTGTTGTTATGTCCCCCTTTTCATTTCTGATTTTGTTAATTTGGATGCTCTCTCTTTGCCTTTTGGTTAATTTGGATAAGGGCTTGTCTATCTTGTTGATTTTCTCAAAGAACCAACTCTTTGTTTCATTGATTCTTTATATTGTTCTCTTTTTTTTTTTTTATTGATTTCAGCCCTCAGTTTGATAATTTCCTGGCATCTATTCATCCTGGGTGACTTTGCTTCTTTTTGTTCTAGAGCTTTCTGGTGTACTGTTAAGTCACTAGTGTGAGATTTCTCCAACTTATTTATGTGGGTATTTAGTGCTATGAATTTCCCCTCTTAGCACTGCTTTCATAGTGTCCCATAAATTTGGGTATGTGGTATATTCATTTTCATTGTCCTCTAGGAAGTCTTTAATTTCTTTTTTTATTTCTTCCTTAACCCATTGGTAATTCAGTTGAGCATTATTCAGTTTCCATGAGATTGTAGGTTTTCTGTAGTTTTTGTTGTTGTTGAAATCTAACTTTAAACTGTGGTGGTCTGATAGAATGCAGGAGGTTATTCCAAATGTTTTGTATCTGTTTAGATTTGCATTGTGGCCAAGTATGTGGTCTATTTTAGAGAAGGTTCCATGGGGTGCTGAGAAGAAGGTATATTCTTTTTAGTTAGGATGGAATGTTCTGTAGATATCGATTAAGTCCATTTGAGTCATAACATCAATTAAGTCCTTTTTTTCTCTGTTAAGTTTTGATTTGGCAGATCTGTCCAGTGGTGAAAGTGAGGTGTTGAAGTCTCCCACTATTAATGTGTGGGGTTTTATATGAGATTTAAGCTTTAGTAATGTTTCTTTTACATATGTGGGTGCCCTTGTGTTTGGGGCATAAATGTTCAGAATTGAAACTTCATCTTGGTGGATCTTTCCTGTCATGACTATGTAATGGCCTTCTTGATCTCTTTTGGTTGATTTTAGTTTGAAGTCTATTTTCCTGGATATTAGGATGGCTACACTGGCTTGCTTCTTAAGACTGTTTGATTGGAAAGTCTTTTCCCAGCTTTTTACTCTGAGGTAGTGTCTATCTTTGAATTTGAGGTGTGTTTCTTGTATGGAACAGAAAGATGGGTCCTGCTTTCATATCCATTCTGTTAGCCTGTGTCTTTTTATAGGTGAGTCAAGTCAATTGATATTAAGGGATATTAATGACCAGTGATTGTTCACTCCTGTTATTTTTTTTTTTTTGTGGTAGTGTGTGTGTACTTCTCTTCTTTGGGGTTTACTGCTGTGGTGTTATCTCTTGCCTGTGTTTTCAAGGGTGTATCTGACTTCCTTAAGTTGAAATTTTCCTTCTAGTGCTTTCTATAAGACTGGGCTTGTGGATAAGTATTGTTTAAATCTGCCTTTGTCTTGGAATGTCTTGTTCACTCTGTCTATGATGATTGAAAGTTTTGCTGGGTATATTAGTCTAGGCTGGCATCCATGGTCTCTTAGTGTCTGCATTACATCTGTCCAGGTCCTTCTGGCTTTCAGTCTTCATTGAGAAACTGGGTGTTATTCTGATGGGTTTGCCTTTATAAGTCACTTGAATAGGGCTGCCTTTATAAGTCACTTGAATAGGGCTACAATGAACATAACTGAGCAAGTGTCCTTGTGGTTGGTTGAAGTGTCATTTGGGTATATGTCCAAGAGGGTTATAGGTAGCCTTAAGGTAGATTGAATACCAATTTTCTGAGAAACCACCATATTGATTTTCATAGTGGTTGTACAAGTCTGCAATACCACCAGCAATGGATGAGTATTCTCCTTATTCCACATCCTCACTCTCATGGGCTGTCACTTGTGTTATTGATCTTAGCTCTTCTGATAGGTGTAAAGTATGTTTGATTTGCATTTTCCTGATGGCTAAGGGTGTTGAACAACTCTTTAAGTGTTTCACAACTATTTGAGTTCCTCTACAGAGAACTCTCTATTTAGACATGCCGCCATATTTAAATTGCATTATTATTTTTTATATTTATTTTCTTGAGTTCTTTATATATTTTGGATATTACCTCTCTATCAGATGTGGAGTTGGAAAAAAATTTTCCCATTCTGAAGGCTGTTGTTTTGTCCTATTGATGGTGTCCTTGACTTTGCAGAACTTCTCAGTTTCATGAGGATCCATTTGATTTTTTAGTTTTGTTTTATTGAAAGAGATTCTTCTCTCATACAATATATTCTGACCACATTTCCCCTCCCTCCACTCTTCCCAGCTCCCTTCTTTCTCATCCAGATCCATTCTTCTTCCATTTCCTCTCCATAAAAGAGCAGTCTTTCAAGAGATGGAGGTTCCATTTATTAATTGTTGATCTTAGTGCCTACACTAATAATGTTCTGCTCAGGAAGTTTTTTCCTGTGCCAAGGCTATCTGCCACTTTCTCTTCTCTCCACTTGATAGCCACTTGTAAATTAAAAATTAGTCTTCTCCAAAGGAGTCTCACTGGGTAAACAAACCCTTCCTAAGTGTAAGCGTGATGACCTACAGTAGATGGCTATCAAAAAAACAAACTCACAAACTCAACAGCATCTTTGGAGATTCTTTGTCTCATAATGTTAAATTGAGGTGTTTTTTTTATTCCTACCTTATGTTTGTGCATATATTATGGCATCTGATTTTGTGTTTTTATGGGATACCTGAGCATTTGAATGTGTTCTCTGTGTATATATGTGTTTCTTGTGCTTTTTCTTTGGTCTCTTTTCTTATTTGGTTTTTTTTTTTTGTCATATTTGATTTTTTAAAATTTTATTTTATTGTTATTTTTAAATGCCTGTTTGTTTTCTTAAGAGAGATAGAAAGAGTGTAGATCCATATGAAAGTGGAGGTATGAAGGAACTGGGAGGTGTACAGGGGTGGGAAACCATCATCACAATATACTGCATGAAAAAAATTTATTTTTAATAAAAAACAAATAAAATTATTTTCCAGACACCATGTTTCATCCTTTGATGCTAATATGTATCTTTAAACCCAAGAGTACATTTTTTTTAAAAATATGAAATTGAATGTACTAGCATTTGCTGCACATTCATTCAGGATGGTAATGTCTTTTTAGTTAACACTTCTCTTTATTAAAATAAAGTGTCCTTATTTATCTCTTCTGGTCAGTTTTAACTTGAAGTCTCTTTTGTCAGATATTGATAACAATGAGTGCTTGCTACTTGGTCCTATTTAATTGGAATGCTTTTGTCCATCCTGTTCCTCTACAGTGGTGCCTATCTTTAAAACTAAGATGTGTTTCTGTTAGGGAGCAGATAGATGGAGTTTGTTTCTTGATCCATTCAACTGGTCTCTGATTTTTGATTGAATAATCAAAGCCACTTATATTTGTTATTGAGATGCATATGTTGATTTTAGTCACTGTTGATTTTTGGTGTTCTTGTTTGTGTTCTCAGTGGTACTTTGTCTTTTAGTAATTATACTTTTGTATTTTTCCCCTAATCTATGTTACATTCATTCCTTTCTTCCTCCTGAAATATTGCTTCCTATATTTTCTTTTTGTTTGATTTGTTGCATATCAATTTTTAGAATGTTTATATCATGTAAAGTTTTTTCCATTTTGTGGAAATTGGAAATATCCAATTTTTACAATTTGGCTATTTCCTGTGGAAACATCCAACAACTGTGGATAATTTTGCTGTATATGTTAGCCTAGTTTTGCTGTCAAGGTCTTTTTTGACTTGGAATGTATTGCTCCAGGTTCTTCTGGTTTCAAAGTTTCAACAAAGAAGTCAGTTGTTTTTCTGATAGGTTTTCCTTTATATATGACTTGTGTTTTCTCTCTTGCATCTTTCATACACATTCTTTTCTCTATATATTGAGTATTTTAACTGTGATAAGCCATAGAGATTTTCTTTTCTGAAGTTGTCTATGTAATGTTGTGTATGCTTCTTACATTTGTTTGGGTATTTCTTTTCTTAGTTTGGGAAAGTTTTCTTCTGTGATCTTATTAAAAATCTGGTTTGTACAACTGATCTGGAATTTTTCTCTGCCATCTAATTCAATAATTCAAAGATTTGTTCTTTCCATGGTGTTTCACATTTATTATATGTTCCTTTCCTGTGTTCTTTAAAATTTCTTTGCTTATTTTGTTGATCTTCTAATTTATCTTCTAATCCTGATATACTGTCTTCTGCTTGATTTATTCTACTTGTAAGGTTTTACTTTGAATTGTTCAGGTATTTAAATTCCATCTTCATTTCAGCACGAGTCCTCTTCAATGATTCTATCTCTTTATTGAATTTCATTTTCAAATTCTGGGTTGTTTCTGTCATTTCTATCAGCCTTATGTTTGTGTTTTCTTGGACATCACTAGATCATCAAATGCTCCTTTTCTTTTTCTTTAAGTTTACAGCACTGTTTCTTTGTGTCTTCTTTAAACTTCTTGAATTCTTTGATGAAGTTAATGATTGTTCTTATAAATTCTGTGTCTCATTTATAAACAGTTCTACAGGATTGATGGATCTGGGGAACTTTTGGGGAGATACTGACTAGATTTTTCATATATTTCATATTCTTGTGATGAGATCTGGGCATGTAGACTTCTTTTATACATTCTCTGTCTGATATGGACATAGCATCTTGGGGCCGAAAAGAAGATTGCAGGCTGGGTTGAGATTCGAGTTTGGATACAGCTTAGGTGTAATGAAGTCAGGTCGACATAGGGGGCTGGTGTGCAGGATGTTTGTCCTGGTGCGTGGACTAGATCCTTTAGAAGGAGTTTCAGGATCTGACTGCGTGGAGAGATTGAGGAGCCTGTGAGTCATGGGCAGGCAGAGTAGATCCTGGCAGAAACCTAGAGGTTGATTGTAGCACACACAGTGGTAGACAGACTTAGCTAGGGTATTAGAAGTGGGGTCAGAGCTAGATGAGGTGGGGGGGCAGTTGTGGAGGACATTTTGAAATATCATAAAGACTTACTCAGACTCTGGAGAAAAATGATTGAAGTTTCTTTCTTTGCTTCTTATGATTAGTGTTAGTTGGAAGGTTTTTTTGTTTTTGTTTTTGTTCCCTAACAGCCTCTCTATACTTTTCTGCTTCTCTTGTTCCTGCCTTGCTGCTCTTGAACTGTTCTGCTACTTCATGGCAGGAAACTGACTGTTGATTTCTCCCACAAATTAGTGGCCACTGCCAGTACAACTCAAGGTATCTGCCACTGTCAGAATGGTGTTTGGGAGCTAGAATGAATAGAACCAAGGCACATTTGAGATCACTTAAGCAAATTTATTCTCTGATGGTAGGGTTTCCAGCTTGGGAGAGGGTTCTGGTCTTTGCCGACAGACCATAGACTTCCAGATCATTTATCAAGTAGCAATTGCCATATCTCTATACTCCAAAGGCAGGTAAGAACTCATAATCCAGAAGCCAAACACAGGATGGAATGTTCTACTGTGCAGTCTATATATAGGACCTGCTCAATGGGGACCACGCATATCCTCAGCTCTCAAGATGCTGTCATTAACACTATGGGCCTGGAATTTAGCTTTCCAGCCACCACCTAGCACTGTGGCTCAGCACTCACTTCTTTCTCTGATGTCTCTGCTGCTTCTTCATGTTGTCACATTGGCCTGTACTACTGAAAGTAGGTAAGAAAAGGCCACACATAAGAAGGCTTGAGAGATTGCTCACTGGTTAAGACTGCTTATCATTCTTGCAGAGCAACTTTTTAATCTAGGTTTCATTCACTTACATTTGGATCATTGAATACTTAGCAAAACAAAACTGAAAGCTCACTACAAGAGACATGGTTCCAGGAAAACAGCTTTCAAATTTGGCCTTAAAAATCTTTTCAGTATGAGTTCTAATGTCTAAGCCCATGTTTCTCATTAATCCAAAAAACTTAACATCTTTTTAAAAATAGAAATATTATTACTTTGTATGTCCCAAATATGGGATTCAATAAAGAGCAAATTAACTAGGTCAAACTAAAAAAAGTAATCACATGGCTCTGCTTCCCCAGGCCCAGTAAACTTGAGAAAAACGCATGTGTAATTGCTTTCCATTCTGTGGCCTTTCAGTTAACCATTAATTATAACTCACAATATCATGGGAACTGGATTGGAAAAGATGAGATGGAGGCACAGGGGGAAATTAACAATAACAACTATTATACTTATACTGAATTTATCCCATTGGAAACAGTTATATTAATTGTTTGGAGTACAAGATGTAGTTTGAAAAATTATTATTTTTTTTGTTTTGTTTTTTTTCGAGACAGGGTTTCTCTGTGAAGCTTTGCTCCTTTCCTGGAACTCACTTGGTAGCCCAGGCTGGCCTCGAAATCACAGAAATTCACCTGGCTCTGCCTCCTGAGTGCTGGAATTAAAGGCATGCGCCACCACCGCGCGGCGAAAAATAATTTTGTAATATGTCTCAAGATGTGCTTAAGAGGTTAGAGGTCCATTATGCCATATTAGTTTTCTGTTGTCCCTATAACAAATTATCACAAATCTCATAGTTTAAGGCAACACAAATGTATTATCTTCTATATATCATAAATCTAACATGGATCTTTCTTTAATTCTTTTTTACTTTATTTTTATTTATTCTATGTGTCTTTCACATCCTGCATCTTGATTCCATTCATTTCCCCATCCCATGGCATCTGCTCTTTGCCCCTGCAACACCCCCTAAAATAAAACAAAATTTAAGAGAAAAAAAGGAAAGAAAAAAAATTAAAAATCTCATCATGGTCATGGAAGCTGCAGTGTGACACAGTGAGTCATGCAGTAAACCCCTTTGTTTATATATCTTCACCTGCAAGTGTCACTGCAAAGAGTCACACTGTCTGGCTCAAGGCCCCTGGTTTCTATTACACTATCAATACTGGGCCCTCTCAGGGATTCTTCTTGGATGTCCTGTTGTTGCCCTGTGTTATGGAGATCCTGCAGCTTTGGGTCTATGGGTCAGGCTCCTTTACACTCTCCAGCAGGTCATAGATGGGATGGATGTTGGGGTGGACCAAGTCATAACTCTGGTTCTGGGCTGGGTAACTACAGGGTTGGTCAGCCTGCCAGTTCTCTCCTGTCCTCACTTCCACGGTGAGCTCCCCTGTGTAGCCCTGGCTAATTCATCCTTAGCAGCAATGAGTGAGGGGTGGGACCATTTTTCCTGCTTTCACTCCCTCAGGGTCAGCTCTCCCATTACCTACACCATCAGAGCCAGCTCTGCTGTGTTACCCAGGTGAAGTGCAGGACACTCTCCTGAGTACTGCAGCTGGAGAGGGGCAGGAATAGCCCTCCTGCTCTTATGATTCCAGGGCCAGCTCCTCCACTAGTCTCAGGCATTGATAGAAGGAGGATGGAGGGGGTACATCTCTCCTCCACTCATGCCATGGCATGTCAGATGAGCAATGGCATATGCCTACTCATGCTCATTAAAAAACTGGGCCTGCCTAAGGAAAGAACCAACAAGCTTGATAAAAATTTGAAAACTCCTTGAATTGAATCACAGAAAGAAAAATGAAAAAGATAATAGCATACCTAAGAACTTTGGGACAATTATAGAAGTTGTAATGCATACATAACTAAACAGTGCCCCCAAATACCAGAATGAGAAAGAGAGAGAGAGAGAGAGAGAGAGAGAGAGAGAGAGAGAGAGAGAGAGAGGAGACTGAGGGACAGAGAGACACAGAGAAAGACAGAAAATTAAAGTAACAGCTGCAGAGAATTTTTGAAAATGCAGATTCAGGAATCTCAGAGAATATCAAACAGGATAAATAATAATATTAAAAAACACTACCTGTGCATGTTATATTCAAACTGCAGAAAATGTAAAAAGTTGAAACAAAAGTGTAGGAGACCCTTTACTTTGGGTTTCTTTGTGGAAATGTTAAGAATAGAATCTAGAAAAACTTGAAAATGTGTATTCTAGTCTCCTTTCTGTTGATGTGATGAAACACTGACCAAAAGCACACCAGAAGAGGACAAAGTTTATTTGACTTACACTTTCATATCATGTACCATAGTTGAAGGAAGGAAGGGTAGGAAATCATGCAGGGACTTGAACAAAAACTATGGATGATGATGCTTGCATCTTTTCTTGCTGATTCATGCTTAGTTAGCTTTCTTATACATCCCAGGACCATCTGTCTAAGGAATGGGCTACCCACAGTGAGATGGACCCTCTTACATCAAACAACAGTTAAGACATCCTCCTAGACATACTGACAGGGAAATGTGATCCTTCAATTGAGGCCCCCTTAGGCCACTCTTGCCTGTGTCAAGTTTATAGTTAAAGCTAACTAAGATATTCATTATGGTTGATTTAATATATGCAAGTGACCCGTGTTTCTTGGAAACAACAGATAGCTGATTTTGGTTTTAATATACATATCTAGTCGGTATCTTTTTATTGGTGGTTGAGGCCATTTATACTTAACTTTGTTATTGATGGATAATTTTAGTAGTTGTTTTTTTTTTTAAAAGATTTATTTATTTATTATGTATACAGTGTTCTGTCTGCACGTATCCCTGCAGGCCAGAGAAGAGGGCACCAGATCTCATCACAGATGGTTGTGAGCCACCATGTGGTTGCTGGGAATTGAACTCAGGACCTTTGGAAGAGCAAGCAGTGCTCTTAACCTCTGAGCCATCTCTCCAGCCCCAGTAGTTGTTTTTCTAGTTGGTTAGATTGTTCTTGTTTTCTGTCTCCTCTATTATTAGTATTAGAAGATTTCTGGTTTACTGTTTTGGACAGAATGGAATCATTACTGTTAATATTCTGATCTGCCCCTTGGAAACCTGCTCCTTGGGGCCACCCTGCGTCCTGATGTAAAAGCCTCATCTTAAGGAAAAACCCTTTCCTTCTCTCTCTCTTCCCTCCTTCCCCCACGAGGCACGCACACCTCTGCTTCCCCTCCCTTCTCTTTCTTTCTGCCTCCCTCTTTCCCTATCTTTCTCTTTATCTCCCACTTAAATAAATTCATTTCTGCACAAATGCAATGCCTTGGTTGTGATTGACGTGCCACTGCCCACCACCCGCCACTACATCTGCCTAGCATGTGTCCTTCATGAGTGGGACACCCTGGTCTGGCCAGGCAGGAGTCCTTTACATGCAATATCATAACATTGGTGACTCAGCAGAGGCCCTCCTCGCACATTTCTCTTGCCTGCTGGCAGTCTGAGACATGATAGGGGCCCTGGAACCTTCAGGACCCTTTACTGCCCACCATTTTTCCAACTGTAGGTCCGCTGGGGACCTTTCACCCTATTGGTAAGATTTCTCTCTTCCCTTTTGGCCATTTCCCCACATGTGAGGATTCGCTCGTCTTTCTATCATTGTCTCCCAAAGTTCTGGTGCTGGCACCACACCGCGTGTCTTGCCTTTTGGGCTTTAAGCCCTTCAGCCCCGTCCCTATGTGATGGCATATGGAGACAACACGTTCCCAGTTAATTCCATGGCCTTTGGTACAACGATCCATTGGCTATCTTGTGCCATTCCTTGGTCCTCACTGACCCTCTGGGATGCTAGAGGTCAGTCAGCTGGACTTTTACCTCACTGTGGAAAATGCACCTACCCTTTCCTATCCCAGGAACTTCCTTACTGCCCCCGCCCCCATGTTCCTCCAATCTCTGCTAAACAGTTACATGTTGCCAGGTTCCTTTCTGTGACATGTAAACCTTGTTCTTTCCTTGTCCCTTGCCTCTAATTCTTCTCCTTGTTTGTAATTCTAACTCTTAAATCTTTTTTCTCTGTTGCTTAACTCTGTTGCCAGAACCTCATCTACCTGTTCCACCCTTGGGACCTTAGCACGCAGACCTGAGGTCCCCCCTCCCCCACTGGCAGCCAAGTAAAAGGGGTGGCTTCACTGCTACTCCATTTTGTGGCATGTGCACCCTTTAAAACTGCTCCTTATCTCTCTCCGCTGCATCTGCCTGGGCCTTCACTATTATGCTTTTGTCTCATACTCTTCTGTTTCTCTGTTTCTTGTTTCCCACCATTCTCTTTCCTGCTGCTGCTGTCATTGCCACTGCTTGGAGCCAAGCCCCTGGTCGCCTGCCTTCCCTCTACCACTACTGCCACTACCAGACTCCAGAGATGGCCGCATAAATGTGCTTCTACTTGACTTTTAAATGCTTCAATTTATTATGGTGGTATTGTGTTCCCCAAAATATTGTGCATGCTAATAAACTTATCTGGGGTCAGAGAAGAGAACAGCCACAATATTAAAAATAGAGGTTAAGCAGTGGTTCCACACGCCTTTAATTCCAGAGGCAGAAATTTGTCGGATCTCTGTGAGTTCAAGGCCACATTGGAAACAGCTAGGCATAGTGACACATGCCTTTAATCCCAGGGAGTGATGACAGACAGCAGAAAGGTATATAAGGTGTGAAGACCAGGAACTAGAAGCATTTTGGCTAGTTAAGCTTTTAGGCTTTGAGCAGCACAGTTCATCTGGGATTCATTCTGGATGAGGACACAGAGGTTTCCAGTCTGAGGAAACAAGATCAGCTAAGAAACTGGCCAGGTGAGGTTAGCTGTGGCTTGTTCTGTCTCTCTGATTTTCCAGCATTCACCCCAATAACTGTAACTGGCCTCAGGTTTGATTTTATTAATAAGACCTTCTAAGATTCCTGCTACAATTTATCTGTTCATTTTGTTTTAGAAAAAAAAAAAACACATGACAACATGGTCAGTCACCATATTTGATAAGGGTAGTCACGTAGTCAGGCACCATCTTAAATAAGGTAAAAATAGACAGGTCATATGGCCTTGCCATTATCTTTACTAAGGGTACCAGGAAGTCACTTCTTGACTCAGTTGTGTGTGTGTGGGGAGCGCACATGCTCCTATGCCAGGATAATGTAACAACAGTAATGCTTAAGAGATTTTAAATCCTTTTAAAATGTCATGCACTTTATTTTTGATATTGCAAGAAGACATTAGAGAAATCTTGAACCTTCCTTGGGAGCAGTTTTTAGGTCTCTTGATAAATGATTCAGGATACAAATACCAGTTATACATACCTTTTAACATAAATCTATAATTCTGCTAGAACTCAGGAAATAAGTCTACTTCTTCTGTTTTGCAGATACCCATTGTCTGCTCTTCTATGATGTGGATTTCAGTACTGATTGATAATACTAATTTATTTAAAACTTTTATTTCCTTTTATAAAATAAAAATTCATATAAACTTCACAGGATCAAAAGAAATCATTGGTTCTACTTCACAGAGGTCAAATGAGCTCCAGATCCTGGTCTCCTTTTCCCAATTACTAAGACCATGGGCCAAGAGGTCCCAAATAAATTTATAAAAATTTAACCCATGTCTCAGTCTGTATCTATTTCAGTGGACTTCCATTTGGCTGACTGACACATCCAGGCATTGGCTACTGACTTCAACCTTGAGACACTAGTCCAGCAAAACATAATTATTTCCTTTCTCTACATCTAAGTCAGATAGCCACATACTTCTGGTAAACACCCCATTGCCTGGGTTCCCTCATTGCCTTTGACTAGCCAGGGTCCTGACCATCTGCACCTCATTTCAGCTTGAAGCAGTTATGGAAGAGAATGCATCATCCTATGTTCCTTGTTCCCAAGACAGGCTAGAAGGTGGGGTTTATGGTGGAATCCCTGACATAGGGGACAAATTAGATACCAAATGACCACTGGTATACCAGGAAACTGGACCCAATATTGTCAATTGATATTTATTAGCTAAAATGGTTCTGCAACAGGATAAGACACTTGACCTTCTTTATGCAGAACAAAGGAGGTATTGTATGACCTTGGGAAATAATTATTTCTATGTAAATCATTCAGGATTATAATCTGGCTGTACTCGAAGGTCAAAACTATAGCTACAGGGCCTTAAAATAGTAATAGATAGATTCAAATATCACTGCCAATGGCTTGAAAATGTCTCTCCTTACTCAAAGTCTATTCAGGCTTAAGAATGTAAGCCACCCTGCCCTTGCTAACTTTATTAAGCTGTAACAAAATGGGAAACATATATATTCAGATTTAATTTATACATCCAACATATTTTGTTCCCCTAGTCCTCAAACACCGTTAGAGATCTGAGAATATGGCATTTAATACAAAAGCTATTTATGATAGAGAGACATGTCAGCTCCTGGCAGCATCCTGTATTTTGTCCAAGAAGATAGATGGCCACAGAAGAACTTGGAAGCTTATGGCAAGTCCAGCCATCCAGTGAAAGGCTGAGATCCTGTCCAGACTGTGAATAAGTGGAACAATAAAGGAATGATTGACCCATACTACAAAGTCAAGGTGGGTCAGTTTCCCCAAATTTCTAGTTCACAGAAAAAAATCTGTCAGATCTGGGCTTATCACCTGAACAAGTGCTGCCTTTGGGACTTCTGTCCCTACCAACAAGCATGGAGAGACTTGGGATTGCTGCCTAGGAAAGCTCTCTCACTTCTTCTTAAATTTATCTTTCTCAGATCTGATGATGTTTGATGACTAGGGTATCAGTTTAACAGCCCCCAATCCCAAGATTACAAACTCATTAATAAGTTTCCTATTAAAATTACACACAGGTATGCCTCATTCATAGACTTCATGGTACAGGATAGACTGGCTTCAGATATAACTCTGGAGGTTCAAAGTTTTAATATTGATAAATGAAGTTTTGATAAACTAATGCAGCATTAACTACAAATGCTTATTAAGAGTCCTTAAATTTCTATGGATTTTTAACTCTTTTGCTGTGATGTAAATCTATTCCAGATGTCTTACAGATACCTGCAGGTTCCTGGGAAAAGTTCTGTCACTGTATCAAGAAATCTAGTCTGATGAAAACTAACAATCTCCTGAGCCCATTTCTGACCCCACCTATTTTTTGAGCATATCTTACAGATTCACTCTTCCCGCCTGACCACCAGAGAAATAGCAGATGCCACGGCTTTTGTACTCCTCTTTTAGTGTGCCATTCCCTACAAGCTCCTGGAACATCACTGCTGCAACCTGTTCTCTTAGCCCTCTCAAGGAACAGACACCTGAAATCTTCCACCATGCAGTTTCCCCGTCCCCACTTTGCCCCTTGCCAGCTTGAAGCAGTTTCAAGAATTCAGTGCCCTTGTTCCCCCACTTGCTATCCACAACTCACATTTATAATAATCAAAATGGAGGAATGTTAATATTCTGACCCACCCCTTGGATACCCACCCCTTAGGGCTGCCCTGCATCCTGACATAAAAGCCTCATTTTAAGGAAAAACTCCTCCCTTCCTCTCTCTCTTCCCCCTTCCTTGCCACGAGATGTTCACACCTCTGTTTTCCCTCCCTTTTCTTTCTTTCTGCCTCCCTCTTTCCCTATCTTTCTCTTTATTTCCCATTTATATAAACTCATTTCTGCATGGATACAGCACCTGGGTTGTGAATGATGTGCTGCTGCTCACCACCACTGCTACATTTGCCCAGTATGTGTCCCTCACGTGTGGGACACCCTGGTCTGGACAACTGGGGGTCCCCCCTCCCCTATGTGCAACATCATAACAATTCCTACCTCTTTTTTTGTCCATTTATTCCTCTCATGAAATTGATTTTTGTGTTCTTGTGATGAAGATGGTCTTTTATTCTTTTCTGTTTACAGTACTTCTTTATGTGTTTTCTGCCATCTTGGATTCATTGTTATGAACTACCTATGTTATTGTTTTGAAATATTTTATTTTTCATTAAATTTTAAAAACTATGCTGGACATAGCATTATTGATTGGCAATAATTTATTTTTTAGGCTTCAAAATACATTTTTTTTATGCTGTCATGACTTTTATGGTTACCCACAAGAGATCTCATGTTATTCTGGTACTCATTTCTTTGTGAGTTAATTGACATTTTTCTCTCAAAGTATTTTTAATGGATTTAAAAAGATATTTTAAACATTATATTTAAAATTATATATGAATGCAGGAGCCTATGGAGGATAGAAGCTGCTGGAACTGGAGTTGCAGGCAGTTGTGAGTTTCCTGACATGGGTCCTGAGAACTGAATGTAAAGGTTCTGGAAGAGCAATATATTCTTTAAATTACAGAGTCATCTCTCCATCCCAAGAGAAGCACTTATGAAAAATGGAATATTTTTTATTTAGTCTTTGACAGTTTCACACATGTATTCAATACATATTGATCACATCCAATACAAAAACCCTCTTTTACTCCCAACTCCTCCCATACATTTTCCTCCTACCTTCATGTCTTCCTCCCTTGTCTTCTTTTTATTACCCATTAGTCTTGTCAGTGCTTCCTACATGCATGTGCCTGTGTCATAATCACTGGCTCATGAAGAACCTACCAGTGGTCAAACCCCTGACAAAAGGTTCTCCATTTCCCAACATCCATCAAATCCCAGGAGCTTCTTAGCTAGAAGTGGAGAGACTCATAAGCTCCTCTCTCATTCATGCTGGAATACAGACTGTCTTGGTTTTGTGTCAGTCTTCTTCAGAGAGCCATAGTTGCTGTAAGTTCATGTGTGCAAGGACTAGGTTATATCTAAAGACATTTCGCCTCACTTCTTTACAACCCCCAGCTCTTTTATTCTCTCTACTCTCTTTTCTGCAATGTTCCCTGTAGCATGAATCTTAAAAGTTCTTATTAATAAAATCAAACCTGAGGCCAGTTATTGGGGTGAATGCTGGTAGATCAGAGAGACAGAACAAGCCACAGCTATCTCACCTTGCCAATTCCTCAGTTGGTCTTGTTTCCTCAGACTGGAAGCTTCTGTGTCCTCATCCCAATGGCTCTCAGCTGA